>NC_143047.1:4507500-4830000 GCF_057628025.1 Oncorhynchus mykiss | reverse complement strand
GCTGTGAACATGTAGGGGGTGTCGCGGGTCTTGCCAGGGGGGAGTAGAATGTTGGGCTGCGAGGCACAGAGTCCTTAGGGTCTGGCCCCCATGATGTTTTGGAGTCCTGGTATGTGGTAGGAATATCCATGGTATAGGCGTAAATGAAGAACTGGAGGTTTTAAGGGCCCTCCTTTTATTGTTGAACCGGTCCTTTGGGTATCAGGGCGTGGTTAACGCAGCCACGTACTTAGTTTTCTTCGGGGATGACCCTTCTGACGATGTACCTTCTTGGGGCTCCTTTGAATCATAATCCTCAGGATTCACATATATTATGCACTTCCTTACATGAACAATGCTCTGTCGCTGTTGGCTCTGTACAAACAGAGCGTCCAACAACTCCAAAATTTTCAATTCCATTAAATCCCAACTTTTAATAGGAATAAGCATGCGCAACCTAAAATCCGCCATCACGAATGTTTTGTTTGCGGGTTTCCCCGTTGCTGATATAGAACTCCACGCAGCCACATGGAAGTCCATTCTTTCTTTGTATTTTCACCCTGTGAAATATTCTTCCTGAGGTGTCACGGGTATCTTCCCAACGGGTCTCGTAGCCTGTGAACATGCTATACCCCTTGGTGATAAGTCTCAGTTCGGGACACACAACCTTGTGAAAAACCGTCCAGTCTTCAAGCCCATAGTCCACTCCTAATGTCTGGTCGGTATATTCTTCTCCTTCGGCCACCGTATAGAGGTTCACTCTACAGGCCAGGTACTCAAACTGTTACCCCCATTGCTGTCCATTAGACATCAGCACTTGATCTTTCAGCACAGTTGCGGCGGTATTTGGGTTCTATACACACTTAGAAACCGCTTTTTTGGTGCATCGTATATTGTGGCTTTATACTTGGCCCTTTCTCTATGTTTCAGACGCGGTCCTGATTCCGTTGTTACAGTCATCACAGCTTTGCCACTGATCACAAAATCCACTTTAATTTAAAAAATCTTGTTTACTGTTCTGGGGCCACATGTCTTGTTCTGGGCTCTATTTATAATGCGTCTGCCACACCCAATATCCCGGACATTCCTGTTTCATAGACAACAGCCCTAAGATCAATAAAACAGGGGGTAGGGGTGGCCATACTCTTTCAAAAGTTCAAACACAGACCCTCAGTTCAAAGAGGTTCCTAGACCTCAATCAGCATGACAACTTCAAAGGAATAGAGACAATATATGCATACATTAGCACACCCTCTAACGCGTGAGAACAGGAACAGGATGCCCATATATGGGCATAAGCACGTGATCAGTTCCCGCCAGGATGTCCTGACCGGATGCCCAAATATGGGCATGCACACGTCATCCGAACATAGGGTCATAACTCAAATGTTTGACGCGTGCAGTCTGCTTTATTCTCTCTCTCTTGCGAAGCGGATCCTGTGTTCTGCCTTTCACCCAGGACAACGGAATGGATCCCAGCCGGCGACCCAAAAAAACGACTTCCTAAAAAGGGGAAACGAAGCGGTCTCCTGGTCAGACTCCGGATACGGGCACATCGTGCACCACTCTCTAGCATTCTTCTCGCCAATGTCCAGTCTCTTGACAACAAGGTTGATGAAATCCGAGCAAGGGTAGCATTCCAGAGGGACATCAGAGACTGTAACGTTCTTTGCTTCATGGAAACATGGCTCACTGGAGAGACGCTATCGGAGTCGGTGCAGCCAGCCGGTTTCTCCACGCATCGCGCCGACAGAAACAAACATCTTTCTGGTAAGAAGAGGGGCGTATGCTTCATGGTTAACGAGACGTGGTGTGGCCACAACAACATACGGGAACTCAAGTCCTTCTGTTCACCTGATTTAGAATTCCTCACAATCAAATGTCGACCGCATTATCTACCAAGGGAATTCTCTTCGATTATAATCACAGCCGTATATATTCCCCCCCAAGCAGACACATCGATGGCTCTGAACGAACTTTATTTGACTCTTTGCAAACTGGAATCCATATATCCTGAGGCTGCATTCATTGTAGCTGGGGATTTTAACAAGGCTAATCTGAAAACAAGACTCCCTAAATTGTATCAGCATATCGATTGCGCAACCAGGGCTGGAAAAACCTTAGATCATTGCTATTCTAACTTCCGCGAAGCCCTGCCCCGCTCTCCTTTCGGAAAAGCTGACCACAACTCCATTTTGTTGATCCCTGCCTACAGACAGAAACTAAAACAAGAAGCTCCCGCGCTGAGGTCTGTTCAACGCTGGTCCGACCAATCTGATTCCATACTCCAAGACTGCTTCCATCACGTGGACTGGGATATGTTTCTTATTGCATCAAACAACAACATTGACGAATACTGAATAATTTTGCACGCCCAATTTTTCAGTTTTTGATTTGTTAAAAAAGTTTGAAATATCCAATAAATGTCGTTCCACTTCATGATTGTGTCCCACTTGTTGTTGATTCTTCACAAAAAAATACAGTTTTATATCTTTATGTTTGAAGCCTGAAATGTGGCAAAAGGTCGCAAAGTTCAAGGGGGCCGAATACTTTCGCAAGGCACTGTAAATACATAGACTAGTGAAACCCATAGACTTACAAAAACCCCTAGACAATACAAAAACACATATCACCCTTGTCACACCCTGACCTAACCAAAATAATAAAGAAAACAAAGCAAACTAAGGTCAGGGCGTGACAGAATCCCCCCCCCCCCCCAAAGGTGCGGACTCCCGGCCACACACCTAAGCCTATATGGAAGGGTCTGGGTGGGGATAACTCCGAGGTGTGGTTCTGGTGAGGGACGTGGTCCCCGCTCCACTTCTGACTCAGCCCACTTATGTAATGTCTCTGGAGCGGGAACCCTCACCGCCGACCCCCTGGACTAGAGGACGCCACTGGACTGATGGTCGAGTCTGGAGTGAGTGGCGCCTCTGGACTGAAGGGATACTCTGGCGGATCCGGACTAGAGGGAGACTCTGGCGGATCCGGACTGTGACCCGTCGTGGTAGGTTCCTGAATGCGACCCGTCGTGGTAGGTTCCGGTCTGCTGCCCGTCGTAGGAGGTTCCGGTCTGCTACCCGTCGTAGGAGGTTCCGGTCTGCGGCCCGTCGTAGGAGGTTCCCGTCTGCAGCCCGTCGTAGGAGGTTCCGGTCTGCGGCCCGTCGTAGGAGGTTCCCGTCTGCGGCCCGTCGTAGGAGGTTCCGGTCTGTAGACTGTCGCCGGACGCTCTGGACTGGGTACTGTTGCCGGATGCTCTGAACTGGCGAGGCGCACTGTAGGCCTGGTGCGGGGTGCCGGCACTGGTGGTACCGGGCTGGGGACACGCACCTCATGGCGAGTGCGGGGAGGAGGAACAGGACATACTGGACTGCTGAGGCACACTATAGGCCTGGTGCTTGGTGCCTTCCTCGCTGGATGCTCATTCTAGCCCGGCCAATGCGAGGAGCTGGAATAGAGCGCACCGGGCTAGAAATGCGCACTGGGGAAACCATGCGCATCTTTGCATAACACGGTGCCTGACCAGTTACACGCTCCCCATGGTAAGCACGAGGAGTTGGCTCAGGTCTCTTACCGGACTTAGGCAATCTCCTCGTGTGTCCCCCCAAAAAATCTTGGGGCTTCCGTGCTAGCCGTGTACCCTTATATCGTCGCCGTTCCTCCATTCTCCTGTATCCCTCCTCGCACTGTTACATAGAATCCCAGGCGGGCACTGGCACTCTCTCTGGATCCTCCTCCTCCCAGGTTGTTACCCAATCATCCTTCTCCCGGGTCCATTCTTCCACAAAGTGCTGTTCCGCCCTTTCACGCTGCTTGTTCCTTGTTTGGTGGGTCATTCTGTCACGTTCGTTGTACGGAGGAGACCAAGGCGCAGCGTGATATGAATACATCTTATTTTAATGAAGACGACGAAACACTTACAAACTACAAAAACAACAAAACGAACGTGAAGCTAAATATAGTGCTGACACAGGCAACTAATTCATTGACAATGACCCACAAAATAACCAAAGGAAAAGGGCTGCCAAAATATGGTTCCCAGTCAGAGTGTCATGTATTGTCATGTTGTGTCTTGTTTCTGTCCTTTCCCTTCACCCTGTCTCCCTCTGCTGGTCGTTATTAGGTTACCTTTTCTCCCCCTCTTTCCCCCAGCTGTCCCTTGTCTCCTCCTAACTACCTCGTCACCCCTTTTCCCACCTGTTCCCTTTTTCCCTCTGATTAGTCCTCTATATCTCTCTCTGTTTTTGTTCCTGTCTTTGTCGGATTCTTGTTTGTGTTTTTCATGCCTGAACCAGACTATCGTCATGTTTGCTGCAACCTTGTCCTGTCCTGTCGGAATCTGCCGGTCCATCTGAGCCTACCTATGTTTTGTTATTAAAGAAGCTCTGTTTACGTTAATTCGCTTTTGGGTCCTCATTCACGCACCGTAACAGAAGAATCCGACCAAGAATGGACCCAGCGACTTCGGATCCTCTCCACTCAGCCGTCGAGATCCAGGGAGCGATGCTAGGCAGACACGAGCAGGAATTGTCTGCTGCTCGACATGCCGTTGAGACCCTGGCCACCCAAGTCTCCAACCTCACAGAACAGGTTCACCATCTCCGCCTCGATCCACCGGCCACTTCCAGGGCTTTCGAATCTCCGGAGCCCAGAATCAATAACCCGCCGTGTTACTCTGGGGAGCCCACTGAATGCCGCTCGTTCCTCACCCAGTGTGATATTGTGTTTTCTCTCCAGCCCAACACTTACTCCAGGAGCACTGCTCGTGTCGCCTACGTCATATCTCTCCTTACTGGACGGGCTCGTGAGTGGGGCACGGCAATCTGGGAGGCAAGGGCTGAGTGTACTAACCAGTATCAGGACTTTAAGGAGGAGATGATACGGGTTTTTGATCGATCTGTTTTTGGGGAGGAGGCTTCCAGGGCCCTGTCTTCCCTATGTCAAGGTAATCGATCCATAACAGACTACTCTATTGAGTTTCGCACTCTTGCTGCCTCCAGTGGCTGGAACGAGCCGGCTTTGCTCGCTCGTTTTCTGGAGGGTCTCCGCGCAGAGGTAAAGGATGAGATTCTCTCCCGGGAGGTTCCTTCCAGCGTGGATTCCTTGATTGAACTCGCTATTCGCATTGAGCGACGGGTTGATCTTCGTCACCGAGCTCGTGGAAAGGAGCTCGCGTTCTCCGTTGCCCCCCTCTCCGCATCACTACCATCTTCCTCTGCCGGCTCGGGTGCTGAGCCTATGCAGCTGGGAGGTATCCGCATCTCGACTAAGGAGAGGGAACGGAGAATCACCAACCGCCTCTGTCTCTATTGCGGTTCTGCTGGTCATTTTGTCACTTCATGTCCAGTAAAAGCCAGAGCTCATCAGTAAGCGGAGGGCTACTGGTGAGCGCTACTACTCCTGTCTCTCCTTCAAGATCCTGCACTACCTTGTCGGTCCATCTACGCTGGACCGGTTCGTCAGCTTCCTGCAGTGCCTTAATAGACTCTGGGGCGGAGGGCTGTTTTATGGACGAGACCTGGGCTCGGGAACATGACATTCCTCTCAGACAGTTAAGGGAGTCCACGGCCTTGTTCGCCCTGGATGGTAGTCCTCTCCCCAGGATTCAGCGTGAGACGCTACCTTTAACCCTCACTGTTTCTGGTAATCATAGCGAAACCATTTCTTTTTTAATTTTTCGTTCACCTTTTACACCTGTTGTTTTGGGCCATCCCTGGCTAGTTTGTCATAATCCTTCCATTAATTGGTCTAGTAATTCTATCCTCTCCTGGAACGTCTCTTGTCATGTGAAATGTTTAATGTCTGCTATCCCTCCTGTTTCCTCTGTCTCTTCTTCACAGGAGGAGCCTGGTGATTTGACAGGGGTGCCGGAGGAATATCACGATCTGCGCACGGTGTTCAGTCGGTCCAGGGCCACCTCTCTTCCTCCACACCGGTCGTATGATTGTAGTATTGATCTCCTTCCGGGAACCACTCCCCCCCGGGGTAGACTATACTCTCTGTCGGCTCCCGAACGTAAGGCTCTCGAAGATTATTTGTCTGTAGCTCTTGCCGCCGGTACCATAGTCCCCTCCTCCTCTCCCGCCGGAGCGGGGTTTTTTTTTGTTAAGAAGAAGGACGGGTCCCTGCGCCCCTGCATAGATTATCGAGGGCTGAATGACATAACAGTGAAGAATCGTTATCCGCTTCCTCTTATGTCTTCAGCCTTCGAGATCCTGCAGGGAGCCAGGTTTTTCACTAAGTTGGACCTTCGTAACGCTTACCATCTCGTGCGCATCAGGGAGGGGGACGAGTGGAAGACGGCGTTTAACACTCCGTTAGGGCACTTTGAATACCGGGTTCTTCCTTTCGGCCTCGCTAACGCTCCAGCTGTCTTTCAGGCATTAGTCAATGATGTCCTGAGAGACATGCTGAACATCTTTGTTTTCGTTTACCTTGACGATATCCTGATTTTTTCACCGTCACTCCAGATTCATGTTCAGCACGTTCGACGTGTCCTCCAGCGCCTTTTAGAGAATTGTCTTTTTGTGAAGGCTGAGAAGTGCTCTTTTCATGCCTCCTCCGTCACATTTCTCGGTTCTGTTATTTCCGCTGAAGGCATTAAGATGGATCCCGCTAAGGTCCAAGCTGTCATTGATTGGCCCGTCCCTAAGTCACGCGTCGAGCTGCAGCGCTTTCTCGGCTTCGCGAACTTCTATCGTCGTTTCATCCGTAATTTCGGTCAGGTGGCAGCTCCTCTCACAGCCCTTACTTCTGTCAAGACGTGCTTTAAGTGGTCCGTTTCCGCCCAGGGAGCTTTTGATCTCCTCAAGAATCGTTTTACATCCGCACCTATCCTTGTTACACCTGACGTCACTAGACAGTTCGTTGTCGAGGTTGACGCGTCAGAGGTGGGCGTGGGAGCCATTCTTTCTCAGCGCTCCCTCTCTGACGACAAGGTCCACCCTTGCGCGTATTTTTCCCATCGCCTGTCGCCGTCGGAACGTAACTATGATGTGGGAAACCGCGAACTGCTCGCCATCCGCTTAGCCCTAGGCGAATGGCGACAGTGGTTGGAGGGGGCGACCGTTCCTTTTGTCGTTTGGACTGACCATAGGAACCTTGAGTACATCCGTTCTGCCAAACGACTTAATGCGCGTCAGGCGCGCTGGGCGCTGTTTTTCGCTCGTTTCGAGTTCGTGATTTCTTATCGTCCGGGCTCTAAGAACACCAAGCCTGATGCTTTATCTCGTCTCTTCAGTTCTTCAGTAGCCTCCACTGACCCCGAGGGGATTCTCCCTGAGGGGAGTGTTGTCGGGTTGACTGTCTGGGGAATTGAGAGGCAGGTAAAGCAAGCACTCACTCAAACTCCGTCGCCGCGCGCTTGTCCTAGGAACCTTCTTTTCGTTCCCGTTCCTACTCGTCTGGCCGTTCTTCAGTGGGCTCACTCTGCCAAGTTAGCCGGCCATCCTGGCGTTCGGGGTACGCTTGCTTCCATTCGCCAGCGTTTTTGGTGGCCCACCCGGGAGCATGACACGCGTCGCTTCGTGGCTGCTTGTTCGGTCTGCGCGCAGACTAAGTCCGGTAACTCCCCTCCTGCCGGCCGTCTCAGGCCGCTTCCCATTCCCTCTCGACCGTGGTCTCACATCGCCTTAGATTTTGTCACCGGACTGCCTTCGTCAGCGGGGAAGACTGTTATTCTTACTGTTGTCGACAGGTTCTCTAAGGCGGCTCATTTTATTCCCCTTGCTAAGCTTCCTTCTGCTAAAGAGACGGCACAAATCATCATCGAGAATGTGTTCAGAATTCATGGCCTTCCGTCAGACGTCGTTTCGGACAGAGGTCCGCAATTCACGTCTCAATATTGGAGGGAGTTTTGCCGTTTGATTGGGGCTTCCGTCAGTCTCTCTTCCGGCTTTCACCCCCAGTCTAACGGTCAAGCAGAACGGGCCAATCAGACTATTGGTCGCATCTTACGCAGTCTTTCTTTTCGCAACCCTGCGTCTTGGTCAGAACAGCTCCCCTGGGCAGAATACGCCCACAACTCGCTTCCTTCGTCTGCGACCGGGCTATCTCCTTTTCAGAGTAGCCTCGGGTACCAGCCTCCGCTGTTCTCATCTCAGTTCGCCGAGTCCAGCGTCCCCTCCGCTCAGGCTTTTGTCCAACGTTGCGAGCGCACCTGGAAGAGGGTCAGGTCTGCACTTTGCCGTTATAGGGCGCAGACTGTGAGAGCTGCTAATAAGCGTAGAACTAAGAGTCCTAGATATTGTCGCGGTCAGAGAGTTTGGCTCTCCACTCAGAACCTTCCCCTTAAGACCGCTTCTCGCAAGTTGACCCCGCGGTTCATTGGTCCGTTCCGTATTTCTCGGATCATTAATCCTGTCGCAGTGCGACTTCTTCTTCCGCGATATCTTCGTCGCGTCCACCCGGTCTTCCATGTCTCCTGTGTCAAGCCCGTTCTTCGCGCCCCCGCTCGTCTTTCCCCCCCCCCCATCCTTGTCGAGGGCGCACCCATCTACAGGGTCCGTAGGATTTTGGACATGCGTCCTCGGGGCCGTGGTCATCAGTACCTAGTAGATTGGGAGGGGTACGGTCCTGAGGAGAGGAGTTGGGTTCCCTCTCGGGACGTGCTGGACCGTGCGCTGATCGATGATTTCCTCCGTTGCCGCCAGGTTTCCTCCTCGAGTGCGCCAGGAGGCGCTCGGTGAGTGGGGGGGTACTGTCATGTATTGTCATGTTGTGTCTTGTTTCTGTCCTTTCCCTTCACCCTGTCTCCCTCTGCTGGTCGTTATTAGGTTACCTTTTCTCCCCCTCTTTCCCCCAGCTGTCCCTTGTCTCCTCCTAACTACCTCGTCACCCCTTTTCCCACCTGTTCCCTTTTTCCCTCTGATTAGTCCTCTATATCTCTCTCTGTTTTTGTTCCTGTCTTTGTTGGATTCTTGTTTGTGTTTTTCATGCCTGAACCAGACTATCGTCATGTTTGCTGCAACCTTGTCCTGTCCTGTCGGAATCTGCCGGTCCATCTGAGCCTACCTATGTTTTGTTATTAAAGAAGCTCTGTTTACGTTAATTCGCTTTTGGGTCCTCATTCACGCACCGTAACACAGAGACAATGATAAACAGCTGCCTCTAATTGAGAACCAATCTAGGCAACCATAGACATATAAATACCTAGACTAGTGAAACCCATAGATTTACAAAAAACCCTAGACAATAGAAAAACACATAGATCCCCCTTGTCACACCTAACCAAAATAATAAAGAAAACAAAGCAAACGAGGGTCAGGGCGTGACAGGGGGGATGAGGTAGCGGGTGATACTCTTCTCTTTCAGGGTTTTGGTGGCTGGTTTGAACAGCTTGCAACGTCTGGCGAGATCCGCGTTCATATCCAGGAAAAGGCTGACCCTCTTGCCATTGATGATGTCCCATTTGGCTCTTGAAATTCACAGTATCTTCTCCCTGTCCTGGAAACAGAGGAACCTGATCAGGACGGCCCATGGGGCCTCATCTGGTATGGGTTTCGGTGTTGAAGTTCTGTGGGCGTGTTCGATTTCCAGTGCCTTTCTTGGTTATGCCTAGGACATCAGGGATCCGTTGAGTGAAGAAACAAATGTGGTCACAGCCCTAACTGTCTTCCTTCAATCCCGCCACATGGATAGTACTACGTCTGCTCTGGTTCTCCATCTGGTCCACCTTGTTTTTGAGATAGGCATTGTCCTTCGTCAGCTGTTTTATAACCTGGTCATATTAGGTGACGGTATCTTCAACTGCGCAACTCAGCCTCAGTCATTCTCAAAAGGAGATAATTCAGGGAGGATTTCAGGTTGTCAACAGAGGAGTGGAATTCAGTCTATTTGTTGTACATTTTCAGTGAAAGACCTTTTGTTACCATCTTGAATTTCCCGGAAGAGTGTAGCAAGCATGCCGTTAGACTCAGAAGAGGCTGCAGAGAGCAACAGTTTGGAACTGTCGTCTGAACTCCGGCCAAGAGGCAAGAAGGATGACCAAAACTTTATCATCTTGGGATTTTGGTCAAACTTCTTGCCTCTCGGCCGGAGGTCTATGGCTCTTTGGGAAGTTAAGTACTTAACAGTTTATCAGCCAATGTTAGAATATTGCTTCAACGTTGTTAGGATAACTTTGAAGAGCTCGGTTTTGTGAACATCTGTTCCGCTCCGCTGCATCTAGAAAAGGCCATTCATGGGCGATGTTCAGGAACAGCTGTCTTGAAAGTCAATGTCACAGCACATTTTCTCAACAGACCTCCATTCAGGAGACATAGAGAAGGGTACAGTTAACTTTGTTACTAAATACATGTACAATAAAAATGTCATAAGCAGTAACAAAGGCAAGTTATTTAACCTTTTTGAAGTGATATGAGAAAGTATCTTAGGATGAATATACTCCTACGAAGTTTGGGTCTTTTTAATAACGTTATCAGTTGGAATGCGTCAAGCTTTTAACAGTAGGAATTGCGTAGAAGACAGTTGTCTAAGAACATTAGTTCTTGTAGGCACAGCAGACAATTTTTTCTACATGAATGCACTTACTCTTGTTTTACATTGTAATACTTTGCATTCAAATATTGATTGCCATGAGAACCCACACAGCAGGTTTTCATACAGCTAAACTAGGATTAAGTTCTTGTGGTACTTTAGATTACAACACATACAATTTCGTTTCTTGTCACACTGCTCTATTCATGGCATGACCCTGACTGTCTGTCTGCCTCATTTTCCATCTATCCGTCCGTCCCTCAGGGTTCTGGCTGGGGATCGAGCTGGACAAGCCCAGCGGAAAGAACAAAGGCTTGAACTACTTCAGCAAACACGGTGTCCTCGCTCCATTCGGTGTGCAGAGATGGGTACGTAATTGTACTGATTTGTAAACTACAAACAAACACATCTGGAAGAAGTATCTGTAATGATTTCTCAAATGTAGAAATGGGTTTAGGGAAAAATAAACATGGCTCAAACTAAAGGCGCATCTGGTAAATGTCACTGGAGGTAGTAACGTTTCATTACGCTCATCAATTTTTGATGGCACTAACGAGCCAGGCCTTGACAATGCCATTTGTGAGAACTGTTGGAAAATTTGATTTTCACTGTCTTAAGGACATTACAAACAGTCCAGATTTGTGATTTACTAGACTACATGTGTCAAGCAGGGCCAGGAAGTTGGTGGTTTATTCACAGCACAGCCTTCTGGGCTGTGTTCATTAGGCAGCAAACTGACTGAAACAGGGAAGGGGCTACCTGGTCTGTCTGTTAAAAAACATATATGGTCCGGAGCAGGGTTGGGCGCAATTCAGAATGAAATTTAGAATGCCCCCTAATTGCAACGAAATTCTTGAATTTGAATTGAAGTAGTAAACAGAATACCTCTTATATTCTATATTAGGTGTAGTCTATACAAATATACATCTTGGACATAAATCATCAAACATGTCGTTATACATGCATATTAAATATTGTGGAAACATTAGATTTTAATGATAAAGGTGGAAAAAAACCTGTATGTGACCATTCTAAATTGCTATACTTCATTAATCACTTACATTTTGTTCAATATGTGGAACAAAATGTAAAGGTTTTCAAGATGAATGACTTTCAAAATACAGAAATACAGCTGTAGAAAACATTTTGCCACTTTATCAACAATGGACTAATTAAACAAATGTGACCGACCACCTCGATTCAGTCTTATGTTGCAAAATGTGAAATGGTGTTTTTTACATTGGATAAAAGTAAAGACTCAAAATCAAAAAATGGTATGTCATACACTGCTGTTGAGGTACAATGGGAAAGTAATTATGCTTTGAAAGTTAATAAACTTGTAACCCCACTTTTGAGAAAATTGCCTTCTTTGTCTACACCTACTCAGCATTGTTCAGACCCTCTTAAGCCTTAGCCCCAATCTTTAAGGATTCACATCTGAGGCCATGTGCTAAACAGAGTGACTAATGAAATGTCTAGGTAGCTAAGTTTAATATCTATTTTTTAGCTCCCAATATGATATCTGTTTGTTGGCCAACAAGCCACCTGATTATTGGCATAAAGAGTGAACAGATTAATTAGATGTGTGTGGCAATAGGTACCTGGCTATGACATTCGGCTCCCACTAGATAAACTGGATAAGCTAGGTGCAATATCAACCATGTAGCTAACCAACATTAACTAGATCAACAGGTCAGCCCACCGCAGCATCCTCCCACGCATTGCTCTCTTTTACTCTGTGTGTGTGTGTGTGTGTGTGTGTGTGTGTGTGTGTGTGTGTGTGTGTGTGTGTGTGTGTGTGTGTGTGTGTGTGTGTGTGTGTGTGTGTGTGTGTGTGTGTGTGTGTGTTTGTGTGTGTGTGTTTCTAAATGTGACCAACCATCCATTCGGTCTTATGTTGCAAAATTTGAAATTGTGTTTTTTTAAAGTGGATAAAAGTAGACTCGGAGCTAACCCCACTTGTAACCCCACAACTTGTAACCCCACTTTTGAGAAAATGGTTCCTGAATCTTTTTTTGTACACCTAGTGGAGAGTTTATCTTAGTCTACACCTATTCAGCATAGTTTACACCCTCCCATCTCTTTTAGAATTCACATGTGAGGCTATGTGTGACCGTGTGCAGAAAGTAGTCCATCACAACTTTTCCCACTGATCTTTGTCGATCGTGCCTGCTAAATTAAGGGTAGCAATGTTTTTTGAGAGTAGTAGCAACACCTTTTCAGTTCTCCATGAATAACATATCTTTCAAAAAATCTGCGGTAGCAAGGATGAGCTGTTCAGTATGTGTAGATAATGTTATAGACAAAAGCATGCTACATGGCAGACCAATCCAAACTCATCTCTTGGCATCTCCAGCCCGTCCATTATCTCAGCCAGTCATGGCTAGCAGGAAGGTTCCTGACTTTTTCTGTGGCTAAACCATCTAGGCTCGTAATTTAAAAATGTTATTCAAATTTACAGATGGCATACAAGTTTGTTATTAAGGCATATGAAAGTTAACAAGTTCCAAAAAAAATGTATGTTCAAATGCCTCTACTGCGAAATAGTGAAGTGTGACATACTGTATGCATAGCTTACTGAAACGGGTCACAAATAAAAAAAATAGTTTTTGGGGGGAGTTTTCCTTTAAGTTGACCCTGAGGCCTTCAAACAGAAGGGAAAACAATTAAATGGTTGGTGGAAATATAATTGGCTATTATAAGCAGTAAGGTTAAAAGAGTATGTGAACATTGATTCCAGAAGTGTGGAATTGTGACCTGATTCATTGAAACTCATGTTCTATGACTGAGTGGAATTTATTTGAATTACACTGAATTAAATTAATTGCACTGAATTAAATTATACTTCCTGTAGGGTGTGGCCAATTCAATTTAAAATTTCAACTCATGACTTAAATTGGAGTCAATTCCAAAATGTTGTATAAGCCCAACCCTTGTCCAGAGTGAAGCTTCCTCTAGGCACAGATCTAGGATTAGCTTCCCTTCCCCCAATCCTAAACTTTAATAATTAGTGGGGAAAATTCTAAACTGACCCAAGATCAGCATCTATGGGCAACTTCACCATACACTAATATATAGAAACAATTGTAAGGTAATGTATGACCAGGAAAACAGTTTTTTTCCCCCCCATGCACAATTGCATTCAAATTATTTTATTTTAAGAGATTAAGGAGACATTTGCTTATATTTTCCATCTAAGCTTCACAATACCCAACTGTCATTCATTTGAATGGCCTATCTAGAACCCCCCACCCCTCCAGGGATAACTTATAACACATGTTATTTGCATAGTGGAAATAGTCATTTTACTGCCACAATCTCAAAACAAGTGGGAGAAGTGCATTAAAGGGCAATGGAGTAAAACCAAAAAGGCAATTACCTTGTACACGCAATTCTGTCAAATGTCTCTCTACTATGCCTATACACTGGAAAAGGTCAAGCAAACACAGCCTTTTAAATAATAGTGAAATATTGTACCACGGCACCTACGCAGAAAGCTCCTTTGAACTATTATTAAAGAAGTAAATGAAAAAGACATTCTAACTGAGACGTTTAAATCAGTATTTAAATCAGTATGTTTTTTTTCAAACAAAAGTGAGTCAACAGCCGAGCAAATCAGCAAAGCTGGCTATTTTGGGAATCTCTTAATCCTTTAGATATGGAAGAGCAGTTGGCGCCATACATACATATTCACTAGCTAGCCACTTAGGAAGAGGAGTCAAGGAAAGGGAAATAAAGTCTATTGGGATATTACGACTCAGCATTTGAGGGGGGTTAAGTAAGTTCCTTAATTTGGTTGAAGTTTCTATTAATGGCAGATGGCGGCAAACATTCACAGAGTGTACAAAACATTAGAAACACCTTCCACTCCCTTTTGCCCTCAGAACAGTCTCAAATTGTTGGGGTATGGACTCTACAAGGTGTCGAAAGCATTCCACAGGGATGCTGGACCATGTTGACTCCAATGCTTTCCACAGTTGTGTCAAGTTGGCTGGATGTCCTTTGGGTGGTGGATCATTCTTGCTTCACACGGAAAACTGTTGAGTGTGAAAAACCCAGAAGCGTTGCAGTTCTTGACTCACCCAAAATGCTTTACCCAGTTCAAAGGCAATTCAATATTTTGACATGCCCATTCACCCTCTGAATGGCACACATTACCAATCAATCTCAGTTGTCTCAAGGCTTGAAAATAATTATTTAACCTGGCTTCTCCCCATCATCTACAGTGATTTGAAGTGGATTTAACAAATGACATCAACAAGGGATCAGAGCTTCCACCTGGATTTACCTGGTCAGTCTATCTCATTGAAAGAGCAGGTGTTTCTAATGTGTGTACACTCAGTGTACATATTTCCTAGCCACATAGCAAGGAAGGGGAGCCGAGGAAAGGTGAAATATTTTTTTAAGATGTTGAGATAGTATGAATAAGGGTTTAGGAAACTTAAGTAACATTTTAAGTTAATTCATTTGTTTAAAGTTTCCTTCTTTTTTTTCTCTCGTTCCTTAACGTTTATCCCCTTGTTTTTCTCTCCCACCGACCAACACCTTACATCTTATTTTCTTACTCAACTTTTACTGTGTGATAAGAGAAGTGTTTTCTGGAGGAATTGCACTCCTTTTTTTCACCCTCCCTCTTTCCCCTACAATTAACCCACGGAGCAAGCGGGACGATCCGCTAAAGCACAGCTCGGGCTAATGGAGATCTCCTCTCACATTCTCTCCATCACCGAGAGCCAGAACGCCAGAGCAGTCACTCTTCCATTCTCCCCTTCTCTTCCTGTCAGCAGCTATCAGGACCCATTAAGAAAACAAACAGCGAGTTGTTATTTTTATCTTATTTTTTCTTCTTTCTCTCACTCCCTTTCTGATACCTTCTCTTCTGCTCGCAAACAAGATAAGGCTGTTTTTGCTCATTTCTCCACTTCGCCAGCCTCTGTGGTAATGGTTTTCAAAGCTCCATCTATTATCACTGGTGCACAACGGCTTAGGCAAGTGTATCTTGCCTAAGCCGTTGTGGACAGGGACATCATGCTGGGATGTCAATTTTTATTTCATTTTGTGTCGATTGGAGGATTGAGAGATGGAAGGCCCCCTGTATTTCCAGAATAGCGGATAGGGGTCAATTCCATCTCGACTCATTCCATACCGGAAATGAATGCATAATCAATGGTTTAATTGGAGAAATAGCCAATTATTTGAAATGAGGACTTGCTGAATTTCAATTATTTCCCTCTGTAGTGAAAATACAAAAGTTTAAATGGAATTGAACCCAACCTTGGAATGTAAGACAAAGCGCTGTTATTGAAGCAGGACGGCCTAAAATGTTTCCATAACTCAGTAAAGGCTTTAACCTGTCTGGGAACGGGGTTCCGCTAGGCGAACCCCGTTCCGCAACCGGAACACCTCGCCAACATCCAATGAAATTGCAGGGCGCCAAATACAAATCAACAGAAATCCCATAAATCAAATTTCTCAAACATACAAGTATTAGGCACAATTTTAAAGATACAAATCCCGTTAATCCAGCCACAGTGTCTGATTTTAAAAATTCTTTACAGCGAAAGCTCCACAAACGATTTTGTTAGGTCACCACCAATTCACAGAAAAACCCAGCCAAAGAGAGAAGTCACAAAAAGCACAAATAGAGATAAAATTAATCACTAACCTTTGATGATCTTCATCAGATGACACTCATAGGACTTCATGTTACACAATACATAAAGTGATAAAGTGCATATTTATGTCCAAAAATCTAATTTTACTTTGGCATGTTATGTTCAGTAGTTCCAAAACATGCAGTGATTTTTCAGAGAGCCACATCAATTCACAGAAATACTCATTATAAATGTAGATGAAAATGTAAGTGTTATGCATGGAACTTTAGATAAACTTCTCCTTAATCTTTTTTGGATAGGGGGCAGCATTTTCACTTTTGGATGAATAGCGTGCCCAGACTGAACTGCCTCCAACTCTGTCCCAGATGCTAATATATGCATTTTATTAATAGTATCGGATAGAAAACACTCTGAAAGTTTCGAAAACTGTTTGAATGATGTCTGTGAGTATAACAGAACCCATATGGCAGGCAAAAACCTGAGTGTGTTCTATCCAATACTACTAATGATATGCATATATTAGCATCTGGGACTGAGTAGGAGGCAGTTTACTCTGGGCAAGCTTTTCATCAAAAAGTGAAAATGCTGACCCCTATCCCAAAGAAGTTAATGACTCAATCATGGACACCCTTACTGACAGTTGTGGCTGCGTCGCGTGATTTATTGTTGTCTCTACCTTCTTGCCCTTTGTGCTGTTGTCTGTGTCCAATAATGTTTGTACCATGTTGTGCTGCTGCCATGTTGTGTTGCTACCATGTTGTCATGTTGTGTTGCTACCATGCTGTGTTGTCATGTGTTGCTGCCATACTATGTTGTTGTCATAGGCCTCTCTTTATGTAGTGTAGTGGTGTCTCTTGTCATGATGTGTGTTTTGTCCTTATTTTTAATCCCGGCCCCTGTCCCCGCAGGAGGCATTTTGGTAGGCCTTCATTGTAAATAAGAATATGTTCTTAACTGACTTGCCTAGTTAAATAAAGGTTAAATAAATAAATACAAATAAATACATAACGTAAATTATTTTTACAATTTTTTAATTTTAGTTTCGTTTATTTATTCAACCATTTAAAAAAAACAAGCACACATAAAACAACCTGTTGTGACTAGGGGGCAGTATTTTCATTTTTGGAAAAAAATGTTCCCGTAGTAAACAGGATATTTTGTCAGAACAAGATGCTAGAATATGCATATAATTGACAGCTTAGGATAGAAAACACTAACGTTTCCAAAACTGTAAAAATATTGTCTGAGTATAACAGAACTGATGTTGCAGGCGAAAGCCTGAGAAAAATCCAATCCGGAAGTGACTCATCTTTTGAAAGCGCTGCGTTCCTATGCGTTCCTATTGAGCAGTGAATGGGCTATCAACCAGATTACTCTTTCTCCGCATTCCGACGTAGTTTTACGCATTTATGTTGAAGAATACCCGTAAGCGGCTACATTGCGCAAGTGGTCACCTGATGCTCCCAGAGAGATTCTCGCGTAAAATACAGAGGTAGCAATTACTCCAATCGGTCCTACTGAAAAACGAATTGTCCCGATGGATATATTGTCGAATAGATATTTGAAAAACACCTTGAGGATTGATTATAAACAACATTTTCCATGTTTCTGTCGATATTAAGGAGCTAATTTGGAATATTTCGTGACTGCAATTTCCGGACGATTTCTCAGCCAAACGTGAAGAACAAACGGAGCTATTTTGCCTACAAAAATAATAAAAATTGAAAATCTGAGATGACAGGGTGATTAACAAAAAGGCTAAGCTGTGTCTCAATATATTTCATTTGTGATTTTCATGAATAGGAATATTTTCTAGGAATATATATGTCCATTGCGTTATGCTAATTAGTGTCAGGCGATGATTACGCTCCCTCATGCGGGATGTGGAGTCATTAGAGGTTAAAAGCCATACATGCACATTAATAAAATCATTGAGGATAACACACAATAAAGTCTGGGACTTATTTCCATTGTGGTCCTCTTGTGACAAGATGGCTGTACAAGATCGAACACAGTATGGCAATGAAATAATAAAACAACAACATAAAAGAACATCTATCTCATCATTCCAGTTACATCATAGGGGTTATTCATACAGGCACAGAAGACATCAAACATATTTTTACTTTCTTTTTAAAGCTGTCCAGAGAGGACGTTGTTTTTAGACAGAGGCAACTCATTCCATTCTGAGGCTCCAGTATAAAAGAAAGTACCTTTCCCAGCATTACTCCTGAACCTGTATAAGCACACATCAGCAACACCTAAACACTTAAATATCTAGGCGCAGGACCATAAATACGCCTGTAAACCAAACCTAGTCTAATCTGGGACACCCTAGCCTCAACAGGCAGCCAGTTTTGTTCCTGAAAGCAGCTCCTGCCTATGTGAGTATGTGGACTCAACTTCAATACTACCCTGATCAACTTATTTTGGGCTATCTGGAGCTTCCACTTCATACATTTAGATAAGCCCCCAAACCAGGAAGTACTAGCATAGTCAAAATGGCATTGAATGAGGGCAGTAGCTAGCACCTTCATGGAGTCCTAATCAAGCAGCTTGGACTTTCTAGACAAATCCTTCCCTAGCACCTTATTGGCCATGATCACCCCCCCCCCCCCCCCCCCAAGCTTCCATCAAGGATACATCCCAAGTAGCTAACAGAGGTTTTAGTAGTCAGCACCTCACCCCCTAACTCCACTCTGATTTCAGACAACCTACACAATTTAGGTCTGGATCCAAACATAATTGCTTCAGTTTTCCCTAAGTGCAGAGATAGCTTATTATCTCCAAGCCATTTGCTAATGTTAGTAAGCTCTGTGCTAAGTATGCTCTCCAACATAGTTTTACTTTTGTAAGACACCAGAAGTGTAGAGTCATCCGCATAAAGAAAAAGACGGCAAGAACAAGCATCTTTCATATCATTAATCATTAATATAAAAACAGCAGAGGCCCAAGCAAGCTCCCCTGCGGAACACCACAACTCATTGGTTTTGCCTGAGACAGTGAACCATTAACCTCTACTACTTGCTCCCTTCCAGATAAATAGGACTTTACCCAGCCTAGAGGGATACTGCTTAACCCCAGTGCCTCCAGTTTGGAGATAAGGAGACAGTGATTAACTGTATCAAAGGCCTACTGTAGGTCAAGCAGTACCATTCCACAGAGATTTCCCTCATCAATCTCTTTCCTGATTAAGTCAGTCAAGTAAAGTAGACATGAATCAGTGGAGTATGTTTTTCTAAAACCCGACTGAAAATCATACATTAGACCCTGTTAGTTAACATATTCATACATTTGCTCATGTTCAATTCCTCCCAGGATCTTTGATGTTACACAGAGGTTCGATACAGGCCTATAATTGCCAGGGTCAGACTTTATCCCCTTCTTATACAGAGGTATAACTTTAGCTTGTTTCATGTCCCTGGGAAAGGTGCCTTGTTCAAGAGAGAGATTAACAATATGTGTAATACAAGGGCCAATTTGCTCAGCAGAATCTATTAGAAACCTTGCAGGAATATTATCCAGGCCTGTGGCTTTGGAGCATTTAAGCTCTGCCAGTATACTGACTATGTTGGCTGTTGCTACCTTTGCAAAAGAAAAATAGTTTTGCTGAACCCCTAACTCTACATAATACTTCTTGACTTGGTTGCTTCCATTCAAACCAGAACTAGTGGGCAGCTTGCTAACCAACTGCTGGCAACAGAAGTAAAAAAAGATTTGAAGTCATTGGCATCCTCTGCCTTTTCATATACCTCATATACAAACTGTTTCGTTTGTTTTTGGTAGTACTACTACAGCCTAGTTCCTTAAATGATTTCCAAAGCTTTATAGGGTCATTTTTGTTCTCAATTATTTTCTCAGCGAAGTAACCCCTCTTAGCTTCATCCATCCTGCTCTGTGCTTCATTTCTGTGACATTTATATAGGACAAAATCATGCTGATCTTGAGAGTTCTTACATTTCTTAAGGCCTTATTCCTTGCTTGGAGTGATTCTAGCATCTCATGATTAAACCAAGGGCTAGATCTCTGCTTTAACCTGACCCGTCTAATGGAAGCCATTATTGAAGGCTTCCCAGGCACTTTCTACCCCTACACTATCTAGCACAGGTGACCAGTCAATTTTACCCACTTCCTCCCTAAACTTTTCTACACAGTATTTTTTGAGTGCTCTGATTCTAATGGTTTTGTGATACTTAAATATATCTTTAAAAATCCTCCTTGTGCAAAATGTGATAAAATTATCACTGATTCCATAGACTAGTACTCCACTCTGCGATATTTTAGATTTATCAGACACCAATATTAAGTCAATTGTACTTTGCACTGTTTCACATATCCTGGCGGGATCTTTTATAATTTGGGTCAGAGCAGGTGATCTAAAAAAGTGAATAAATACATTGTTGGTTGGGCTATTCTTTTTGCGGACATCAGTATTGAAATCCCCTAACAAAATTATTTTCTTCAACAGCGAATCATTACAGTTTGACAACACAATTTCAAGACCTTCATAGAATGCATTCTGCTTGGGCGGCCTATAACACACCCCCAACAAAATCGGCTTGGTTTTGGGAAGGCAGATATCCAGCCAGACAATCTCCAGATCAGCGTTTAAATCTGATCTGACGTTAAAAACAATGTCTGATCTTACAAACGCACATATCCCCCCACCGTTCTGATCCTTCCTGACAACAGAGTAATTACTTAACTCAATTTCTGAGTCACAAAAAGATGAATCCAACCATGTCTCAGTAAAACACAAGACACCCACCTCTGATTTGCAAACCAACAGGCGTATCTCATCGATCTTCGGTAGTAGGCTTCGGACATTTAAGTGCACAAAATGTAAGCCCTTCTCCCCAAAGGCATCATTGAATTCCCGATCCACTTGTAACTCGCCTCCCACTGCGCTGCCATCTTCCCACTGCCCTGCCTCCGGTGGCCTATCTGTCGCCATGGAGCACCCCTCCCCAGATGCCACTCCATCGTCCTCACCACCATGTCCCCTGTCACTCGCCTCTGGTTGCCTCCGCTCCGCTGTGGACCCCCCCCTCCTCCGGTGCACTCTCCACCCTCGATAAGTCCTATTATATATAATTCCACAGGATCCATAGCTCTATGGATTGTCTTTCAGAGCTTTCCTCCTTGCGTCTCAACTGTGGTTTCACTGGTGAGTTTTGGCCTAGGTTGTTCCTAATTTATTTGCTTCATACAATGCTGAATAAACTCAGTCAATGGTTATATAATTTTGAGGAAAATGCGTAGATAGCATTTTAATGACAGAAAATGCAATGCAGTTTTCTTTGTGTCACAATTATTTTTGTACCCTTAATGTGTGCGTGCGTGCGTGTCTTTTTGTAAATGTTTGTGTACTTGTTTGTGTGTACTACATGTGTGAATATGTGCCTATGTGTATTCACACACACACGTGTGCCTGTCTCTGTTATTCATTCAGGAATCTGACGCAGCTTCAGCACGTCGAAGGCCATCGCCGACCAGAAGGAGCAGAGCCGGAAGATTCCCTTTAACAGGTGGCAATTTTCTTCATTCCCCATTCATTCCCCATCTCTGCATTTCTCCTCCTATTTCCTAATGCTTTTCAGCTTTCTCCCTAATCCTGTCAGAGGTCAAATCAATAGTGATAAGAAGCAACAGTATTATTCAGCCAAATTATTTTTTTTGCGTTTTGTGTAACTTATTGTGTACATAATGTTGCTGCTACCGTCTCTTATGACCGAAAATAACTTCTGGACATCAGAAAAGCATTTACTCACGGCTAGCCTGCTTTCAATGGAACAGGCTCAGATCCACGCCTTGTGTGTGAAGAAAAGATACTGGAAAAGGGGACGCAGATCTGGGATCCTTCTGAGAATCCAGAGGTGAGCGAGTAAACTCCCAATGCCTTCCATTCTCCTTGCCAACGTGCAATCGTTAGAAAATAAAATTGATGACATACTATTAAGATTATTCTAGAGCACGAGCTGTTCTGGATAACAGTGTGATAACGCTCTCGGTAGCCGATGTGAACAAAACCTTAAACAGCTCAATATTCACAAAGCCGCTGGGCCAGATGGATTACCAGGACATGTACTCAAAGCATGCTCGGACCAACTGTCAAGTGTCTTCACTGACATTTTCAACCTCTCCCTGACAGAGTCTGTAATACCTACATGTTTCAAGCAGACCACCATAGTTACTGTGCCCAAGGAAGCGAAGGTAACCTGCCTAAATGATTAATCAAATTAAATTTACAAATACAGCCCCTCTTACATCAGCTAATATCTCAAAGTGCTGTGCAGAAACCCAGCCTAAAACCCCAAACAGCAAACAATGCAGGTGTAGAAGCACGCCCTGTGAAAGGCTGGTCATGGCTCCCTTCAAAAGCATCCTCCTGGACACCCTAGACCCACTCCAATTCGCATACTGCCCCAACAGATCCACAGATGATGCAATCTCAATCGCACGCCACACCGCCCTTTGTCACCTGTACAAAAGGAACACCTATGTGAGAATGCTGTTCATCGACTACAGCTTTGCGTTCAACACCATAGTGCCCATGAAACTCATCACTAAGCTAAGGACTCTGGGACTAAACACCTCCCTCTGCAACTGGATCCTGGAATTCCTGACGGGCCATCTCCAGGCGGTAAGAGTAGGCAACAACCCACACTGATCACGCCCGCCACACAAATTAAAGGAGCTGAAGCTTCCGGCGCCGACAGAGATGGCCGCCTCGCTTCGCGTTCCTAGGAAACTATGCAGTATTTTTTTTTTTTTACGTGTTATTTCTTACATTGGTACCCCAGGTAATCTTAGGTTTTATAACATACAGTCGGGAGGAACTACTGGATATAAGAGCAACGTCAACTCACCATCATTACGACCAGGAATACGACTTTCCCGAAGCGGACCACCCAGGACAATGGATCGGATCCCAGTTGGCGAACCAAAACAACGACGCCGTAAAAGGAGCAGACAAAGCGGTCTTCTGGTCAGGCTCCGAAGACTAACGTTCTTTATTTCACAGAAACATGGCTCACTCGAGACACGCTATCAGAGTCGGTACAGCCAGCTAGTTTCTTCACGCATCGTGCCGACAGAAACAAGCATCTTTCTGGTAAAAAGAAGGGCGGGGGGGGGGGGGGGGGGTATGCCTTTTGATTATTGAGACGTGTGTCACATTCATTGAATGGAGGAGACCAAGGCGCAGCGTGATATGAATACATACTTTTTAATGAACACTTAACAAACTATACAAAAACAACAAACCGAACCGAATACTTGTGCAGGCACAGGCAACTAGACATAGACAATAACCCACAAAATTCCCAAAGAAAATGGCTGCCTAAATATGGTTCCCAATCAGAGGCAACGATAAACAGCTACCTCTAATTGAGAACCAATCTAGGCAACCATAGACATACATAAACACCTAGATGGTAAACAACCCCAATAACATACAAAACCCCTAGACAGTATAAAAACACATACAGTACATCATCCATGTCACACCCAGGGCGTAACAACGTGGTGTGATCATAACAAAATACAGGAACTCAAGTCCTTCTGTTCACCTGACTAAGAATTCCTCACAATCATATTCCCCCCCAAGCAGACACATCGATGGCCCTGAACAAACTTTATTTGACTCTATGTAAACTGGAAACCACATATCCTGAGGCTGCATTCATTGTAGCTGGGGATTTTAACAAGGCTAATCTGAAAACAAGACTCCCTAAATTCTATCAGCATGTCAATTGTGCTACCAGAGCTGGTAAAACCATGGATCATTATTATCCTAACATCCGTGACGCATATAAGGCCCTCCTCCGCCCTCCATTCGGAAAAGCTGACCACAACACCATTTTGTTGTTTCCAGCCTATAGACAGAAACTAAAACAGGAATCTCCCGTTCTCAGGTCTGTTCAACGCTGGTCTGACCAATCTGATTCCACGCTTCAAGATTGCGTCGATCACGTGGATTGGGATATGTTCCACATTGCATCAAACAACAACATTGATGAATACGCTGATTTGGTGATCGAGTGTATTAGCAAGTGCATCAGCGATGTCGTACCCACAGCAACTATTAAAACATTCCCAAACCAGAAACCGTGGATTGATGGCAGCATTTGCGCGAAACTGAAAGCTCGAACCACTGCTTTTATCCAGGGCAAGGTGACCGGAAACATGACCGAATGCAAACAGTGTAGCTTTTCCCTCGGCAAGGCAATCAAACAAGCTAAGCGTAAGTATAGAGACAAAGTAGAGTTGCAATTCAACGGCTCAGACACAAGAGGTATGAGAAGTGTGCGTTCTCTAATTCTCTCCTTCTCTCTTTCTTTCTCTCTCTCGGAGGACCTGAGCCCTAGGACCATGCCCCAGGACTACCTGACATGATGACTCCTTGCTGTCCCCAGTCATCCTGGCCGTGCTGCTGCTGCTCCAGTTTCAACTGTTCTGCCTTATCATTATTCGACCATGCTGGTCATTTATGAACATTTGAACATCTTGGCCATGTTCTGTTATAATCTCCACCCGGCACAGCCAGAAGAGGATTGGCCACCCCATATAGCCTGGTTCCTCTCTAAGTTTCTTCCTAGGTTTTGGCCTTTCTAGGGAGTTTTTCCAAGCCACCTGCATTGCCTGCAGTTTGGGGTTTTAGGCTGGGTTTCTGTACAGCACTTTGAAATATCAGCTGATGTACGAAGGGCTATATTATACATTTGATTTGATTTGATTTTGTTTTGAGGTATGTGGCAGGGTCTACAGTCAATCACGGATTACAAAAAGAAAACCAGCCCCGTTGCGGACCAGGATGTCTTGCTCCCAGACAGACTAAACAACTTCTGTTCGCTTTGAGGACAATACAGTGCCACTGACACAACCTGCTACCAAAACCTGCGGACTCTCCTTCACTGCAGCCGACGTGAGTAAAACATTTAAACACGTTAACCTCTTACAGCCACCGAGACGCCAGCGTTTCACCTAGCCAACAGGAAATGGAAATGCGTAGCGCCAAATGCTAATAGTACTCGCTAAAACTCAAACTTTCATTAAAACACACATGCAGGGTACTGAATTAAAGCTACACTCGTTGTGAATCTAGTCAAAATGTCAGATTTTTTAAATGCTTTTCGGCGAAAGCATGAGAAGCTATTATCTGATAGCATGCAACCCCCCGAAATACTTGAAGGGGACGTAAACAAAATAATTAGCATAGCTACACAAAACGCATAAATAAAATATAAAACATTCATTACCTTTGACGACCTTCTTTGTTGGCACTCCTATATGTCCCATAAACATCACAATTGGGTCTTTTTTTCGATAAAATCCGTCCATGTATACCCAAAATATCCATTTATATAGCCCGTATAATCCAGGAAAAAACAGCTTTCCAAAACTCAACGTCATTTTTTTAAATTAAAAAAGTTGCCTATAAACTTTGACAAAACACTTCAAACTACTTTTGTAACCCAACTTTAGGTATTAGTAAACGTTAATAATCGATCAAATTGATCACGGGGCGATCTGTATTCAATAGCAACTACTCTTGAAATCATGGTCCACATTCTCTCTTCCATAAACTGTGTGCCTATTTCTCATACAACCAAGGATTGACTTCAATGGAATTGCCAGTACTGGCGACATCGTGTGGAAGCTGTAGGAACTGTGAACTGACCACTATCTATTTTCCCTTGCCATAGACAAATCAGAGACTGGCGGATGGATACTGTTTTTTTTCTTGGGATTTCGCTTGCTATT
This sequence comes from Oncorhynchus mykiss, assembly GCF_057628025.1. NCBI lineage: Eukaryota > Metazoa > Chordata > Actinopteri > Salmoniformes > Salmonidae > Oncorhynchus > Oncorhynchus mykiss. The sequence continues at coordinate 4,804,165 of NC_143047.1, read as the reverse complement.
CACTTTCTGTTATAGTCACAGAAATGATTTAACCCGTTTTAGAAACTTCAGTGTTTTCTATCCACACATACTAATCATATGCATATACTATATTCCTGGCATGAGTAGCAGGACGTTGAAATTTTGCGCGATTTTTAACAAAATGTTGAAAAAATTCAAGAGAGCCTTAAGAGGTTTTAACCCTCGCAAGGCAGCAGGCCCAGACGGCATCCCTAGCCACATCCTCAGAGCATGTGCAGACCAGCTGGCTGGTGTGTTTACGGACATATTCAATCAATGCTTATCCCAGTCTGCTGTTCCCACATGCTTCAAGAGGGCCACCATTGTTCCTGTTCCCAAGAAAGCTAAGGTAACTGAGCTAAACGACTACCGCCCTGTAGCACTCACTTCCGTCATCATGAAGTGCTTTGAGAGACTAGTCAAGGAACATATCACCTCCACCCTACCTGACACCCTAGACCCACTCCAATATGCTTACCACCCCAATAGGTCCACCGACGACGCAATCGCAACCACACTGCACACTGCCCTAACCCATCTGGACAAGAGGAACACATATGTGAGAATGCTGTTCATCGACTACAGCTCAGCATTTAAAACCATAGTGCCCTCCAAACTCGTCATCAAGCTCTGTTCAACTGGGTACCCCATGTGGTGAGGGTAGGTGAAAATATCTCCCCCCCGCTGATCCTCAACACTTTGGTGAGGGCGCTCGGAGTGTGGTGTCAGGAAAATAACCTCACACTCAATGTCAACAAAACAAAGGAGATGATCGTGGATTTCAAGAAACAGCAGAGGGAGCACCCAACATTCCACATCGACGGGACAGTAGTGGAGAGGAAAGAAGGTTGAAGTTCCTTGGCGTACACATCACAGACAAACTGAATTGGTCCATCCACACAGACAGCGTGGTGAAGAAGGCGCAGCAGCACCTCTTCAACCTCAGGAGGCTGAAGAAATTTGGCTTGTCACCAAAAGCACTCACAAACTTTTACAGATGCACAATCGAGAGCATGCTGTCGGGCTGTATCGCCGCCTAGTACGGCAACTGCTCCGCCCATAACCGTAAGACTCTCCAGAGGGTAGTGAGGTCTGCACAACGCATCACAGGATGCAAACCACCTGCCCTTCAGGACATCTACACACCTGATGTCACAGAAAGGCCAAAAAGAGGACAACAACCACCCGAGCCACTGCCTGTTCACCCCGCTATCATCCAGAAGGTAAGGTCAGTATAGGTGCAGCAAAGCAGGGACCGAGAGACTGAAAAACAGCTTCTATCTCAAGGCCATCAGACTGTTAAACAGCCACCACTAACATTGAGTGGCTGCTGCCAACATACTGACTCAACTCCAGCCACTTTAGTAATGTAGGGGGGGGGGATGAATTGTGCACACTCAAGTTTTCTGTTTTTTTTTTGGTCTTATTTCTTGTTTGTTTCACCCACAAAAATATTTTGCATCTTCAAAGTTGTCTTCAAAGTTGTTACACATGTTGTGTAAATCAAATGATACAAACCCCACAAAAATCTATTTTAATTCCAAGTTGTAAGGCAGCAAAATAGGAAAAATGCCAAAGGGATGAATACTTTCACAAGCCACTGTAGACGAAGAAGCATTCCAAAGTTCTATGCCAGGTAAAGTTTAGTCTTGACAAGTCAGAAGGCAACAAAGATATTGATTGTATACATGGAGAAAAATAAGAGAGACCTTATTTAACAAAAACCTTCATGTTCCACCCAATTAAAAAGGTAGATCGCAACAGTAGCCCAGATGCTGGTGCTGAATGGCCAATGTGATGTACCATTGATATGCCTGGTTGGTCCCCTTGCATTTGAAACGCTTTTGCATGCAGAACCACGATTGCCTGAGATATTCACCTGAGGTTTGGAGATAGAACTGACTGCAGACAGGAAAAGTTGAATTAGCTTTCATACCACCTAGCTTTGTTATGGTCATTGCTGTGACTTTTCTGTTGCAGTAATTGCCATAAGTCATTTCTGCAACAGTCACTTCTGTAACAGTGTTATTTGGTACTGTTGGGTTCTATGTCTTCATAGACGATACATTATCGGAAAACACAAGTTAAAATTCACATGGAAGCTGTTTCTTATAAAAGTCATTATGTGTGTATGCGCAACAAACAGTTTTGTTTTAATTTCTGGTCATGTCCAATGTGTATATTTTGGTAATTGTGTGTGTGTGTGTGTGTGTGTGTGTGTGTGTGTGTGTGCATAAAATAATGGAATAGTGGCAAAAAGGGTATTTCTTAAATCCAAAAACCTATAAAGATTATATTCTAATTTCACTGCTCGTTTCTTGGCTCCACCAAACCTCCCATGTGGGCGGACTGTCTGTTGACGTTTTTGTTTGATTACAAAATGGGGCTCAACAGTTCTCGTATCGGGGCCAAATTCCATCAGTTTTGTATTAAGTGTATTTTGTTCACTTTCTTTGTTGATTCAACTACTGCACACTACTTTATAGTGAAAACTAGAAGTAGGGTGACTACCTCTGTCATGCTTAATCCCACTCGCCTTCTCTGGTGCTCAAACGTCGCTGGTCTACTAACCACCGGTCCTAGCACCATCATTAGTCAAACCTGCTCCCTATCATTATTCACACCTGGACCTCATGACCAATATTTATCTGACTATCACCTTGATTACTCTCCCTTTATTTAGCCCACGGTAGCCTCAGTCATCAGGCAGTTGGTTTTGTCTCGTTCAGGCCGCTTCATGTTTTGTTTATCTACCTATTATTATTTATAAATGTGCCTTCTGCACCTGCTTCCTGACTCCCAGCGATTACGTTACACTCTAACTCTATCGGGGTCCATGAAAAATACTGGATGTGAATTTGAGAGATGCGTGACTTCCCCAAGAAATATGTAATTATGAAAATTATCTAATTAAGTCTGAACAATTAAAGGCCTCTAACAATATTGTGTAGGAAGTCCTAATTCACCTGTGGAGGGAGTCTAGTTGCTGTGTTTTGCATTCGCCATAGGGACTAAACAAATATTTATCTGACTGTTAATGTGTAAAATACTGCAAATCAAGTTTGAAATGAGCTGTATGTTTGAGTGAGTTAACCTGTCTACGATACTGGTTCCCAATTGGGGATCAACCCTCCCACGTTCAGCTGAAACGGTGGCGCATGGAACGCAAAAATATTCTTAAAAATATTTAACCTCCACACATTAACAAGTCCAATAGCTCAAATGAAAGATAAACACCTTGTTCATCTAGCCAGCAAGTCAGATTTCTAAAATGTTTTACGGCGAAAACATAGCACATATATATGTAAAACCACCACCAGACACAGCTCATTTCAATAGCCAAAACATGCAATCAACAAACGTAGGATTAAAAAATAAATCGCTCACTAACCTTTTGAAAATCTTCATCAGATGACAGTAATATGACATATTACACAGTACATATTTTTTTTTTTCAATAATATGCCATTTATATCCATAAATGTCGATTTACAGTGAGTTCACCTTCAGAAATTACTCAAAAATGCCCGCAGGAAATCTATGTAGCGCGGCAAGAACGTAAATAGACATCATAAACTTTGACTAAATATACATGTTCTACATATAGTTAGAAAGATACACTGCTTCTTTATGCAACCGCTGTGTTAGATTTATTTTTAACGTTACAGAAATCGCACACTATTCCATATGCTGAGACAGCGCTCAGTTCCAAGCTACATTTCTACGTAATGTTGGAGTCAACAGAAACACAGATTTAAGCATAAATATTCCCTTACCTTCGATGGTCTTCGTTCAGAATGTTCTGGAAGGCTTCATACTTACCCAATACATCGTTTGGTTTCAAGTCTTGCGTCTTTGTATTAGCTACTGCTAATAACATCAGCTGAAATGCACCCAAAACGTCCTCTGGTCCGGATAAGTTGCGCATCAAAACTTCAAAATTACACATTATATGTCGACTAAACAGGTCAAACTAAGTGCAGAAGCAAGCTTTATGATGTTTTAGACATGCAAAACAAACTTCAATTCAATCGGCCATCGTCTGCCCTTCTCTTGAGTGCTGGAAACAAAGGAATGGCTGGGACCAATTCGCGCCCATACGCACAACCTATTCTCTCGTGGCACGCACTAATTTCACTCCCATAGGGTCAATTCTCGGGATTTGAACGATTTGAAGCTCTAATGAAAGAGGACATCTAGCGGAAGAGATAGAAAGTGTCCCCAGAATCATAGCTGGTTGGGAAGGGTGGGGGCCATGACGTCAAAGTTGCTCCAACTTTCATGGCCACAAAAACTAGTTTGGAAGAATGCCTGCCCTGTGAGTTCTGCTATACTTACAGACATAATTCCAACGGTTTTAGAATCTTTAGAGTGTCTGCCATATCCTTAACAGGTTTTAAGTCAAGTATGGTAGCAGCCAAGCAATAGTCATTATATAGTAATTTATTCAGTTTTGGCAGATGTCATCTGAAGGGCAACTTACAGGGTTTACTAGAGTCATAGTACAATACTTTATAATTACAACATTTTACAGCTGAAGTTCAAATGTTTTTTACAAGGAGCAACGGAGACATGTGCTGCTGCAAAGAAACCGCATATAATGTGAACACACAGCCGATTGGAAAAAGTGTGCAACATGTTACGTGAACCCTCTTTCATAAGCCAGAGAGCACCTCAAAGGAAAAATTCTATCATTTTGAATGTTATCGTTTTTGGGAATCTTCGAGCAATGTTCTATCGATTCTCAGTGTCATTTCATGTACTTATTTTGCCATCTTGGGCAGAAATACAGATATAATATAATATATATAAATATAAATCAGTTTATGTCAAATTATCAAATGTCTTCACTACATGTCTATAAAACAGCTTGTAAGGCTTGATGAAAGAGGGTACAAGCAAAGGGTTAACACAACATATTCAAGCAGACAGGCAAACAACTGACACATTGGCACTTCCTGGATACACTCAAATCACCTTCCTCTTAGCTGAGCATAGGCTAGCACTCATCTTCATGTACCCATTTGAGACTTACGTACATGAAAGTTGATTCGATTGCACATTATAATGAAGTAATGATCACATAAAACATGTGTCTTTGAATGTATAAAAGCAGATTGCATTGACAGTGTTGACACTATGCACATTGAATGTACAGTAAATGTGTACATGGTTGATGACCAATGGGGTAAGAAGTTAGATCCTCAAAATATTTCCCATAGATTCATTTACAAGTGGACCACAAGCAATTTGGGTTCAAACTTTTCAATCAGAATACTTTATATTCTACAACACTCTTCTTCAAGTAGAAAAATGATGCAGATTTATGAACATATATTTCTTCAAAATAGTATTTTGTGGGTAAAGACCTATTCAATATTGTCCAGTATACACTACATGACCAAAAGTATGTGGGCACCTGGTTCTCTAACATCTCATTCCTAAATGATTGGCATTAATATGAATTTGGTCCCCCTTTTGCTGCGATAACAGCCTCCACTCTTTTGGGAAGGCTTTCCAATAGATGTTGGAATGTTGCTGCTTGGACTTGCTTCCATTCAGCCACAAGAACATTCGTGAGGTCGGAAACTGATGTTGGGAGATTAGGCCTGGCTTGCAGTCGGCGTTCCAATTAATCCCAAAGGTTTTCGATGGGGTTGAGGAAAGGGCTCTGTGCAGGCCAGTCAAGTTCTTCCACACTGATCTCGCCAAAACATTTCTGTGTGGACCTCGCTTTGTGCATGGGGGGCATTGTCATGCAGAAACAGAATAGGGCCTTCCCCAAAATGTTGCCACAAAGTTGGAAGCACAGAATCGTGATTCCAACTGAATTAGCTGAATCCACTAATTTGAAGAGGTGTCCACATACTTTTGTATATGCAGTACAAGTCAAAAGTTTTAGAATACCTACTTATTTTTGCTTTTTTCTACATTGTAGAATAATAGTGAAGACATCAAAAATATGAAATAACACATGGAATCATGTAGTAACCAAATTTTTTTAAACAAATCACAATATATTTTACATTTTAGATTCTTTAAAGTAACCACCCTTTGCCCTGATGACAGATTTGCACACTCTTGGCATTCTCTCAACCACCTTCATGAGGTACTCACCTGGAATGTATTTCAATTAATAGGTGTGCCTTGTTGAAAGTTAATTTGTGGAATTTATTTCCTTCTTAACGTATCTGAGCCAATCAATTGTGTTGTGACAAGGTAGGGGTGGTATACAGAAGATAGCCCTATTTGGCAAAAGACCAAGTCCATATTATGGCAAGAACAGCTCAAATAAGTAAAGAGAAACAACAGACCATCATTACTTTAATAGTCAATATGGAACATTTCAAGAACTTTGAAAGTTTCTTCAAGTGCAGTCGCTATGATGAAACTAGCTCTCATGAGGACCGCCATAGAAAAGGAAGATCCAGAGTTACCTCTGCTGCAGAGAATTGTCACGTTCGTCATAGTGAGGAGACCAAGGCACAGCGTGATTTGAATACATTCTTCTTTTATTAACGAAGAACACTAAACAAACAAACAAAAATAACAAAACGAATGTGACGCTATGATAAACCGAGTGCTGACACAGGCAACTATGGGTGGGCATCTAACTTTGGTGGCGGCTCTGGCTCTGGACGCTGCCCCCCTTCTTTACATTGAGCCCTCCGCCCTCGTAGCACTGACCCGTGGATCATCGCCGGAGGCTCATTACTGCGGATAATCGCTGGCAACCCCGGACTGGGGACCTTCGCTGGAGACCCTGGGCTGGGGACCGTCGCCGGAGACTCCAGCCGGGGACCGTCGCTGGAGACCCCAGCCGGGGACCATCACTGCATGGATCATCACCTCGATCTCCTCGTGTGCCCCCCCACAAAGAAAAATATTGGGGCTGCCTCTCGGGCTTCCGTGCTAGCCGTGTACCTTCATATCGTCGCCGTTCCTCTATTGTCTGGTATTTCTCCTCGTAGTATCGCCGTTCCGCTTTCGCTGCCTCTCTTTCCTCCTCAGAAAGGCGATACTCCCCCGGCTGTGTCCAGGGTCCTGCCCCATCCAATATTTCCTCATTAAATCAGTTCCATCTCCCCATTAAATGCTGCTCCTCCTTTTCATGCTTCTTGGTCCTTGTTTGGTGGGGTATTCTGTCACATCCGTCATAGTGAGGAGACCAAGGCGCAGCGTGATTTGAATACATTCTTCTTTTATTAACGAAGAACACTAAACAAACTAACAAAAACAAAACTAACGTGAATCTATGATAAATTGAGTGCTGAAATAGGCAACTACACATAGACAATAACCCACAAAACACCCAATGAATATGGCTACCTAAATATGGTTCCCAATCAGAGACAACGATAAACAGCTGCCTCTGATTGAGAACCAATCCAGATAACCATAGACATATAAACCCCTAGACAAACAAAACCACTAGACAATACAAAAACAAAACAAACCACCCTTGTCCCACCCTGACCTAACCAAAATAATAAAGAAAACAAAGATAACTAAGGTCAGGGCGTGACAAGAATACGTTCATTACCAGCCTCAGATGAGCCTCAGTCATTGCAACCCAATTAAATGCTTCACACAAATCAAGTAACAGACACATCTCAATATCAGTGACCCAACACACCTCCAGGCTGTGTCTTATTTGACTAAGAACGAGAGTGATGGAGTGCTGCATCAGATGACCTGGCTTCCATAATCACCCACCCTCAAACCAGTTGAGATGGTTTGAGAATAGTTGGACAGCAGAGTGAAAGAAAAGCAGCCAATAAGTGCTCATCATATGTGGGAACTCCTTCAAGACTGTTGGAAAAGCATTCCAGGTGAAGCTGACTGAGTGAATGCCAAGAGTGTGCAAAGCTGTCATCAAGGCAAAGGTTGGCTACTTTGAAGAATCTCAAATATAAAATATATTTTGATTTGTTTAACACATTTTTGGTTACTACATGATTTCATGTGTGATTTCATATTTTTGATGTCTTCACTATTATTCTACAATGTAGAAAATAGCAAAAATAAAGAAAAACCCTTGAATAAGTAGGTATTCTAAAACTTTTGATTGGTACTTTATATACAAAAGTATATGGACACCACCACTTTCATTTAAATGAATTGCCACATATAAGAATCCATGGAACAGTAATTTCTGTCTTTCCATAGAGGGCCATATTATATACATATAAAACATATTTAAGGAGAAATGGAAGGTGAACTTGCCTGAATAAACATTTAAGATCAGTGTACAGTAAGCTCCATAGTATTGCCCTTCTAAGAAAAATATTTCTGTCCGTCTTTCTTTCCCTCTCGCTCAAACACACCTAATCACACACCTTAAATTGCAAAGACAGCCACTCCCATACTCATGGCACCGTTACACTCCCCCAACAATTCCCTTTCACTCCCACCCTCATACCATAGCAACCTACATCACCATGAGTACTGATTCCAACTATCTGAAATACCATTCAGTGCATTGGCCATTGTTCACAAGGGTTGATATTAATTCAATTAAGTCGACATTGGACAAAGATTAGTGCAAAAAAAAGTAAAATAGCTAACCCATGTACAGTATGTCAAACTAAATTGGATAAGGTTGGTGTATTAATAATTTATAGAGCTCCCAAATAATAAATAGACAAATTAATAAATAAACAAGCAGGCAAGCAAGCATCAACAAACACATTTTTTCTTCATTGTAAAAAAAACCCACAAAAAAACTCAGGAATCCAGTCTCCGACTCTCACCATATTTTGGGAAAATTGTTTCTGATTGATGAATCAACTGCCAAGGCCTGAATTGCCAATGAAATAGATAACCCGCAATGAATGACAGCTAGAGAAGAAGTTAGCTAATGCTACAGTCAGTTAGACATCTAGCAGATGTGTATGTATGTTCTGTTTGTGTGTTTCCAGCATGACTCCATGTGAAAGGCTACGTTGACATCGACAGAGCCGCGAAGATGAGCGGTCGGCTCGTGAACACATTGCAAAGAAATTAGCAACCGAATGGAAACATCTAACCGTCCTGCCACAATTGTCTACTGAACATTAGCCAGTGCTGCAACATGTACATTGTTCCTGTTTTCCTAGCCAACAACCAATAAGCTTTTCTTCTTAGTGGTCCTTTGCAGCTCTCCAATGTGCTTTAACACCCCACTGTAATTTCCACAGCCATTTTATGTCATTGGGATGAAACGTTTTGGACTCAATACAATAGCTTGATCCAATCGGTGGATGAAACCAAGGTGTCGAGACGGGAGGGCTGGTCGTAAGGTGTCCTGACACAGTGTTGCACGGTGTATCATCATGTCTGGCTGTATGCCTATCTGTCTGTACACACGGTCTCCAAGGTGTAGGTTGGTGGTTGGAGGGGTTAAAGCACTGTGGCATTGTGGCCCTCCATCCGTGGAAGCCTCGGGTCCTGCACCGTCCCCATGGTGACCAGCAGAGGGAGGCTGTCCTCGGCTTTGGCCGTCGTCGAGTGGCTCAGCGACAGCTGGGTCCCCGCCACTCCTCTCTGGAGGGCCACGGGTGGTGGGGGAGGGGGCGGTGGAGGAGGGGGGTTGACAGAGACAGGATTCTGGTGGTGGTGGGCTGCCTCTAGGGGTAACCCTTGCTCCTGGTAGCCATAGCCGATGTTCCCGCAGGGGAATCTGCGAAGTCTAAATAGTGGGACCGGGGGTAGGGTGGCCGAATCTAACAGGAGCGGGGTAGGATCAGTGGTACCCAAGGAGGTAGCCTGGGGTGGTGGCGGAGGTGGCAAAAGCGGCCTGCAGAACCCCTGCTGTTGCTGCTGCTGGTGATGTAAGAGCTGCAACTGCTGTTGCTGCTGTGGATGGAAGGGGTATGGTGGCTGGAACTGATGCTTGTGCTGCTGGTGCTGGAGACTCAGGGCCCCCACCGCCTCGGCCACAGTCCGTCCCTTGTGCTCCTGCCCCTCGCCTGGCACCCTCCCACCTCCAACTCCCCCACCTCCACTGCCCACTGTTTCCTGCTTTTGCTGCAGCTGTTGTTGTTGCTGCGGTTGTTGCTGATGATGCTGCTTCTTCTGCTGCTGCAGCTGGAGGAACCAGGAGCCGTAAGTGGGGTTCCACAGGTTGGTGGGTTTCCCATTGCGACCCTCCTTATCCCCAGGGTGGCCCTGGGTGAAGGCCAGATTGACGTGGCCACCGTCTGGGTTAGGTTGCTGGGTGGAGATGGGGGGAGGTGCCTTGGAGGTGGCTGTGGTCATGGTGAATGTCTGGGGGTGGGGCTGGGGTTGTTGAGCCATCGCCTGGGGCTTGCAGGTTTCGGGGAGCTGGTTGGTAAGGAGGAGGGGTTGTTCAACTCTTCGGTTCTCCTCGGTGGGCTTCGGGGCTGACGGTGCGGGGCCCACACCGTCAGGCGTCAGAGTGGACACCAGCAGGGGGGAGGCCATGGGGTCCTCAGGGCGCATGGGTACCCGCTCCTCCTCTTCAGGGAGGGGGCCATATTCCACAGGCAAGGGAACAGTCACCACATCAGGGTCCTCGAGAGGATAGAGGAGCAATGTTACTAGCATTAGACACGAACAATGGTGAACAACAAATTATGATATTAACATTACCAATGTCTGAATTTGTAGAAATTCCAAAAAGGAATACAGATTTTACACGGACAGACAGGTTATGAGCTATGTCACTTCTTAAAATAGTCAAACATACTAAAATAATCTCTTGGCAGTTAGACAGTCATAATAATACTTGAGCACATTTCAAGTGCAGAGGTGTTGACTCAATTGTCACGCTCCCTACCTGTAAGCAGTAGTCAATCCTTTCCAAGATGGTGGAGAAGTTGGGCCTGTCTTCCGGTTGATGCTGCCAACTCTGTGTCATTATCCGGTACCTGAGAGAGAGGGAGACACACACACACACACACACACACACACACACACACACACACACACACACACACACACACACACACACACACACACACACACTCAAAAATGTTTATTCTATTTGAACTTTGCGCAAGTTGACTAGTCTCTAGACAGACGGTTTACTTCTGGCAATGTATCAATGCTCCAGCTAAAGCGTCTGTACAAAACGTCTGTTGCGGCATCAGTTGGGAAAGAAATTGGAAGTGTCACCGATAACGTCACTGCCATATCCACTTGCAACCTTAGCTAAACATGAGCACAATTCCTGCCTGCATTTTAAGCCTCGCCTACCGAAACTTGTGATTTGTCTGGAGAATTGGCTGTCTGAAGAGTCCTTTTGAAATGTACAAGAGAAGCTGACATTCTCCCCAGACCTTGTGCCTTTGCTGCCTAGCTCACGATGCTCCAAGATCTGGGATATCCGAGACCACACGTTGACAAACAGTTAAAAAACATGTTCCCCCATTCACTAATACACTTGACAAACTCGCACACAATGATGTCAATAAAGTGTAACATCCCGCTAGTTTGAGTGATTACTGTTGGAAAGTCAGTGGGGGTTAAACTGAACCCTGGGGTACCCCACCGAGACATCAACTCAAGCTATTTTTTTTATTGGCAGGGCTGATTTGCCTCTTGTGTAATATGCTGTGGTAATGTGAGCTAGTCATGATGAAGTTTACTACATGGGGATTGTGTCTGTTTTTGTGTGAAAAAATTATCACAGAAGAAAAGGGTGGCGAGCACGTGATAGTTTGAGAAGTTATGGGTGTGTGCGAGTGTACGAGTGTGTGTGTGTACGCTTGAATCCCTGTGTAAGTCTGCATACTGTGTGTGCATGGGTGAAACTGTATACTGTGTGTGAGGGTGTGTTATGTGTGTAACAGAATAAGTTCCATCCCTGTCTGAGTGTCAGTTCAGAAAGGGGGGGAAGTTGACTGAGCGACAGTTCACTTTTCAATATTCTCTAGCCTGCTAGCTCACATCTGCTACATGTGTTTGGGTGAAGTGTGATAGTTTTGGTGGTATATTGGACTTACACAGGCCCTGGGCAGTTTTTGGGAGGGTCCATCCTTCCCCCACTGGTGACAAACTCCAACACTTCCTGGTTACTGCGACTGGGATAGGGCATATAGCCCAAAGAGAAGATCTCCCATAGCAGCACCCCAAAGGACCTGAGAGAGAGGGGGAAAGAGGTAGGAGGAAGAAGGAGATGGGGGGAGGGAAAGAATCATAAAGGTGACAGGGGTGAAGGAGAGAGGGAGAAAGTAGTGAGGCTTTCAAAAGGTGAAAAAGCATATTCTCCATTAGGACAGAGAGAGGGAGGTGAGGTAGACTGGAGCGGTGAAATGAAAGGGGGTGACATTCAAGATAACTAAAGTGTTATTGGGAGTGTGTTACAATGAAACGTACCATGTGTCCGTTTTGGATGTGAAGATCCCCTCCATGAAGGCTTCCGGAGGCATCCACTTCACAGGCAGCATGGCGCGCCCACCCTTTCTGTAGTAGCTGGCCCTGTGGGGAGACACAGACACACACACACAGTTGATTTTGTTAGTGCTTTTGCAGGACTCCATTTACTGCACAACAGGTAGCGAAAGGGATGAAAAGAGATAGGGCAGAGCCAAAGTTCAGTCACACCAGTGTTTCCATAGAAACAGCACAACATCAGATCTAATAATTGGATCCTCCTTTTACACAGCGATATTGTGCCGTGCTGATCCAATCAGTGGAATTTTACAATAACTGTAACAGAACAAGTGGACGCCCACAAAAGTACTCAGTCCTCCTTATCTTCAAGAGAAAGGGGGGATATTTTAATTTTTTCACAGACCGAGTTGTTTAAACTGTCTCACGCACCTGCTGTGAGCTTGTTATCTGATAGGCAGCAGAGTTATCAGATTGCCCGCTGATAACAGCCTCAGCCTGTTTCATCTTCACCAGTCCCGAACACAGTCTACAGTTTCGGCCGACAGGCTATTTCAGAGGCTGGGGGCACAGTAACTAATGGCTGCCTCGCCATGCCTCTTGGTCCTAGGCTTTGGGATAGTTAAAAGGCCTGAGCACCTGAGAGACCTACTGGGTACATAACTTAAAAGCATGTCTCACATGTATTAGAGTGTACAATTCTTATATTGGAAGAATTGTATTTAAAAACCACATTGAAGAATCTTATAATGTAATCTTAAACTCACAGGCAGCCAGTGCAGAGACTTTAAAACCAGTTAATGTGTGCTGTCCGTCTGGTCTTGGTCAGTACCCTTCCTGCGGCATTCCGTGTGTTTTGCAGTTGACCAATGGCTTTCTTAGTTAGACCAGACAGGAGAGCATGACAGTAGTCATGTAATAAAAGCATGGATGAGTCTCTCTGTATCAGCCTGAGTGGGAAACAGCTGCACCTTGGCAATGTTTCTTAGGTGGTAAAAACCTACTTTTGGTCACATTCCTAATCTGTGATTCGAAATGGAGTTCAGAATCTAAAATAACACCTAGGTTTTTAACTTGGTGTTTTATCTTTATAGCCCGTGAATTAAAATGTTCATGGCAGATTCTCTCTGTGCTTTGGCTCAATAAGTGCCTTGGTCTTGTCTTGATTTAGCTGGAGGAAGTTGAGAGCCATACAAAATCACTAATACGGTCTCATAATTTATCCGTGGAGCAACAATCCTCTGGTGACACAAAAATGTAAAGTTGTGTTTTGTCTGTGTAGCATTGAAAATCAGGGCTGTGCTTTCTGATAATGCTGCCAATGGGTAACATGTATAAACTGAACCGTTTCAGACCGAAAATCGAATCTTGTCGAATGCCACATGTGATATGTATTTTCTCTGAGTTATGTTCACAAGGGGTGACAAAAAAAACTATTGACTGGTTACATAGGTCCTAAACCAATTTAGAACAGGACCCGAGAGGCCAACCCACCGCTCCAGTCTATCCAGAACAACGTCACGGTCAACAGTGTTGAAAGCAGAACTTAAATCCAAGAGTACAAGGACAGAGAGCTGTTTGGCATCTGTGTTGGTTCTATGATCATGTACCACTTTAACTAAGGCCATCTCTGTGCTATGGTGGGCCCAAAAAATATAGTTGGCACTTAAAAAAAATCAGCTTGAAAACCAATTTCTCCAAAATGTTGATTAAGAATGGAAGGCTGGAGATTGGCCAAACATTGAAGGGATTCTTCAGAAGGGATTTCACCACAGCAGTTTTTAGTGCAGTGAGGAAAGTGCCTGTGAACAGGGAGGGATTAACCAGAGCTTACACTTCTTCAGATATGCAAATAAAAACTGCTTTGAAGAAGGTGTTGTGGATAGGATCGAGAGTGCAGGTATAAATGGTGATATCACTTTCCTGAGCATGCCTGTGTCAACCAGGGAAAATAACTCCATAGTGCCTTTAAGTGGTAGGCTTAGGGCACATATCATCAAACTTCTCAACAGGTATTGCTTGACTGATACCCAGCCTAATGCTTTAAACTCATCACATTTAGATGTAGAGGAAAGTTCACATGGGTTTGTGGGGGTAGGATTAAAATAAAATAAAATAAAAATAAAATAAAAATATATTTATTTAAAGAGGTAGGCCAGTTGAGAACAAGTTCTCATTTACAACTGCGACCTGGCCAAGATAAAGCAGTGTGACAAAAACAACAACAACACAGAGTGACACATAATCAAATGTACAATCAATAACACATAAGAAAATAAAAATAGACAGATCTATGTACAGTGTGTGCAAATGTAGAAGAGTAGGGGGGTGAGGTGAAAATAATTACAATTTAGCATTAATACTGGAGTGATATATGTGCAGATGATGATGTGCAAGTAGAGATACTGGGGTTCAAAAGAGCAAGAGGGTAAGTAATTATATTAGGATTAGGTAGTTGGGTGGGCTATTTACAGATTGGCTGTGTACAGGTACAGTAAGCTGCTTTGACAGCTGATGTTTAAATTTAGAGAGGGAGATATGACTCCAGCTTCAGAGATGTTTGAAATTTGTTCCAGTCATTGGCAGCAGAGAACTTGGAAGGAGAGGCGGCCAAAGGAAGTGTTGGCTTTGGGGATGACCAGTGCAATATACCTGCTGAAGCGCGTGCTACGGGTGGGTGTTGCTATGGTGACCAGTGAGCTGAGATAAGGCGGGGCTTTACCTAGCAAAGACTTATTGATGACCTGGAGCCAGTGGGTTTGGCAACGGATAAGTAGTGAGGGCCATCCAACGAGAGCATAGAGGTCGCAGTGGTGGGTAGTATATGGGGCTTTGGTGATAAAACGGCACTGTGATAGTCTACATCCAATTTGCTGAGTAGAGTGTTGGAGGCTATTTTGTAAATGACATCGCCAAAGTCAAGGATCGGTAAGATAGTCCGTTTAACGAGGGCATGTTTAGAGGAAGCTTTGTTGTGAAATAGGAAGCGATTCTAGATTTAGCTTTGGATTGGAGATGCTTAATGTAAGTCTGGAAGGAGAGTTTACAGTCTAACCAGACACCTAGATGTTTGTGGTTGTCCACATATTCTACGTCAGAACCGTCCAGGGTAGTGATGCTAGTCAGGCGGGAGGGTGCGGGCAGTGATCAGTTGAAGAGCATGCCTTTAGTTTTACTAGCATTTAAAAGCAGTTGAAGGCCACGGAAGGAGTGTTGTATGGCGTTGAAGCTCGTTTGGAGGTTTGTTAGCACAGTGTCCAAAGAAGAGCCAGATGTATACAGAATCGTGTCGTCTGCAAAGAGGTGAATCAGAGATTCACCAGCAGCAAGAGCGACATCATTGATATATACAGGGATAAGAGTCGGACCGAGAATTGAACCCTGTGGCACCACCATAGAGACTGCCAGAGGTCCGGACAACAGGCCCTCCGATTTGACACACGGAACTCTATCTGAGAAGTAGTTGGTGAACCAGGCGAGCAGTCGTTAGAGAAAACAAGGCTATTGAGTCTGCCGATAGGAATGTGATGATTGACAGAGTCGAAAACCTTGGCCAGGTCGATGAAGACGGCTGCAAAGTGCCGTATTTTATCGATGGCGGTTATCTTTTAGGACCTTGAGCGTGGCTGAGGTGCACCCATGATCAGATTGCATGGTGGAGAAGGTACGGTGGGATTCGAAAGGGTTGGTGATCTGTTTATTAACTTGGCTTTTGAAGATTTTAAAAAGGCAGGGCAGGATGGATATAGATCTATAACAGTTTGGGTCTAAGGTGTCTCCCCCTTTGAAGAGGGGGCTGACTGCGGCAGCATTCCAATCTTTGGGGCTCTAAGGCTAGTAATAGGCTAGTAATAGCTGTTGAATAGGCTAGTAATAGGGGTTGCAACAATTTTGGCTGACAATTTTAGAACGAGAGGGTCCAGATTATCTAGCCAAGCTGACTTGTACGGGTCCAGGTGTTGCTGCTCTTTCAGAACATCAGGTCTTTGGATTTGGGTGAAGGAGAAGCGGGGCAGGTTTGGGCAAGTTGCTGCAGGGGGTGCTGAGGTTTTGGCTGGGGTAGGGGTAGCCAAGTGGAAAGCATGGCCAGCCGTGGAAAAATGCTTATTGAAATGATCGATTATCGTAGATTTTATCGGTTGTGACAGTGTTTCCTATCCTCAGTGCAGTGGGCAGCATGGAGGAGGTGCTCTTATTCTCCACGGACTTTACAGTGTCCCCAAACTTTTTGGAATTAGTGCTGCAGAATGCAAATATCTGTTTGAAAAAAGCTAGCCTTAGCTTTCCTAACTGACTGAGTATACTGGTCCCTGACAAGTTACATTTCACGGGGGCTGTTCGATGCTAATGTAGAAGGCCACAGGATGTTTTTGTGCTGGTCAAGGGCAGTCTGGAGTGAACCATGGGCTATGTCTGTTCTTAGTTCTACATTTTTTGAATGGGGCATGCTTATTTAAGATGGAGAGGAAAGCACTTTCAAAGAACAACCAGGCATCCTCTACTGACAGGATGAGGTCAATATCCTCTCGGGATACCCAGGCCAGGTTGTTTAGAAAGGCCTGCTCACTGAAGTGTTTTAGGGAGCATTTGACAGTGATGAGGAATGGTCGTTTGACCGTGGACCGATTATGCACGCAGGCAATGAGGCAGTGACCGCTGAGATCCTGGTTGAAGACAGCAGACGTGTATTTAGAGGGCAAGTTGGTCAGGAGGATATCTACGAGGGTGCCCATTACGGATTTAGGGTTGTACCTGGTAGGTTTCATTTTTTTTGTATTTATTTATTATTTTACCTTTATTTAACCAGGTAGGCAAGTTGAGAACAAGTTCTCATTTACAATTGCGACCTGGCCAAGATAAAGCAAAGCAGTTCGACAGATACAACGACACAGAGTTACACATGGAGTAAAACAAACATACAGTCAATAATACAGTATAAACAAGTCTATATACAATGTGAGCAAATGAGGTGAGAAGGGAGGTAAAGGCAAAAAAGGCCATGGTGGCAAGGTAAATACAATATAGCAAGTAAAACACTGGAATGGTAGTTTTGCAATGGAAGAATGTGCAAAGTAGAAATAAAAATAATGGGGTGCAAAGGAGCAAAATAAATAAATAAATTAAATACAGTTGGGAAAGAGGTAGTTGTTTGGGCTAAATTATAGGTGGGCTATGTACAGGTGCAGTAATCTGTGAGCTGCTCTGACAGTTGGTGTTTAAAGCTAGTGAGGGAGATGTGTTTCCAGTTTCAGAGATTTTTGTAGTTCGTTCCAGTCATTGGCAGCAGAGAACTGGAAAGAGAGGCGGCCAAAGAAAGAATTGGTTTTGGGGGTGACTAGAGAGATATACCTGCTGGAGCGTGTGCTACAGGTGGGAGATGCTATGGTGACCAGCGAGCTGAGATAAGGGGGGACTTTACCTAGCAGGGTCTTGTAGATGACATGGAGCCAGTGGGATTGGCGACGAGTATGAAGCGAGGGCCAGCCAACGAGAGCGTACAGGTCGCAATGGTCGGTAGTATATGGGGCTTTGGTGACAAAACGGATTGCACTGTGATAGACTGCATCCAATTTGTTGAGTAGGGTATTGGAGGCTATTTTGTAAATGACATCGCCAAAGTCGAGGATTGGTAGGATGGTCAGTTTTACAAGGGTATGTTTGGCAGCATGAGTGAAGGATGCTTTGTTGCGAAATAGGAAGCCAATTCTAGATTTAACTTTGGATTGGAGATGTTTGATATGGGTCTGGAAGGAGAGTTTACAGTCTAACCAGACACCTAAGTATTTGTAGTTGTCCACGTATTCTAAGTCAGAGCCGTCCAGAGTAGTGATGTTGGACAGGCGGGTAGGTGCAGGTAGCGATCGGTTGAAGAGCATGCATTTAGTTTTACTTGTATTTAAGAGCAATTGGAGGCCACAGAAGGAGAGTTGAATGGCATTGAAGCTTGCCTGGAGGGTTGTTAACACAGTGTCCAAAGAAGGGCCGGAAGTATACAGAATGGTGTCGTCTGCGTAGAGGTGGATCAGAGACTCACCAGCAGCAAGAGCGACCTCATTGATGTATACAGAGAAGAGAGTCGGTCCAAGAATTGAACCCTGTGGCACCCCCATAGAGACTGACAGAGGTCCGGACAACAGACCCTCCGATTTGACACACTGAACTCTATCAGAGAAGTAGTTGCTGAACCAGGCGAGGCAATCATTTGAGAAACCAAGGCTGTTGAGTCTGCCGATGAGGATGTGGTGATTGACAGAGTCGAAAGCCTTGGCCAGATCAATGAATACGGCTGCACAGTAATGTTTCTTATCGATGGCGGTTAAGATATCGTTTAGGACCTTGAGCGTGGCTGAGGTGCACCCATGACCAGCTCTGAAACCAGATTGCATAGCAGAGAAGGTATGGTGAGATTCAAAATGGTCGGTAATCTGTTTGTTGACTTGGCTTTCGAAGACCTTAGAAAGGCATGGTAGGATAGATATAGGTCTGTAGCAGTTTGGGTCAAGAGTGTCCCCCCCTTTGAAGAGGGGGATGACCGCAGCTGCTTTCCAATCTTTGGGAATCTCAGACGACACGAAAGAGAGGTTGAACAGGCTAGTAATAGGGGTGGCAACAATTTCGGCAGATCATTTTAGAAAGAAAGGGTCCAGATTGTCTAGCCCGGCTGATTTGTAGGGGTCCAGATTTTGCAGCTCTTTCAGAACATCAGCTGAATGGATTTGGGAGAAGGAGAAATGGGGAAGGCTTGGGCGAGTTGCTGTTGCTCATGATCATTTGTGTGAGATTGAGGGCATCTAGCTTAGATTGTAGGATGGCTGGGGTGTTAAACATGTCCCAGTTTAGGTTACCTAACAGTACAAACTCTGAAGATAGATGGGTGGCGATCAATTCACATATGATGTCCAGGGCACAGCTGGCGGCTGAAGGGGGTCTATAACAAGTGGTAACGGTAAGAGACTTGTTTCTGGATAGGTGGATTTTTAAAAGTAGAAGCTCAAATGGTTTGGGCACAGACCTGGATAGTATGACAGAACTCTGCAGGCTATCTCTGCAGTAGATTGCAACTCCGTCCCCTTTGGCAGTTCTATCTTGTTAGAAAATGTTATAGTTAGGGATGGAAATTTCAG
The DNA here is from genome assembly GCF_057628025.1 of Oncorhynchus mykiss. NCBI lineage: Eukaryota > Metazoa > Chordata > Actinopteri > Salmoniformes > Salmonidae > Oncorhynchus > Oncorhynchus mykiss. Next base: position 4,784,705 of record NC_143047.1, on the reverse strand, counting down.
GATTTTGGGGTGGCTGAACCAGGGTTCAGATATGGCTAGGACATCCGGGTTGGCGGAGTGTGTTAAAGCAGTGAATAAAACAAACTTGGGGATGAGACTTCTAATGTTAACATGCATGAAACATATGCATTTACGGTTACAGAAGTCAACAAATGAGAGCGCCTGGGGAATGGGAGTGATGCTGGGGGCTGCAGGTCCTGGGTTAACCTCTACATCACCAGAGGAACAGAGGAGGAGTAGTATAAGAATACGGCTAAAGGCTAAAAGAACTGGTTGTCTAGTGCGTTCAGAACAGAGAGTAAGGGGACAGGTTTCTGGGCACGGAAGGATAGATTCAAGGCATAATGTACAGACAAGGGTCTGTATAGGATGTGAGTACTGTGGAGGTAAGCCTAGGCATTGAGTGACGATGAGAGAGTTTTTGTCTCTCGAAGTTCCATTTAAGCCAGGTGAGGTCACCTCATGTGTGGGGGGTGGAACAACAATGTTAGCTAAGGCATATTGAGCAGGGCTGGAGGCTCTACAGTGAAATAAGACAATAATTACTAACCAAAACAGCAATATACAAGGCATATAGACATTAGGGAGAGGCATGTGTAGAGTCAAGTGAGTAGCTAGGTGAGCTGGAGGCATGGAGATTCAGACAGCTAGCAGGCCGGGGCTAGCAGCAGGCTAGCAGATGGGCCTCAGGGGAATGTCGCAACGGGGGAGCCTGTGGAAACCACCTCGGACAGTTACGTTGGCAGACCAGTCGTGATGGATCGGCGGGGCTCTGTGTTGGTAGCAAAGGGTCCAGGCCAATTGGCAAAAGAGGTATTGAAGCCCAGGGATTATCTGTTGGATTTATTTGGCTAGACGGGGGATGGGCTGATGGATTTATCAGGCCATCAATGGTTGAGAAGAGCTCTCTAATTATTCTGATTATTAGTGATCAAGTTACAAAAATTTGCCTGTCTGGCATTTCTAATTGCCTTGTTATATATTCCAAGTGTCTCTCTCAGAATATCAAAACGGACCTGCAACTTTGACTTTCTCCACTTCAGCTCTGCCTTTCTCCATTCTCTTTAATTTATTTGTTTCATCACTCATGTAAGGGGCTCTCCATATGGATGCTGCCTTTTTCAACTTTTCTGGAACTATGGCATCAATGGTTGCCCTTAATTTGCTATTAAAGTTATCAACGAAATCATCACAAGAGGAAGGCAGAATAGGTGATGGAGTATTGTTCATACACTCAATATCTGTATCAACTTCAGATGTAAGACAGTGTTTCTTAATAATGTGGTTATGGGTGGGCCCAGTAGAAAGCCCCATGGTAATAACCAGGTCCAGAGTATGGCCACAGTTATGGGTGGGCACAGTAGAAAGCCCCTTGGTAATAAGCAGGTCCAGAGTATGGCCACGGTTATGGGTGGGCCCAGTAGAAAGCCCCATGGTAATAACCAGGTCCAGAGTATGGCCACGGTTATGGGTGGGCCCAGTAATATGTTAGATAAAGTCTATAGAGCTCAAAAGATTCAGAAATTCAAAGGCCTTGGAGTCAGTCTCTGTCACACAACACAATGATTTTATCATAGTTCTCAAGAAACATAGACAATAGTTCAGAGAATTCAGTAAAGAAAGTGGGGCAGGGCATTGGTGGCCTATACAGACCAAAAGTCACCAAATTAAATGGCCTAACACCCGAGAGCAATAGTAAAAATAGAGGCTGTCCTCCCACCCTTTTTCAATAGAATATGAAAAGTTGTAGTCCAGGTGGAGGCTTCAATAAGAGTGGCACTACATCCTGAACACAGCCATGTTTCAGTGAGAAATATGCAAACAACTTTGAGCTCGGTAATGAGGTCATTCATGAGAATGGTTTAACTAGTGATTGCTCTAACATTTAAAAGTCCCATATTAAATGAGTGTGGGCCACTCTGCCTGTGGGGCGTCTGCCTAGAGGTAACCAATAAAATACAAACCAAATTATTAACGTTACAACCACGTTTTCTGACAGTCTCCAATCTACCAGAATGGTAGGAGTTCACAGTTTTTATAAACTCAAGCGGAGTTAAAGGAACATCAATTAGGTTACTCACAATAACCGTAGTGCCATTTCTATAGGAGTTGATATGGTATCCAAGTCCTCTGTGTCACGTTCTGACCTTAGTTCCTTTATTTATGTCTTTGTGTTAGTTTGGTCAGGGCGTGAGTTGGGGTGGGTAGTCTATGTTATTTTTTCTGTGTTGTGTTTTTGTGTTTGGCCTGGTATGGTTCTCAATCGGAGGCAGGTGTCGTTCGTTGTCTCTGATTGAGAATCATGCTTACGTAGCCTGTTTTCCCCATTTTAGTTGTGGGTGATATTTTCTGCTTAGTGTGTCTGCACCAGACAGAACTGTTTCGGTTTCATTTTTGGTTCTTTTGTTGTTTTTTGTCATTAAGTGTTCCGTTCTATTAAATATCATGAACAATTACCAAGCTGCGTATTGGTCCGATCTTTTCGTTACACTCAGTTGGTTATTCTGACAGGCAGAACTGGAGCACTACCAAACCCTGTCTGTCAGTCTCTAAAACGGTTTGAGATGTTTCTGGAAATAACACTGTAACCCCATGTGGGTGCTGGTTGCTCCCACAAAAAAAAACATTCCTGTCGTTGCAAAGCTTTTTCAGGTACTTGTTTAGGGCAAAGTGTCGTCTGAAATGTACCGAACCCCTTTGGTAGCACGGGAGGGAGCCAGAGATGATTATTCTCTTCCCTGTGCTAGCGAGGGTCTTTAAAAACATTTTGCAGTCCTCCCTAAGTTCCTCAGATCGCCTAAAACTAAGGCTACGTGAGTGACGGTGGTGTCAATATTGGAGTAGTTGGCCAGAACCGTGGGCAGGAGAGAGTTGATGTCATGGACACAGGTTCCTGGGTGACAGTGCTCCACAGACCGTAGGCAGGCCAAACTCTCTCACCATTGAGCTGCCCACAATGATTGTGGTACTGATGGAATGGGGAAACAACCTTCTGAACTGTGGTGGCCGTGGAGGAGGATGCCACTGGGCGGCCGTTGGCTGTTGGTATACACCCAGGATCTGTCCTGACTCCAGGGGCTGGTAGGTCCATCTCAAGTGGGGCAAAGTTGTTTGATAGCTGGATCGGATTTTCTCAGATAGATGGGTGGCCAGACTATCTCTCCAATCTCCTACGCCTTATGAATATCCAGTCTTCCATGGGCTAAAGAATTGAGCTTAACATCTGTCCGTTGGATTGAGATCAACGCCGGCCATCTCATCGGCAGCTTTGCTATAGCATTTAAAACTGAGATTCTATTTTCCTGGGTTACAGCAAGGTCAGTGTACTTAGAAAGCAGATTTTCCTTTTCTCACAGACGAGCTAACAGCCGAAGGATCTGTTCTGTAAAATGCTTGATGGTAGTGCATTTAGGGCAGACAAATTTCTGTCCATTTTCCAGTTCCCCCTTATCTTCATGTGATTGTCTGGAAATCATCTAACACCTGAAGTATTTGTGCTCAGCCATGGATAAAAACACTGGTGGGCTTGAACTGCTAGCGTTAGCCTGCTCCATTTTCAGCTAACTGTTACTTAACAGGAATCCGAAACACAAACTTGTGGTCTCAGTCGTAAAGACTAACCACATTGCGGAATCAGTAGCAATACAACTTCAGCTATGAATAAAAACGATTTAACGAAACCGATATTATAAAAACAACAAAACGAGTGTAGACAGTACACTGTTCTGTTGCACTCTCTGATGACGTCTGTTGTGTGATGACGTGGCTCTTCAAAGTGGAGTCCAATAGACACTGAATTAGATTCTCCCCAGAAACACGTGGCCACTCAGTCATGGGTAAATAGGTAGTACAGGAGCACACGCCACTGTGGAAAACACCCCTGTGGGGCCCCCGTGTTGACGGTCAGCGTGGCAGAGGTGATGTTGCCTACCCTCACCACCTGGGGTCAGCCCGTCAGGAATTCCAGGATCCAGTTGCAGAGGGGGGTGTTCAGTCCCAGGGTCTTAAGCTTGGTGACGAGCTTGGAGGGGAGAATGGTGTTGAAGGCAAATGTATAGTGAGATGAACGGATGATGGAGGAAGCTTTTAATAGGTCAGTAACCTATATATTAAGATGGTTTCTCCCTCCCCATATATAGACTTGTTTATACTGTATTATTGACTGTATGTTTGTTTTACTCCATGTGTAACTCTGTGTCGTTGTATGTGTCGAACTGCTTTGCTCTATCTTGGCCAGGTCGCAATTGTAAATGAGAACTTGTTCTCAACTTGACTACCTGGTTAAATAAAGGTTAAATAAATAAATATTAACTTCAATTCAATAATATAAAAGACAATACAAGTAAAAGTTGTCTAACAGAACAACAAGGTCAATGATTGTTTGAGAAATAACGACGTGATCTTGTATGGAAGTTAATTCTACGCTTTACAGATATAGACGGATTGGATTAGATTCAGGCCAGTGACGCAGTTACACTATGCATGTTTTGCCATGGCCCTGGGTTGGTTTGAGTTTGTTGCTGATAGTTAATACAATGTTGTAGTCAGACATGAGTTAGCTAGTACCACAATTGCTGCATCAAATATTTATTTGTGTACTAGACATTAACCTTGGAGGCTAATGTAACTGTTTAGTCTAAAGTACACACATTTAGAGTGGCATGGAAATATGATAACATTGCTAAAGTAGTAAAAATAATTAGTAGGAAACAACTTTTACTTTAGAGAGATGCCAATATTGCCATAACTGTTACGAGCAAAGTTCATCAGATAGCTAGCAATGCTAATGTTAACTAGCTCAATTACGGCAGTACCCTCAATCTTAGTTAGCGTGCTAAAGTTATAACGTAAACTCACTCACTGTTGTCGCCTTGGTCCGTACAATTGACCTTATTTTAGCGCCCCAAAAAGGTAATACTTCCAGATCAACTGTAATGTCAATGCCATTGTAAAGCACAATTTCTCCCATTTCAACAAAATCAATGACATGAGCTCCACGCTGCCCAATTCTGCATATTTCAACAAGGCAATGAGCTCCGTTGGGACGTTTTAAAAATGGCGGGTGGGGAAGCGAAACTAATGCGTGATAGTGCAAAGGACAGTTGTCGTGTGGGAAAACTGCTTTTTTTCACTCGATCTGTCCAATTTATCACCTTATCGCCTCTAAAATGTAAATAAACACTATAAAGAGTTTATATAATGTGTCATTACATACCTATTTGAACGTTTGTGTTGAATTTGAATCGGGTTTTTAGGGCAGTGCTAAAGTGATCTTCAGAAGTAAACAGTGGCTTTGAGAGTCATGATCGCATGCAGTGATGGCGCAAAAAATGACTAGGTATCCCCCCTTACCCCCGTCACTGTCCATTTCTTGTTTTTAAACGATGAGAGAAGTGCTACACCTGGTGGTGAGAGATTGTAAGACAGAAATAGTAGCTTTATGCATGATGCACGTTATGACATGACACGTCATGATGTAACGGCGGGTCCATTTTTTCCAACTTTTCTCCAATACAATAGAGCCATTACCATGTCGATCAACGCGTGAATAGAAATATAGTTCACACCCCCGATTTTGACGTCAACACAGTCACTACAGTCCCATTAATTTTCTTTGCAGCCTCGTTTGAATGTCACGGTTGCGCACATTTGTACGGAATGGGGTGAGTTTACGTTACTGCATTTAATATAAATCTGTCAACATCACAATCATGACAAAAGGTTTTCCTACTAATTATTTGACTTCTTTTGAAATGTATCGTGTTCCCAAGCCAAATCCGTTTTGAATTCAGGTAGGCTAAAGTTAGCCAGCTAGTTATTTAGGTTAGCTAGCTAGCTAACATCTCCTATATAGCGATGATAATGATTATCAAAATACACATAATCAGATACATAACCAGCGTTCTATGTTCTAGTTGCCGGTATACTCACCACCTCTAGGGACCAACGAACTCCAACCACCTATTCTGCATAATATCATCCTTCAGCAGGGCATGCAAACCAGTTGGCTGTGCATCCTGCTGGAAGCATGCATTGTATCATCAATCCGTATAGGGCTTTTCAGTTTAAAACATCTCTGATCCTTTGAAAGCGAAACAATAATTTACTTGTCATTACGCACTGAGGTACCAAACTCTGTTTTAGACCAGACTAACCTTGTGACCAAAATTATCCTATTTATACTTTGTAGTCAATTTTGACACAAAAATAAATGTTTCATATGTATCATATTGATGCCACATTGGCCGTTTTCAAAGGGATAAGTTGGTTTTTAGGTTCAGCCACAGACTCCCATCACTCTTCACTCTCCCCTGCGATTCGCCTCGTAAAAACTCTACCTGATGGACTGTGCGACGGGAGTTGTTAAAAAACTGGCAAGCGTGGGAGGCCTGTTGAAAGAAAGAAGCATGTTTTGATGTTTATGTAGTTTTTATATACTGTAGTATATCTGTGGTGCTTTGGTGGAAGTGTTATGTAAGGCAACTTGGATTTATGGTATTTTGTGATACGGTGAGTCAGTGGCGATTTCAGCTGTCCCATGATCCTTGTACAGACAGAGTTGACATTTGTTGTCATAATCCTGACAAAGAGGTAATTCCACAAAGGGTAAACCCCATACCAGCCAGACATGCAGTCAATTTTGGGACACAAATGTTGCACCATTTATGCTTAATATAAAAAAAGACATGTAATTCATAAAGCTATCCATCTCTTTGAGGCTTTTTAATCAGGCCTGAGTCACATCGGTGTGCATGTGTCTGTCTGTACGTGTTGGTGTGTGTGTGTGTGAGTGAGTAAATGAGAATAAAAATGGGAGGAAATGATGGAAGAAGAGAAAAAAAAGTGTATACCGTAGGCTATACAGAGAAAGTAATGGAGGAAAAAGGAAAAAAGGTGTAAGTCCTACTCCAGTTTTCTTTTCACCTCATTTAACACCTGATTCACTTAACAAAAGGTGCATCCACGACTGCCATGACATTGCTCGAGTGGGGTGTGGGCCTTTACTCTATTGTTCTCTATTGCTTCTCTATTGCTCCTCAAGCAAAAGGAGGCTGATGACATCACATCAGACCGCAGACCAACTCTTTGAATGCCCTACTCCTTGAAGTTTGAGTTTATGTTTAAAAACACGATTTTTAAATCACGAGGATGCAGAGGTATTAGGGCTGGGCAATATGGCCTAAACTGTATCTCTGTTTTTTTTTTAGTTTTTTTTTTAACTTATGGGCAATTCACGATATATATCTCTTTAAAAAAACTTTTCTCTAAATAAGTTTTGTTGCACAATTAAAAGGTCAACACACTGCATTTCACACAGTCAGGAATTCAAAATTATAATTCAAAATTATACCTATCCCACTAATAATGAAATGATTTAATCAATCATTTCATATGTTGGCAGGAAAATGAAATGCCGCCCCCAGAGTTTCAAGAGGTTAGATTGCTGTTAGCTAGCCAGCTGGAGTTCGATGGCTGGCTTGCTAGCTAGCATTGAACCTATTTAGTTAACTTTAGCTAGTTTTGACAATCGGTTTGTATTGCTAATCGGTTTGTATTGCTAATAATATTTATTTTATGGATTGGGATTTTAGTTTATATTTTTTTGCTAGCTAACATTACTGTTACATGTCTAAACAATAAAGCTTGCCGTTAGCTAGCTAAAGTTAGCGGATGTTAGATGGCTGGCTTGCTAGATAACATTAACTTACATGTATGAAGTGTGTTTTTTCAGAATGTCATTTCGCATTGCTAGTTATGGCCTATTAGTTAGCTAACTAGCTAACATTGAACCAATTTGGTTAACTGTAGCTAGCTATGACAATCGGATTGTATTTCTAGTTAAAGATTGCTGTTAGCTAGGTGGCTGGCTAGCTGGCTAACATTGAGCCTATTTGCTTAACTTTAGCTAGCTATTACAACCACTTTCTATTAGCCAGCAGCATACCCCTCTGCATCCCAATGCTGGTTTGCTTCTGAAGCTAAGCAGGGTTGGTCCTGGTCAGTCCCTAGATGGGAGACCAGATGCTGCTGGAAGTGGTGTTGGAGGGCCAGTAGGAGGCACTCTTTCCTCAGGTCTAAAATAAAATTTCCCAATGTCCCAAGGCATAGATTGGGGACACTGCCCTGTGTAGGGTGCTGTATTTTGGATGGGACATTAAACGGGTGTCCTGAGTCTCTGTGGTCACTAAAGAGTCCGTTGCACTTATCATAAGAGTAGGAGTGTTAACCCCGGTGTCCTGGCTAAATTGCCAAGCTGTCCCTCAAACCGTCACCTAATCATCCCCAGCTTGCAATTGGCTCGTTCTTCCCCCTCCTCTCCCCTATTACTATTCTCCAGGTTGTTGCTGTAAATTAGACATTTCACAGTGGGTGCGCGATACTGTGGATTGTAGGCGTCTCTCCAGGTCTCGCATCCACTGTGAAATTTGGTGGAGGATCTGTGATGATCTGGGGGTGCTTCTGCAAGGCTGGAATCGGGCAGATTTGTATTTGTCAAAGCAAGTTTTCACAATGTTCTGGAAAAATATTGTGAATCCTTAAAGAGATGGGTGGGGCTGGCTTAAGAGGGTGTGAACAATGCTGAATGGGTGGAGACAAAGGAGAGTTCGCCAGTAGGCACCAAAATATGCAAAGGCCCTTTTCTCAAAAGTGAGTTTACAAGCTTATCAACTTTCAAAGCAAAATTACTTTCCCATTGTTCCTTAAAAATGCATTGTATGATATACTATTTTATAGCTCTGAGTCTCAACATTTTATCAATGTAAAAAAAAACAAAAAAAACAAGACAGAATTCAAGAGGTGAGTCACAATTTTGTAAAAAAAAAATCATTTCTTGAAGCAGTCATTATAGAAAATGAACACCGGTCTCATAAACAATCTCTCAAGCACAAGCTCATATGCTAGTGGGTAGCTAGCTAATCTTTATAAAGTATTCAAACCCCTTGACTTTTTCCACATTTTGTTACATTACAGCCTTATTGTAATGTATTAAATCATTTTTTTCCTCAATCTACAGTACACACAATACCCCATAATAACAACTCAAAAACCGTTTTTTAGAAATGTTCTCAAACTTATAAAGAATAAAAACAAATATAGTATTCAGAACCTTTACTCAGTACTTTGCTGAAGCACCTTTGGCAGCGATTCTTGGGTATGACCCTACAAACTTGGCACACCTGTATTTGGGGAGTTTCTCCCATTCTTCTCTGCAGATCCTCTCAAGCTCTGTAAGGTTGGATGGGGAGAGTCGCTGCACAGCTATTTTCAGATCTCTCCAGAGATGCTAGAGCTGGTGGAAGTCCAGGCTCTGGGTGGGCCACAAAAGGACATTTAGGGACTTGTCCCAAGCCACTGCATTGTCTTGACTTTGTGCTTAGAGTCATTGTCCTGATGGATGGTGAAGATTCACCCCAGTCTGTGGTCCTGAGCACTCTGGAATAAGTTTTCATTAAGGATCTCTCTATTCTTTACTTAGTTCATCTTTCCCTCAATCCTGACTAGTCTCCCAGACTTGCCGCTCAAAAACATCCCCACAGCATTATGCTGCCACCATCTTGCTTCACCGTAGGGATGGTGCCAGGTTTCCTCCAGATGTGACGCTTGGCATTCAAGCCAAAGAGTTCAATCTTGGTTTCATCAGACCAAAGAATCTTGTTTTTCATGGTCTGGGAGTCCTTTAGGTGCCATTTGACAAACTCCAAGCGGGCTGTCATGTGCCTTTTACTGAGGAGTGGTTTCCGTTCGGCCACTCTACCACAAAGGCCAGATTGATGGAGTTCCTCTGTGGAGATGGGAGAACCTTCCAGAAGGACAAACATTACCATCAGATTCTTGGTCACATCCCTGCTCAAGTCCATTCTCCCCTGATTGATCAGTTTGGCCGGGCGGCCAGCTCTAGGAAGAGTATTGGTGGTTCCAAACTTGTTCAATTTAAGAATGATGGAGGCCACTGTTCTTGGGGACCTTCAATGCTGCAGAAATATTTTGGTACCCCTTCCCCAGGTCTGTGCCTCGACACAATCCTGTCTTGGAGCTCTCGGACAATTCCTTCGACCTCATGACTTGGTTTTTGCTCTGATATGCACTGTCAACTGTAGGACCTTATATAGACAGGTGTGTGCCTTTCCAAATCATGTCCAATCATTTGAGTTAACCACAGCTAGACTCCATGAAAGTTTTTTTTTTTTTAACGGAGCACTGGAGATCAATTTCGAGTCTCAGAGCAAAGGGTCTAAATAAAAAGGGTCTGAATACTCCCTCTGTTTAGTTTTTATAAATTTGCTAACATATCTTAAAACCAGTTTTTGCTCTGGGATATTGTGTGTAGATTGATGAGCAATTTTTTAATAAGGCTGTAATGTAACAAAATGTGGAAAAAGTCAAGGGGTCTGAATACTTTCAGAACGCACTGTTTTTCCATCAAAGTAGATTTTTTATTGGTAAACTTGGATCTATTTGCTTAGAACTGGTCTATCTAACATGGCATAGCAGTCGGACGTGTGTTTGTTATTAGTCTGTAAATAGTCTGTTTTTCATATATAATTTAATCTCACTTTACATCTCACTTTCCATCCGCCTCACCCAATGTGGTATGGATCTGCTATTTTTATACCTTATGACTGGAACCTCCATCCAAAACTAGCCAGCAAACTAGCTCTTGTCATTGTTTGACACTGCTAGCGCTCCTCATCTCAGCTCAGACAATTAGCTCAGACACCAGCCAGCTTTAGCTCAGACAATTACCTGCCAGTCTGCACAGCGCGATATCAACCCAGAGCATATCGGACTGCTTTTCTCTAACACATCACCGGATTCCTGCCACAAGCTCTGGACCATTACACAGGATCCTCGTAGCTAGCTAGCTGCAACCGAGTGGCTATTGTTGGCTAACGCCTCGGTCCCGAAGCAAGCACCAGTTAGCCTTGAGCTAGCCTCAAGCTAGACTCATCTCCTGGCTAGCCGACGTAGTATACCAGCTAATTCTTGGGCTACAATACCTCTTTTGCCAATTGGCCTGGACCCTTTATTGTCGACACGGAGCCCTGACGATCCATCACGACTAGTCTGCCGAAGCAATCGTCCGATGTGGTTTCAACAGGCTTTTCCACGGCGATGTAGCCGAAGACCCATCTGCTAGCTCCGGCCTGCTAGCTTTCAGAACGCCGTGTCTCCCGCTTGCCTAGTGTAGTAGCGACTACTGAACGGCTCCCTGACTCACCTATTGCTGCTCATTGAACCCTATGGATCTATGGACCTGGCTACACAGCTGATGCCATTATGTTCATTAACACCGCACATCATTTTGTTTATCTGTCAGCCACAGTCTCGAACTCAGGTCCTGTGTGTACCTAACTGACCCTCCCTGCCCATTCATCACCATTTACCCGTTGTTGTCTTAGCTCTCCGACCAACACCTGTGATCGCTTTATGCCTCTCTCTAATGTCAATATGCCTTGTCTACTGCTGTTTCGGTTAGTTCTTATTGTTTTATTTCACTGTAGAGCCCCCAGTCCTGCTCAACATGCTTTAGATAGCTCTTTTGTCCCACCCCCACACATGGGGAGACCTCACCTGGGTTAACTGGTGCCTTCAGAGACGCAACGTCTCTCATCGTCACTCAATGCCTAGGTTTACCTACACTGTATTCACATTCTAGCATACCTTGTCTGTACATTATGCCCTGAATCTATTCTACCACGCCCAGAAATCTGCTCCCTTTATTCTCTGTTCCCAACGCACTAGATGACCAGTTGTTATAGCCTTTAGCCGTACCCTTATCCTACTCCTCCTCCGTTCCTCTGGTGATGTAGAGGTTAACCCAGGCCCTGTAGCCCCCTGTACTACACTTATTCCCCAGGCCCTCTAATTTGTTGACTTCTGTAACCGTAAAAGCCTTGGTTAAATGTATGTTGACATCAGAAACCTCCTTCCTAAATTTGTTTTATTCACTGCTTTAGCACATTCTGCCAAACCTGATGTCCAAGCCTTGTCTGAATCCTGGCTTAGGAAGGCCACCAAAAGTACTACAACATTTTCCGTCAAGATAGAACTGCCAAATTGGGCGGAGTTAGCCTGCAGAGTTCTGTCTTACTATCCAGGTTGGTGCCCAAAAAGTTCTAGCTTCTAATCCACCTTTCCAAAAACAAGTCTCTCACTGTTGCCGCTGTTATAGGCCCCCCTCAGCCCTCAGCTGTGCCCTGGACAACATATGTGAATTGATATCCCCCCACCTATCTTCAGAGTTCGTACTGTTAGGTGACCTAATCTGGGATATGCTTAACACCCCGGCCGTCCTACAATATAAGCTAGATGCCCTCAAACTCACACAAATGATCAAGGAACCTACCAGGTACAACCCTAAATCCGTAAACATGGGCACCCTCATAGATATCATCCTGACAAACTTGCTCTCCAATTACACCTCTGTTTCTTCAACCAGGATCTCAGCGATCACTGCCTCATTGCCTGCGTCTGTAATAGGTCCGTGGTCAAACGACCATTCCTCATCACTGTCAAACACTCCCTAAAACATTTCAGTGAGCAGGCCTTTCTAATCGACCTGGCCCGGGTATCCTGGAAGGATATTGACCTCATCCCGTCAGTAGAGGTTGTTCTTTAAAAGTGCTTTCCTGCATCTTAAATAAGCATTCCCCATTCTAAAAATGTAGAACTAAGAACAGATATGGCCCCTGGTTCCCTTCTGACTTGACTGCCCTTGGCCAGCGCAAAAACATCCTGTGTTATACTGCAATAGCATTGAATAGCCCCTGTGATATTAAACTTTTCAGGGAAGTCAGAAACCAATATACACAGTCAGATAGGAAAGCAAATGCTAGCTTTTTCAAAAAAAAATTGCATTCTGTAGCACTAATTCCAAAAAGTTTCGGGACACTGTCAAGTCCATGGAGAATAAGAGCACCTCCTCCCAGCTGCCCACTGCACAGAGGATAGGAAACACTGTCATGATCATTATCACATTATCTACGAATTTCGATAAGCATTTTTCCACGACCGGCCATGCTTTCCACCTGGCTACACCTACCCCGGCCAACAGCTCTAAGCTCACCGTAGCAACTTGCCCAAGCCCCCCCCCCCCTTCACCCAAATCCAGATAGCTGATGTTTTGAAAGAGCTGCAAAATCTGGACCCGTACAAATCAGCTGAGCTAGACAATCTGGACCATCTCTTTCTAAAATTATCTGCTGCAATTGTTACAACCCCTATTACTATTCTGTTCAACCTCTCTTTCGCATCGCCTGAGATCCCTAAAGATTGGAAAGCTGCTGCAGTCATCCCCCTCTTCAAAGGGGGGGACACTCTAGACCCAAACTGTTACAGATCTATATCCATCCTGCCCTGCATTTCGAAAGTCTTCGAAAGCTAAGTTAATAAACAGATCACCAAACATTTTGAAACCCACCATACCTTCTCCGCTATGCAATCTGGTTTCCGAGCTGGTCATTGGTGCACCTCAGCTACGCTCAATGTCCAAACAATATCATAACCACCATCGATAAAAGACAGTACTGTGCAACCATCTTCATCGACCTGGCTAAGGCTTTCGACTCTGTCAATCACTGCATTCTTATCGGCACCCCCATAGAGACTGCCTCGCCTGGTTCACCAATTACTTCTCAGATAGAGTTCAGTGTGTCAAATTGGAGGGCCTGTTGTCCGGACCTCTGGCAGTCTCTATGGTGGTGCCACAGGGTTCAATTCTTGGGCTGACTCTTTTCTCTGTATACATCAATGATGTCACTCTTGCTGCTTGTGATTCTTTGATTCACCTCTACGCAGACGACACCATTCTGTATACATCTGGCCCTTCTTTGGTCACCAAACCTCCAAACGAGCTTCAATGCCATACAACCCTCCTTCCAGTGCCTCCAACTGCTCTTAAATGCAAGTAAAACTAAAGGCATGCTCTTCAACCAATCACTGTCCACACCCGCCCGCCAGACTAGCATCACTACGCTGGACGGTTCTGACTTAGAATATGTGGACAACTATATGCGCATTCATCTTCTGCATATCTATCACTCCAGTGTTTAATTGCTAAATTGTAATTATTTCACCACTATGGCCTAATTATTGCCTTGCCTCCCTTATCTTACCTCATTTGTACACACTGTATATATACTTTTCTATTGTGTTATTGACTGTATGCTTGTTTATTCCATGTGTAACTCTGTGTTGTTGTTTGTGTCGCACTGCTTTGCTTTATCTTGGCCAGGAAGTAGTTGTAAATGAGAACTTGGTCTCAACTGGCCTACCTGGTTAAATAAAGGTGAAATATATATTTTTTTAAACTCCTATGAATACACATTCCTGTCCATATCCAACTGTTTGAACAACATTGCCTGTTCACTTTGTTTAGATATTGAAATCAAGTGGTCTACCTAGATAAGATGTTTACTTCTCAGAATGAGAATGTATTGCTATTTCCCTATATAAATAATTTTTTTATGCTCATTGCACATTAACATTATAGACAGACTAGACAGCTAGCACATACGTTTGTGGCTAAAATGCTGCTATTGCCACACATGGCAGAAACTGAGCCTTTAATTTCCACAATCATGCTTATTGATACTCTCGTTTTAGTAGTAACTCTGTTCTACATTTTAGGAGTTGAGACATTGAAAGGGTATCGTTAGAAAGGTTAAGTTCTGGTCCATTACAGTAGAATAATGTCTCTAATTGTGTCTGTCCATATGACTGTTGGACCAAACATCAAATGCAAATAGTGAGTTTAAGCTTCTTCTTTTGATGGCAGGGGGAGGGACTTGGTGTCTGTGTGTGGGTGGGAAGGTGCACAGTGTAAACAGCATAGAATGAGCGAAGGGGACGTGCATTGGTGGAAAAATTACCCAATTGTCATACTTGAGTAAAAGTGGATACCTTAAAAGAAAATGACTCAAGATAAAATTGAGCCATCCAGTAAAATACCATTTGAGTAAGTCTACAAGTCTATCAAACGTGGAAGTATAAATCATAAAACATCCTTATATTAACCTTTCTAGCGCAGGCGTTCTGCTAGCGACCCATCTGGACAACATCCGGTGAGCGAAATTCAAACTACAGAAAAATGTATATTTAAAATTCATGAAAATACATGTGGAATACATCAAAATAAAGCTTAACATCTTGTTAATCCAGCCGCTATGTCAGATTTCAAAAATACTTCACGGCGAAAGCACACCATGCAGACCATGCGATTATCTGAGGACAGCACCCCGCATACAAAAGCATGAAACATTTTTTTTAAACCTGGCAAGTGGGCCACGAAAGTCAGAAATAGCGATATAATATATGCCTTACCTTTGAAGATCTTCTTCTGTTCGCACTCCCAGTTACATCACAAATGGTCCTTTTGTTCAATAAAGTCCTTCTTTATATCCATAAAAACTCAGTTTAGCTGGCACGCTTCAGTCAATAATTCACCGGTTTTCCTCCTTCAAAATGCATACAAAATGAATCCCAAACGTTACCAATAAACTTATCCAAACAAGTCAAACAACGTTTATAATCAAACCTTAGGTACCCCAATACATAAATAAACAATACAATTTAAGACGGAGAATAGTATGTTCATTACCGGAGATAAATAACAAAGAATGCGCTTTCCTCCACGCACATGAAAACACTACAGCCAAAATGGGAGCCACATACAACTTCTAGCTAATTTGTAAAAAAAACAGCCTGAAACTCTTTCTAAAGACTGTTGACATCTAGTGGAAGTCCTAGGAACTGCAATCAGGGAGGTTTTCGCCTTAATAAAAGTGCCAGCCATTGAAAACAGTGGTTATTTTTGGGGGGTTGGCTTGTCCTCTGTTATACTCACAAACAATATTTGAACAGTTTTAGAGTGTTTTCTATCCAAATCTACCAATTATATGCATATCCTAGCTTCTATGCCTGAGTAACAGGCAGTTTACTTTGGGCACGCTTTTCATCCGGGCATCAAAATTCTGCCCCTTATCCCAAAGAGGGTTAAGCAAACCAGACGACAATATTTTCATATTTTTTTTTATTATTTACTGATAGCCAGGGGCACACTTGTGTTTAGTGAGTCTGCCAGATGAGAGGCAGTAGGAATGACTAGGGATGTTTTCTTGATAAGTGTGGGAATTAGACAATTTTCCTGTCTTGCTAAGCATTCAAAATGTAACTAGTACTTTTGGGTGTCAGGGAAAATGTAAGGAGTAAAAAGTAAATTATTTTATTTTGTAGTGGAGTAAAAGTAAAAGTTGTCAAAAATATAAATAGTAAAGTATAGATACCCCAAACAACTACTTAAGTAGTACTTTACACCACTGGAGACGAGACAAAAAAAACAGAATGCTCATAAAAACCTGGAAAAAAATGTTAAACTTGATTCTTGCGTTACAGGCATTTGGAACATCGCGCTAAAACATACATTTTAATTAATCAAATTAATTTGATACATCGACCAACACTCGGAGGTATTGTTGACAACGTTTGAACAGATATGTCTCCCTATGAAAAAAACATAATACTGGACAGACACACGTTAAATTAATTAGCAATTATAATGTAGTGTTTTTGCAGATTGTAGTATATTGTAGTATTTACTGTAGTGTTTTTGTGAATTGCAACTGGGAAAACACCTCAAGTCAGTACTGTACTATTTACTGTAGTGTGTTTGTTTTATTATCCTTGACATAGAAGTGAAGGCTTTCTCCTTCAGGAAACCTACTAAAGAAATACTGAAAGAGCAAATTTTCCACAACTTGTAGGTAGGTAGGACTGGGGTCTGAATGGATAGTTTAGGACGTCGGCTCTTTTCTATAACCTGTAGGGAACACAATATATGGTTTCTCACTTATGGGTGGCACATTGCGATATGGGGGAGGGGAATGTGCAAACTAAATACTGTAGTATTTACTATAGTGAAAATGTAGTGTTTTTGCAGACTGTAATGTTTTTGTGGACATTACTGTAGTATTTATAAAATAGGTTTTTGGCACATAATACTATTTAGTATAGTATTCCACAGTATTTATTTTTATTTTACCTTTATTTAACTAGGCAAGTCAGTTAACTAAGAACCAATTCTTAGTTACATTGACGGCCTACACCGGCCAAACCCGGATGACGCTGGGCCAAATGTGCGCTGCCCTATGGGACTCCCAATCATGGCCGATTGTGATACAGCCTGGATTCGTACCAGGGTGTCTGTAGTGACACCTCAAGCACTGAGATGCAGTGCCTTAGACTGCTGTGCCACTCAGAAGCCTGAGTATACTATAACATTCCATAGTAAGTACTACTCCTGATGAGCGAGGGATACTACAGTGTGTAGTATTCTACAGTATACTACAGTTTACTTTAGAATTATATATTAAATTGTAGTATTTTTTCATGTGTGTTATAACATTCATCCTCCAATTCTTTGTGACGTCAGGCTGAGATGTGGGTGGTGGAGGTGATTTCCTCATTGGGTTGTGCATTTGTGAACGGTGCAGTGTGGATTGGAATTGCAACTGGGAAAACACCTCAAGTCAGTATGCAATCACAAGGACTTTGAGGATGAATAAAACTGTAAAATTAAGATTAAGATCGCTTTATTCGTCAATTGTACACAAGGTCCAACCAAAATGTGGCTTCTACTTTTAACCTCCTAGCCTTCCTGTGTTTGTGAGACATTATTATTTGTACCAAAAGCCATCAAATTGAAATGAAATGCCCCCAGCAATCTTCAAATTGACATTCTAGATAGAATTGGCATTCTACAACTAGACATAAAGTGTTTGGTGCCATCATGGCAGCCATTACTAACTAAACGGTGTATCCATGGATCCCACTCAGATTGTAAAAAAATAATTTGTAATCGACTTTGTTTCCCAGAAGAAGAAATGGACTGTGTCACTAGCAACAGACACAGGCAGTAATAAACAGAATTATAAACTAGATAGTTTGGGTCCTGGATAATGAATGTCTGAAAACGGTGGTATATTTAAGCAATAAGGCCCAAGGAGGTGTGGTATATGGCCAATATACCGTGACCTGGACACAGCCATTAGCTGTGGTGTATTGGCCATATATCACAAACCCCTGAGGAGCCTTATTGCTATTATAAACTGGTTACCAACGGGTGGTTTGAGCCCTGAATTCTGACTGGCTGAAAGCCATGGTATATCAGAATGTATACAAGGGGTATAACAAAATATTTAGTTTTACTGCCCTAATTATGTTGGTAACCTGTTTATAACAGCAATAAGTCTCCTCAGGGGTTTGTGATGTATGGCCAATACACCACGGCTAATGGCTGTGTCCAGGCACTCCGCGTTGCGTCATACAGAAGAACAGCCTTTAGCCGTAGTATACTGGCCACATCTCCTTGGGCCTTGTTGTTTAAATATATATTTTTGTAAGGATCGACGCTAATAGACAAGAAGGAAGTACAGGGAGTGAACATTTAATTAATAAACAATGGACATGAAACTGGACAGGACAGCGTCTGGCCATGAAAACATTAAAGCTGACTTGGGGAACCAACTGAGGAACAGACAGATATAGATGGGGCAATCAACAAGGTGAAGAAGTCCAAGTGAGTCCATTGAGCACTGATGAGTGTAATGATGGTGACAGGTGTGCATAATGAAGGTATAGGCAGCCTGGTGCCCTCGAGCGCCAGAGAGGGAGAGCGGGAGCAGGCGTGACAATTATTATTATTTTAAAGGAGTGGGGCAGTCCCACTCCTTTGGTATTTTGTCATGTTTGAAAAGAGATAGACAGAGTTGAAACTTAGGAGAGATGGTGCTGAAGTAGCAACAGGCCATACTCCAACTCGTGCTGGCAGCGGTATATCGTACATGTGCTCCAGAGGCAACTGCCCAGACCGCCAGACCACCCCAGTCCACATATACCTTTATAGTAGCTGGGTTTAATGACTTTTTATGATGGCAGTACCTATAAATGTCTCTGGCCATTCCAAAGTCCCCGATCTTGGCCACTCTCCCTGGTCCTTTGGTGGTCAGCAGGCAGTTCCGGGCCGCAATGTCCCTGCAAAGTGACAAGACAAGAATAACCTTACAGGGGTGTGTTCGTGTTAGTGTGTGTGTGTGTCTCTGTCTATCTGTGCATGTGTGTGCTCATCTGTATGTGCGTTAGTGTGTGCGCGCTTGTCTGTCTGTCTGCGTTAGTGTGTGCGAGCTTGTCTGTCCGTCTGTCTGTCTGTCCGTCTGCGTTAGTGTGTGCGAGCTTGTCTGTCTGTCCGTCTGCGTTAGTGTGTGCGAGCTTGTCTGTCCGTCTGCGTTAGTGTGTGCGAGCTTGTCTGTCTCTCTGTCTGTCTGTCTGTCCGTCTGTCCGTCTGTCCGTCTGTGTTAGTGTGTGCGAGCTTGTCTGTCCGTCTGCGTTAGTGTGTGCGAGCCTGTCTGTCTGTCTGTCCGTCTGCGTTAGTGTGTGCGAGCTTGTCCGTCCTTCCGTCCTTCTGTCTGTCGGTGTGTATCTTATCCCCATGGTAGAATAAGGGCAAACAGAGGACTCAAAACACATATCTGTGAGAATAATGTAGTGTAGCCCATTGTGTTGTGTGCATGTTGGTTTCCACTCCCACCCTTAAACAATTGAGTGTGATTATTGGAATAACAGATTCATGTATTAAAGCATTAAGCATTAACTGAACATTAAATTGGTTAATCTGAACTGTTTGAATTCGGATTAAACAAGACAGTGTTATTCACAGCCAGATTTAGCATATGCATACATTTATGTTGTATGGATTGTAATAAGATTTAAGAGGCTGCAGAATTTGAGTGGTATGACAAAGCAGCAACCACACTCTTCGAGATATTGCACTTGATACTTAATGCGCTCCAAGAGAGCATGTCGTCAATGCAGGTTTTCCTCAAGAAAATATAGACTAGTGACACGAACTCACACGTAGTGGCCTCAAGGATGATGATGGTGGCTGTGATTTGTAATAAGGAGTTGTGCTGGTGTGTGTGTGTAGTGTGTGTAGCCTAGTGCTTCTGTGTGTTGTGTTCGTGTGTGTGCATGCTAGGGTCTGCATGTGTGTCTGTAGCTACACTCCTGTGACACCATTAGGCGGTATCATAGTTGACAGCACATTTTGGGGTAAATTAGCTTTAATTGGGCTCGTTTGTCATTGGATGACTTGCAGGAAGTTGCAGGTTAAAGGGAAAATCCTGTCACAGGTTAAGGACTCCGTGGAAACCAAGCAAGGTGATTGCTGGGGTTGCGGGGGGAAGCAGTCAAACCGTTCTGTTCCCATCTGTTTTTGTTTGGGAGGGTGTGAATGTGGGGGACTGTGTCTTTGTGGTGTGTGCGTGCACTGCTATTTGTGTGTTTGTGTGTGCGTATGTATACAGTAAGTGGGTGAAATTAGTGTCTGTGTGTGAGAGTGTATTTGTCTGTCATTGCATATTGTGTGGGTTTGACTATACATTATGTGCACACTGTGCACACACATAAATCCATGTACAGTATGTTTCTCTACCACATTAGGCCTACCGGTGTATAAACTGGTTCTCCTCCAGGTATTGGCATCCCTGTGCTATGTCTCTGGCCACGTTGAGCAGGTCCTCCATGGATAGACTAGAAGGGTGCTCCTATAGAGAGATACCAGATAGAGAGGAAGAGATCAGGCTCATATATACATAGGGCTTGATTCAATCCGTAGAGCTGAAGACCTGCTCTACAGCGTGATTGAAATTTGAAGACAATGTTCCCGTGTTCTCAGAGACTGTACTCATGATAAACGCTGCATATGTCTGCTCAATTGGAAATTACCTTAACATTTCAATCGCCCTATAACGCAGATCTAAATAAGAATTTGTTCTTAACTGACTTGCCTAGTTAAATAAAGGTTACATTTAAAAAGTGTGTATCTTATCCCCATGGTAGAATAAGGTCCAAACAGAGAACTCAGAACACATATATGTGAGAATGGTGTAGTGTAGCCCACTGTGTTGTGTGCATGTTGGTTTCCACTCCCACCCTTAAAACAATTGTGTGATTATTGGAATAACAGATTCATGTATAAAAGCAGTCTCTATTGGGGTGCCACAGGGTTAAATTCTCGGGCCGACTCTTTTCTCTGTATGAATCAATGATGTTGCTCTTGCTGTGGGTGATTCTTTGATCCACCTCTATGCAGATGACACCATCATGTTTCGGGCTAGGCCCCTTAGTTCCAATGAAGGGAAATCTTAATGCTACAGCATGCTATGAAATTCAAGAAAATTCTGTGCCTCCAACTTTGTGAACAGTTTGGGGAAGGCCTTTTCCTGTTTCAGCTTGACAGGTCCATACAGAAATGGTCCCCACAAAAATTTTCCAACATCTAGTACAGTGCCTTGCAAAAGTATTCATCCCCCTTGGCATTTTTCCTATTTTGTTGCATTACAACCTGTAATTTAAAATATATATTAATTTGAATTTCATGTAATGGACATACACAAAATAGTCGGAATTGGTGAAGTGAACTGAAAAAAAAAAGTGTTTTAAAAAAATTCAAAAATATAAAAAACTGAAAAGTGGTCCGTGCATATGTGTTCACCCCCTTTGCTATGAAGCCCCTAAATTAGATATGGTGCAAGTCAGGGACAAAGTCAGGTCAGGGACAAAGTTGTGGAAAAGTACAGATCAGGTTTCGGTTACAAAAAAATATCAGATACTTTGATAATCCCACGGAGCACCATTAAATCCATTACTAAAAAATTTGAAAGAATTCGGCACCACAACTAACCTGCCTAGAGAGGGCTGCCCACCAAAACTCCAAGGAAAGGAAAATGCTATGTCTGGGGCAAACCCAACAACTCTTATCACCCCGAGAACTTCATCCCCAAAGTGAAGCATGGTGGTGGCAGCATCATGCTGTGGGGATGCTTTTCATTGGCAGGGACTGGGAAACTGGTCAGAATTGAAGGAATGATCGATGGGGCTAAATACAGGAAAATCCTTGAGGGAAACCTGTTTCAGTCTTCCAAAGATTTGAGACTGTGTCGGACGTTCACCCTCCAGCAGGACAATGACCCTAAGCATACTGCTAAAGCAACACTTGAGTGGTTTAAAGGGAAACAACTGAGAATCTGTGGTATACCGTAAAGATTGCTGTACACAAGTGGAACCCATCCAAATTGAAGGAGCTAGAGCAGTTTTGCCTTGAAGAATGGGCAAAAATCCCAGTGGCTAGATGTGCCAAGCTTATAGAGACATACCCCAAGAGAATTGCAGCTGTAATTGCTGCAATTGGTGGCTCTACAAAGTATTGACTTGGGGGGTGAATAATTATATACACTCAAGTTTTCATTTTTTTGGGGTCTTATTTCTTGTTTGTTTCACAATAGAAATTTGCATCTTCAACGTGGTTGGCATGTTGTGTAAATTAAATGATACAAACCCCCAGAAATCTATTTTAATTCCAAGTTGTAAGGCAACAAAATAGTAAAAATAACAAGGGGGTGAATACTTTCGCAAGCCACTTTAGAAAGCGTTCCCAGAAGAGCACGTGTCCACATACTTTTGGCCATGTAGTTTATATGCTAATATACCTAGTGTATTTATGCAATGAGGCACATATCATTTTATTCAAACAAAATATTAAAAGAATACCTGATACCATTAGAGAATATACTGTATATATGAGTGCATTCTTAGAAACAACATTTTACAATAAATTGAATACCCTAATTCCACCCAAATCCCTGAACTTCATTCTTTATTTGTCCATTGCCAGTAAAATATTTTAAGTGCTATTATCCAGTCAATATGTGATTGAAAAAAAACTACAGTTATCCACTGTTCAACTGTTGCATTTCTTACAAATAAAGAATCAACTGTTGCATTTATTCAAACCTTTTAACAATTTGGCAAATGTAGTCAAACTTACTTTTCAAGGTTTCAGAAATCTCTGCTCCAAGGTACCATCTCTGGCTGTTGTGACTTAGAGCAAGACAACATATTCATCTAACAAAAAACACTTGAGCTGTGCACTAAAGCATTACCGCTCTGAACTAACGCACTGTACACTTTAAAATATACGAGACAAACTGGCAACTGAACTGACCAGTCTGGGTCGCGTCTCTCTCAGGAAACTCTTGAGGTCTCCTCCAGCCATCAATTCCAATAGGATGAAGCGTGGTAGGGCCTGTAGACTCACCCCTATACACCGCACTATGTTCTGGTGGCTGAATTTACTGCAGGGGGAGAGGGATAAAAGAGAGGAGGGAGAGAGGAGAGGGGTGAAGGAGTGAGAGGAGGGAGGAGAGAGAGGAAAGGAAGGAGGAGGAAGAAGGAAAGAAGGGAGAGAGTTAGGGAGGAAAGGGGAAAGTAAAGGGAGAAGGTACATGGTTGCTGAAGAATGGTCTGCCATGGAGCATGTTTGCAATATGTCTTCAACCAAAAGCTGTGTGTGTGTGTGTGTGTGTGAGAGAGAGAGAGTGTTTAAGTGCGTGCATGCGTGTGCTTGGGTTTGTGTGACTGTAACTAGGTTTCCATCCAATTGCCGAGAGATGTTCATGTTAATATGAACAAATCTGCATAAAAACAATATGGACATTTTTCCATCAGTGATGTGTTTCCATCAAATTGATTTGTTGTGGATAAAAGGCTGTGCGTGATGAGTTAGTTCACATAAAAATAAAAGGACATAAGTCACATTTTCAAATCCACTGACAGTTTTGTCAAAACAAACTGTTGCGTTTTATAGCATATCATATGCACGCCATCTGGTTTTGGAGCATACTCTCTAGACAACAGTCAGCTGACAAAATGGGGGTAGGTTTTAAATTATGAAATGGAATGAGACCAACGTCATTTTTATTTGATAATTGGCAGCCAAGTGTTTATCATTGTGTCACGAGCCTTCAAATAAAGCCCTAGATATTTATTGGAAATGTGCATGAAGCTCATCACTGTCCATCACTTAACCACCAGGAAAGTTAATCAAAACAATTTAATCTTCCTATAAACTATAATTATTTTCCACGTTGTGGTGGTAGCACAATGGAGCATATCATTGGGTGGCTCGAAGTTTACTTCGATATGATGGTTTATATATAAATAATTGCACATAAAATAGTTTCCACCGCAATTGTCACATAATTAATTTTACCGACACAAAAAGATCCCACCATGTCGAATGAACAAATTGTCTGTCAACATTTGTGAAATTGTACCAACACTTTGTTTCCATCACACCTGTTGTGATTTATTTGCATACAGTATGACTTTGCTTGCATGAAAACTGTGGATGGAAACGTGGTTTGTGTTACCTGATAATGAGAGCCTCCATGAGAAAGTCAAGCTCATCCTGCTCAGAGCACACCTCAGGGAGTGTCTATAGGGGATGCACACAGAACACACAATGAGGACATTCAGAGAGAACATAGACAATGCTGTGTAGACAGATGTGCATAACTAAGGATACATCTGCACAGTAGGGCTCCATCAAAGAAGTGACCTGGGTCTCAATAGGACTCCCCTGCCTAAATAAAGGTTCAATAAAAAAATCAACATAAGCTCACTGAAATGTTTGTGAATAAAATACGTACCCAATACACACACATTCTTGCTGATATTACAGATGAATGAGGCCCAGTATATTCTGTGTGTAAGTTTGTTTGTTTATTTCTCGTTTTTTGTTTGTGTCAGGGCTCACCTTGACTGCTACTTGCATTGGACTGGGCTCTCCAGGTATCCCCGCTGCCATCCCTTCATACACTTCACCAAAGGCACCATGTCCCAGACCCCTATACACACACAAGGAAGAACACACACACATGCAAGCACGCACACACACACACACGCACACACAGACAAACGAAAGGGCAACTTTGAGATGCATATTGGTAAGATAATGTCTTATAGACCAAATGTAAAGCGAAAGTATCCCTCCATAATGCCTTCACAATGCACCCACAGTACACACTACAACATACAGTGGCTTGCGAAAGTATTCACTCCCCTTGGCATTTTTCCTATTTTGTTGCCTTACAACCGGGAATTAAAATGGATTTTTGGGGGGTTTGTATCATTTGATTTACACAACATGCCAACCACGTTGAGATGCAACATTTTTTTTATTGTTAAACAAACAAGAAATAAGACAAAAAAACGGAAAACTTGAGCATGCATAACTATTCAACCCCCCCCCCCCCAAAAAAAAAAAAAGAAAGTCAATACTTTGTAGAGCCACCAATTGCAGCAATTACAGCTGCAAGTCTCTTGGGGTATGTCTCTATATGCTTGGCACATCTAGCCACTGGGTCTTTTGCCCATTCTTCAAGGCAAAACTGCTCCAGCTCCTTCAAGTTGGATGGGTTCCACTGGTGTACAGGAATCTTTAAGTCATACCACAGATTCAAAATTGGATTGAAGTCTGGGCTTTGACTAGGCCATTCCAAGACATTTAAATGTTTCCCCTTAAATCACTCGAATATTGCTTTAGTAGTATGCTTAGGGTCAACGGGGTGGCAGGTAGCCTGGTGGTCAGAGCATTGAACTTCCGGCGCCGACAGAGATGGCCGCCTCGCTTCGCGTTCCTAGGAAACTATGCAGTTTTTTGTTTTTTTACGTGTTATTTCTTACATTAGTACCCCAGGTCATCTTAGGTTTCATTACATACAGTCGAGAAGAACTACTGAATATAAGATCAGCATCAACTCACCATCAGTACGACCAAGAATATGTTTTTCGCGACGCGGATCCTGTGTTCTGCCTTACAAACAGGACAACGGAGTGGATCCTATGCAGCGACCCAAAAAAACGACTCCGAAAGAGAGGGAAACGAGGCGGTCTTCTGGTCAGACTCCGGAGACGGGCACAGCGCGCACCACTCCCTAGCATTCTTCTTGCCAATGTCCAGTCTCTTGACAACAAGGTTGATGAAATCCGAGCAAGGGTAGCATTCCAGAGGGACATCAGAGACTGTAACGTCCTTTGCTTCACTGAAACGTGGCTCACTGGAGAGACGCTATCCGAAGCGGTGCAGCCAACGGGTTTCTCCACACATCGCGCAGACAGAAACAAACATCTTTCTGGTAGGAAGAGGGGCGGGGGCGTATGCCTCATGGCCAACGTGACATGGTGCGATGAAAGAAACATACAGGAACTCAAATCCTTCTGTTCACCTGATTTAGAATTCCTCACAATCAAATGTAGACCGCATTATCTACCAAGAGAATTCTCTTCGATTATAATCACAGCCGTATATATCCCCCCCCCAAGCAGACACATCGATGGCTCTGAACGAACTTTATTTAACTCTCTGCAAACTGGAAACAATTTATCCGGAGGCTGCATTAATTGTAGCTGGGGATTTTAACAAGGCTAATCTGAAAACAAGACTCCCCAAATTTTATCAGCATATCGATTGCGCAACCAGGGGAGGAAAGACCTTGGACCATTGTTACTCTAACTTCCGCGACGCATATAAGGCCCTGCCCCGCCCCCCTTTCGGAAAAGCTGACCACGACTCCATTTTGTTGATCCCTGCCTACAGACAGAAACTAAAACAAGAGGCTCCCACTGTTACGGTGCGTGAATGAGGACCCAAAAGCGAATCAACTTAAACAGAGCTTCTTTAATTACCAAACATAGGTAGGCTCAGATGGACCGGCAGATTCCGACAGGACAGGACAAGGTTACAGCAAACATGACGACAGTCTGGTTCAGGCATGAATGACACAAACAAACAAGAATCCGACAAGGACAGGAGCAGAAACAGAGAGAGATATTGGGACCTAATCAGAGGGAAAAAAGGGAACAGGTGGGGAACGGGGTGAATGGGTAGTTAGAGGAGACAAGGGACAGCTGGGGGAAAGCGGGGGAGAAAAGGTAACCTAACACGACCAGCAGAGGGAGACAGGGTGAAGGGAAAGGACAGAGACAAGACAACATGACAGTACATGACAGTACCCCCCCACTCACCGAGCGCCTCCTGGCGCACTCGAGGAGGAAACCTGGCGGCAACGGAGGAAATCATCAATCAGCGCACGGTCCAGCACGTCCCGAGAGGGAACCCAACTCCTCTCCTCAGGACCGTACCCCTCCCAGTCAACTAGGTACTGATGACCACGGCCCCGAGGACGCATGTCCAAGATTTTACGGACCCTGTAGATAGGTGCGCCCTCGACAAGGATGGGGGGGGGGGGGGGAAGACGAGCGGGGGCGCGAAGAACGGGCTTAACACAGGAGACATGGAAGACCGGGTGGACGCGACGAAGATATCGCGGAAGAAGAAGTCGCACTGCGACAGGATTAATGACCTGAGAGATACGGAATGGACCAATGAACCGCGGGGTCAACTTGCGAGAAGCCGTCTTAAGGGGAAGGTTCTGAGTGGAGAGCCAAACTCTCTGACCGCGACAATATCTAGGGCTCTTAGTTCTACGCTTATTAGCAGCTCTCACAGTCTGCGCCCTATAACGGCAAAGTGCAGACCTGACCCTCTTCCAGGTGCGCTCGCAACGTTGGACAAAAGCCTGAGCGGAGGGGACGCTGGACTCGGCGAACTGAGATGAGAACAACGGAGGCTGGTACCCGAGCCTACTCTGAAAAGGAGATAGCCCGGTCGCAGACGAAGGAAGCGAGTTGTGGGCGTATTCTGCCCAGGGGAGCTGTTCTGACCAAGACGCAGGGTTGCGAAAAGAAAGACTGCGTAAGATGCGACCAATAGTCTGATTGGCCCGTTCTGCTTGACCGTTAGACTGGGGGTGAAAGCCGGAAGAGAGACTGACGGAAGCCCCAATCAAACGGCAAAACTCCCTCCAAAATTGAGACGTGAATTGCGGACCTCTGTCCGAAACGACGTCTGACGGAAGGCCATGAATTCTGAAAACATTCTCGATGATGATTTGTGCCGTCTCTTTAGCAGAAGGAAGCTTAGCAAGGGGAATGAAATGAGCCGCCTTAGAGAACCTATCGACAACCGTAAGAATAACAGTCTTCCCCGCTGACGAAGGCAGTCCGGTGACAAAATCTAAGGCGATGTGAGACCACGGTCGAGAGGGAATAGGAAGCGGCCTGAGACGGCCGGCAGGAGGAGAGTTACCGGACTTAGTCTGCGCGCAGACCGAACAAGCAGCCACGAAACGACGCGTGTCATGCTCCCGGGTGGGCCACCAGAAACGCTGGCGAATGGAAGCAAGCGTACCCCGAACGCCAGGGTGGCCGGCTAACTTGGCAGAGTGAGCCCACTGAAGAACGGCCAGACGAGTAGGAACGGGAACGAAAAGAAGGTTCCTAGGACAAGCGCGCGGCGACGGAGTTTGAGTGAGTGCTTGCTTTACCTGCCTCTCAATTCCCCAGACAGTCAACCCGACAACACGCCCCTCAGGGAGAATCCCCTCGGGGTCAGTGGAGGCTACTGAAGAACTGAAGAGACGAGACAAAGCATCAGGCTTGGTGTTCTTAGAGCCCGGACGATAAGAAATCACGAACTCGAAACGAGCGAAAAACAGCGCCCAACGCGCCTGACGCGCATTAAGTCGTTTGGCAGAACGGATGTACTCAAGGTTCCTATGGTCAGTCCAAACGACAAAAGGAACGGTCGCCCCCTCCAACCACTGTCGCCATTCGCCTAGGGCTAACCGGATGGCGAGCAGTTCGCGGTTACCCACATCATAGTTACGTTCCGACGGCGACAGGCGATGAGAAAAATACGCGCATGGGTGGACCTTGTCGTCAGAGAGGGAGCGCTGAGAAAGGATGGCTCCCACTCCCACCTCTGACGCGTCAACCTCGACAACGAACTGTCTAGAGACGTCAGGTGTAACAAGGATAGGAGCGGATGTAAAACGATTCTTGAGGAGATCAAAAGCTCCCTGGGCGGAAACGGACCACTTAAAGCACGTCTTGACAGAAGTAAGGGCTGTGAGAGGAGCTGCCACCTGACCGAAATTACGGATGAAACGACGATAGAAGTTCGCGAAGCCGAGAAAGCGCTGCAGCTCGACGCGTGACTTAGGGACGGGCCAATCAATGACAGCTTGGACCTTAGCGGGATCCATCTTAATGCCTTCAGCGGAAATAACAGAACCGAGAAATGTGACGGAGGAGGCATGAAAAGTGCACTTCTCAGCCTTCACAAAAAGACAATTCTCTAAAAGGCGCTGGAGGACACGTCGAACGTGCTGAACATGAATCTGGAGTGACGGTGAAAAAATCAGGATATCGTCAAGGTAAACGAAAACAAAGATGTTCAGCATGTCTCTCAGGACATCATTGACTAATGCCTGAAAGACAGCTGGAGCGTTAGCGAGGCCGAAAGGAAGAACCCGGTATTCAAAGTGCCCTAACGGAGTGTTAAACGCCGTCTTCCACTCGTCCCCCTCCCTGATGCGCACGAGATGGTAAGCGTTACGAAGGTCCAACTTAGTGAAAAACCTGGCTCCCTGCAGGATCTCGAAGGCTGAAGACATAAGAGGAAGCGGATAACGATTCTTCACTGTTATGTCATTCAGCCCTCGATAATCTATGCAGGGGCGCAGAGACCCGTCCTTCTTCTTGACAAAAAAAAACCCCGCTCCGGCGGGAGAGGAGGAGGGGACTATGGTACCGGCGTCAAGAGCTACAGACAAATAATCCTCGAGAGCCTTACGTTCGGGAGCCGACAGAGAGTATAGTCTACCCCGGGGGGGGGGGTGGTTCCCGGAAGGAGATCAATACTACAATCATACGACCGGTGTGGAGGAAGAGAGGTGGCCCTGGACCGACTGAACACCGTGCGCAGATCGTGATATTCCTCCGGCACCCCTGTCAAATCACCAGGCTCCTCCTGTGAAGAAGAGACAGAGGAAACAGGAGGGATAGCAGACATTAAACATTTCACATGACAAGAGACGTTCCAGGAGAGGATAGAATTACTAGACCAATTAATGGAAGGATTATGACAAACTAGCCAGGGATGGCCCAAAACAACAGGTGTAAAAGGTGAACGAAAAATTAAAAAAGAAATGGTTTCACTATGATTACCAGAAACAGTGAGGGTTAAAGGTAGCGTCTCACGCTGAATCCTGGGGAGAGGACTACCATCCAGGGCGAACAAGGCCGTGGGCTCCTTTAACTGTCTGAGAGGAATGTCATGTTCCCGAGCCCAGGTCTCGTCCATAAAACAGCCCTCCGCCCCAGAGTCTATTAAGGCACTGCAGGAAGCTGACGAACCGGTCCAGCGTAGATGGACCGACAAGGTAGTGCAGGATCTTGAAGGAGAGACAGGAGTAGTAGCGCTCACCAGTAGCCCTCCGCTTACTGACGAGCTCTGGCCTTTTACTGGACATGAAGTGACAAAATGACCAGCGGAACCGCAATAGAGACAGAGGCGGTTGGTGATTCTCCGTTCCCTCTCCTCAGTCGAGATGCGGATACCTCCCAGCTGCATGGGCTCAGCACCCGAGCCGGCAGAGGAAGATGGTAGTGATGCGGAGAGGGAGGCGACGGAGAGCGCGAGCTCCTTTCCACGAGCTCGGTGACGAAGATCAACCCGTCGCTCAATGCGAATAGCGAGTTCAATCAAGGAATCCACGCTGGAAGGAACCTCCCGGGAGAGAATCTCATCCTTTACCTCTGCGCGGAAACCCTCCAGAAGACGAGCGAGCAAGGCCGGCTCGTTCCAGCCACTGGAGACAGCAAGAGTGCGAAACTCAATAGAGTAGTCTGTTATGGATCGATTGCCTTGACATAGGGAAGACAGGGCCCTGGAAGCCTCCTCCCCAAAAACAGATCGATCAAAAACCCGTATCATCTCCTCCTTAAAGTCTTGATACTGGTTAGTACACTCAGCCCTTGCCTCCCAGATTGCCGTGCCCCACTCACGAGCCCGTCCAATAAGGAGAGATATGACGTAGGCGACACGAGCAGTGCTCCTGGAGTAAGTGTTGGGCTGGAGAGAAAACACAATATCACACTGGGTGAGGAACGAGCGGCATTCAGTGGGCTCCCCAAAGTAACACGGCGGGTTATTGATTCTGGGCTCCGGAGATTCGAAAGCCCTGGAAGTGGCCGGTGGATCGAGGCGGAGATGGTGAACCTGTTCTGTGAGGTTGGAGACTTGGGTGGCCAGGGTCTCAACGGCATGTCGAGCAGCAGACAATTCCTGCTTGTGTCTGCCTAGCATCGCTCCCTGGATCTCGACGGCTGAGTGGAGAGGATCCGAAGTCGCTGGGTCCATTCTTGGTCGGATTCTTCTGTTAGGTGCGTGAATGAGGACCCAAAAGCGAATCAACTTAAACAGAGCTTCTTTAATTACCAAACATAGGTAGGCTCAGATGGACCGGCAGATTCCGACAGGACAGGACAAGGTTACAGCAAACATGACGACAGTCTGGTTCAGGCATGAATGACACAAACAAACAAGAATCCGACAAGGACAGGAGCAGAAACAGAGAGAGATATTGGGACCTAATCAGAGGGAAAAAAGGGAACAGGTGGGGAACGGGGTGAATGGGTAGTTAGAGGAGACAAGGGACAGCTGGGGGAAAGCGGGGGAGAAAAGGTAACCTAACACGACCAGCAGAGGGAGACAGGGTGAAGGGAAAGGACAGAGACAAGACAACATGACAGTACATGACACCCACGCTGAGGTCTGTCCAACGCTGGTCCGACCAAGCTGACTCCACACTCCAAGACTGCTTCCATCACGTGGACTGGGAGATGTTTCGTATTGCGTCAGATAACAACATTGACGAATACGCTGATTCGGTGTGCGAGTTCATTAGAACGTGCGTTGAAGATGTCGTTCCCATAGCAACGATTAAAACATTCCCTAACCAGAAACCGTGGATTGATGGCAGCATTCGTGTGAAACTGAAAGCGCGAACCACTGCTTTTAATCAGGGCAAGGTGTCTGGTAACATGACCGAATACAAACAGTGCAGCTATTCCCTCCGCAAGGCTATCAAACAAGCTAAGCGCCAGTACAGAGACAAAGTAGAATCTCAATTCAACGGCTCAGACACAAGAGGCATGTGGCAGGGTCTACAGTCAATCACGGACTACAGGAAGAAATCCAGCCCAGTCACGGACCAGGATGTCTTGCTCCCAGGCAGACTAAATAACTTTTTTGCCCGCTTTGAGGACAATACAGTGCCACTGACACGGCCTGCAACGAAAACATGCGGTCTCTCCTTCACTGCAGCCGAGGTGAGTAAGACATTTAAACGTGTTAACCCTCGCAAGGCTGCAGGCCCAGATGGCATCCCCAGCCGCGCCCTCAGAGCATGCGCAGACCAGCTGGCCGGTGTGTTTACGGACATATTCAATCAATCCCTATACCAGTCTGCTGTTCCCACATGCTTCAAGAGGGCCACCATTGTTCCTGTTCCCAAGAAAGCTAAGGTAACTGAGCTAAATGACTACCGCCCCGTAGCACTCACATCCGTC
Source organism: Oncorhynchus mykiss (assembly GCF_057628025.1). Lineage (NCBI taxonomy): Eukaryota > Metazoa > Chordata > Actinopteri > Salmoniformes > Salmonidae > Oncorhynchus > Oncorhynchus mykiss. The sequence goes on along the minus strand of NC_143047.1, from coordinate 4,752,332 downwards.
ATCATGAAGTGCTTTGAGAGACTAGTCAAGGACCATATCACCTCCACCCTACCTGACACCCTAGACCCACTCCAATTTGCTTACCGCCCAAATAGGTCCACAGACGATGCAATCTCAACCACACTGCACACTGCCCTAACCCATCTGGACAAGAGGAATACCTATGTGAGAATGCTGTTCATCGACTACAGCTCGGCATTCAACACCATAGTACCCTCCAAGCTCGTCATCAAGCTCGAGACCCTGGGTCTCGACCCCGCCCTGTGCAACTGGGTACTGGACTTCCTGACGGGCCGCCCCCAGGTGGTGAGGGTAGGCAACAACATCTCCTCCCCGCTGATCCTCAACACTGGGGCCCCACAAGGTTGCGTTCTGAGCCCTCTCCTGTACTCCCTGTTCACCCACGACTGCGTGGCCACGCACGCCTCCAACTCAATCATCAAGTTTGCGGACGACACAACAGTGGTAGGCTTGATTTCCAACAACGATGAGACGGCCTACAGGGAGGAGGTGAGGGCCCTCGGAGTGTGGTGTCAGGAAAACAACCTCACACTCAACGTCAACAAAACTAAGGAGATGATTGTGGACTTCAGGAAACAGCAGAGGGAACACCCCCCTATCCACATCGATGGAACAGTAGTGGAGAGGGTAGCAAGTTTTAAGTTCCTCGGCATACACATCACAGACAAACTGAATTGGTCCACTCACACAGACAGCATCGTGAAGAAGGCGCAGCAGCGCCTCTTCAACCTCAGGAGGCTGAAGAAATTCGGCTTGTCACCAAAAGCACTCACAAACTTCTACAGATGCACAATCGAGAGCATCCTGGCGGGCTGTATCACCGCCTGGTATGGCAACTGCACCGCCCTCAACCGTAAGGCTCTCCAGAGGGTAGTGAGGTCTGCACAATGCATCACCGGGGGCAAACTACCTGCCCTCCAGGACACCTACACCACCCGATGTCACAGGAAGGCCATAAAGATCATCAAGGACATCAACCACCCGAGCCACTGCCTGTTCACCCCGCTATCATCCAGAAGGCGAGGTCAGTACAGGTGCATCAAAGCTGGGACCGAGAGACTGAAAAACAGCTTCTATCTCAAGGCCATCAGACTGTTAAACAGCCACCACTAACACGGAGTGGCTGCTGCCAACACACTGACACTGACTCAACTCCAGCCACTTTAATAATGGGAATTGATGGGAAATGATGTAAATATATCACTAGCCACTTTAAACAATGCTACCTTATATAAATGTTACTTACCCTACATTATTCATCTCATATGCATACGTATATACTGTACTCTATATCATCGACGGTATCCTTATGTAATACATGTATCACTAGCCACTTTATACTATACTATGCCACTTTGTTTACATACTCATCTCATTTGTACATACTGTACCCGATACCATCTACTGTATCTTGCCTATGCTGCTCTGTACCATCACTCATTCATATATCCTTATGTACATATTCTTTATCCCCTTACACTGTGTACAAGACAGTAGTTTTGGAATTGTTAGTTAGATTACTTGTTATTACTGCATTGTCGGAACTAGAAGCACAAGCATTTCGCTACACTCGCATTAACATCTGCTAACCATGTGTATGTGACAAATAAAATTTGATTTGATTTGATTTGATTTTCGAAAGGTTGCAAGATCGAATCCCCGAGCTGACAAGGTGAAAATCTGTCGTTCTGCCTCTGAACAAGGCAGTTAACCCACTGCTCCTAGGCCGTCATTGAAAATAAGAATTGGTTCTTAACTGACTTGCCTAGTTAAATAAAGGTAAAATAAAACTAAAATTGTCCTGCTGGAAGGTGAACCTCTGTCACAGTCTCAAATCTCTGGAAGACTGAAACAGGTTTCCCTCAAGAATTACCCTGCATTTAGCGCCATCCATCAATCCTTCAATTTTGACCATCTTTCCCTCGATCCTGACTAGTCTCCCAGTCCCTGCTGATGAAAAACATCCCCACAGCATGATGCTGCCACCACCATGCTTCACTGTGGGGATGGTATTCTCAGGGTGATGGGCGGTGTTTGGTTTGCACCGGACATAGCGTTTTCCTTGATGGCCAAAAAGTTCAATTTTACTCTCATCTGACCAGAGTACCTTCTTCCATATGTTTGGGACTCTCCCACATGCCTTTTGGCGAACACCAAAATGTGTTTGCTTATTTTATTTCTTTAAGCAATGGCTTTTTTTCTGAACACTCTTCCATAAAGCCCAGCTCTGTGGAGTGTACGGCTTAACGTGGTCCTATGGACAGATACTCCAATCTCCGCTGTGGAGCTTTGCAGCTCTTTCAAGGTTATCTTTGGTCTCTTTGTTGCCATTCTGATTAATGCCCTCCTTGCCTGGTCTGTGCATTTTGGTGGGCAGCCCTCTCTTGACAGGTTTGTTGTGGTGCCATATTCTTTCCATCTTTTAATAATGATCTGTACTTCTCCACTACTTTGTCCCTGACCTGTTTGGAGAGTTCCTTGGTCTTCATAGTGCCGCGTGCTTGGTTGTGCCCCTTACTTAGTGGTGTTGTAGACTCTGTGGCCATTCAGAACAGGCGTATATATACGTAGATCATGTGACAGAACATGTGACACTTAGTTAAATAATGTCCGTCTGTGTGCAATCTAATTATGTGACTTCTGAAGGTAATTGGCTGCACCAGATCTTATTTAGGGGATTCTTAGCAAAGGGTTTGAATACATATGCATGGACCACTTTTCTGTTTTTTATTGTTTAGAATTTTTTTATTTTCTTCATTTCACTTCACCAATTTTAACTATTTTGAACTATTATATCCATTACATGAAAATAATAAAAATCTATTTAAATTACAGGTTGTTATGCAACAAAATAGGAAAAACGCCAAGGGGGCTGAATACTTTTGCAAGGCAGTAAGCATTCACAGTTTATGTAATTTATTATTGGGTGGAAGGAATGTGTACCAGGTGGCTAGCTTAGCCTTTCACAGTGATCTAACCTTCTCGGACATCTTAGGTACTGTCCCCGACCAATAAATGCCATGGCTTTCAGAGGTCACTGGGTCAGCTGAAATGCTGGTGCTTTGTGAGGACATCGCAGCATGTTAGTACAGGAAACGTTACCATATAAAACTACATTATGTATAATATAAGGTTGAAACAAATAATTTTACAACTAACCCAAGATAGACCACAGCCTGTTGTTTCCAATGGAAGCAAATGAATCATAGTGGGAAGAACAAGCAAGGAGGTGGGCAGAGCCAAGCAAGAGCTAGCGAGATCCTATTGGTGTGTTCTAGCATGTATTTGCATATTTCCGTTCGGGAACGCCTACCCTGTGAAGTGCGCGTGTGCAATAACTCAATTACTCCTTGCACTCCTTCTGAACAACGTAATTTTTTTTCTTTACTTTGGCAAAGGTTAAACTCTACAAAACTTAACCCACTCTGTTCATAACAGATCCTACTTTTAGGATCAGAAAACTGTTTCATTGATGAGAAAATTAGCACAATGTCAACCAAAATCCATCTCGCTCGATCTTCTCCCATTTCCAGCCACTGGGCATCCTCTCTGAGCGGAAATGCCAACCGGATGCTTCTGATTCATACATTAGTGATGTAACATCTGTCTCATCTATGGTTGAACCGTTTTCAAACCGTTTTCAAATGTGAGGAAGGCACTTTAGTTTTTAGCATGGAAGTCCATTTAACTGAATTGCTCTACTTTTCAAAGCAGGAGGAAAATTAACATTCCACTTAAAGATGGCTGAAGATAGGATTTCTGGTCCTGTGTGACTCAGTCAGTAAAAGCATGGCGTTAGAAATGCAAGGTTGTCGGTTCAATTCCTGCAGTTTCCTGCAGTGTGAAACGCTCTGTATTTTCAATTATTGTGTTGGCAACATTATGTTATGGGTATGCAAGGTAGGAGTTTATCAGGATCAAAATATATACGAAAGGAGCAAAGCCCAGGTAAGGAAAACCTGCCTATTTATTTTTCAGAGGGACAATTATACAAATTGAATGCCAAAGACACACCAGAATGGCTTTCCAATAGGTGTTGAGTGTTCCTCAGAGATCCAGTCTCAGGCCTTACTTTAAATCAGCTTAAAATTCAAAGACTGCTGTCCATCAATGATTCACAACCAAAATTACTGAACTTTATACGTTTTTTTTGCAATTTTTACAAAAACAATGGATGCATTGGGAAAGTATTCAGACCACTTCAAATTTTCCACAATTTGTTACGTTGCAGCTTTATTCTAAAAATGATTAAATTGTTTTTTCCCCTCATCAATCTACACACAACACCCCATAATGACAAAGAAAAAAATGGTTTAAAAAGATAAAATGAAAAATATACTGAAATATTACATATACTACCGGTCAAAAGTTTTAGAACACCTACTCATTCAAGGGTTTTCTTAATTTTTTTAACTATTTTCTACATTGTAGAATAATAGTGAAGACATCAAAACTATGAAATAACACATGTAATCATGTAGTAACCAAAAAAGTGTTAAACAAATCAAAATATATTTTATATTTGAGATTCTTCAAATAGCCAACCTTTGCCTTGATGACAGCTTTGCGCACTCTTGGCATTGTCTCAACCAGCTTCATGAGGAAGTCACCTGGAATGCGTTTCAATTCATTAACAGGTTTGCCTTGTTAAAAATTAATATGTGGAATTTCTTTCCTTCTTAATGCGTTTGAGCCAATCTGTTGTGTTTTGACAAGGTAGGGGTGCTATACACAAAATAGCCTTATTTGGTAAACGACCAAGTCCATATTATGGCAAGAACAGCTCAAATAAGCAAAGATAAACGTCATTACTTTAAGATATGATGGTCAGTTAATACAGAAAATGTCAAGAACTTTGAAAGTTTCTTCAAGTGCAGTTGCAAATACCATCAAGCACTATGGTGAAACAGGCTCTCATGAGGTCCGCCACAGAAATAGAAGACCCAGAATGATCTCTTCTGAAGAGGATAAGTTCAGAAATTGCAGGCCAAATAAATGCTTCACAGAGTTCATGTAACAGGCAAATCTCAATATCAACTGTTCAGAGGAGACTATGAATCAGGCCTTCGTGGTTGAATTGCTGCAAAGAAACCACTACTAAATGACACCAATAATAAGAAGAAACTTGCTTGGGCCAAGAAACACGAGCAATGGACATTAGACATCTGTGTCTCAACACAATCCTGTCTCGGAGCTCCATGGACAATTCCTTCAACCTCATGGCTTGGTTTTTGCTCTGACATGCACTATCAACTGTGGGACCTTATATAGACAGGTGTTTGCCTTTCCAAATCATGTCCAATCAATTGAATTTACCACAGGTGGACTCCAATCAAGTTGGGGAAACATCTCAGGGACGATCAATGGAAACAAGATGCGCTTGAGCTTAATTTTGAGTCTCATAGCAAAGGGTCTGAATACTTATGTTAATCAGGTATTTCTGTTTTTTATTTTTAATAAATAACAAACATTTCTAAAAACCTCTTGTCACTTTGTCATTTTGGGGTATTTTGTGTAGATTGATGAGGATAAACATGTATTTAATCCATTTAAGATTAAGGCTCTATTTAAACATTTTTGGGAAAAAGTCCAGGGGTTTGAATCCTTGTCGAATGCACTGTATGTTGCCCTAAGAGTTGTGTAGAGTTGGTAGAATCTTATTCAAAATGATTTACAGCTGAAATTGCTGCCTAAGGGGCTTCCACCAAGTATCAATTCTGGGTTGTGAAGACATTCGCAATCAAGACATCTTCATTTTAAGTTTGTTATTAAGTTATTAATTTAAAAAAAAAACTTCTATACTTTTTCTTTCACTTTGAAAATGTGCAGTAGATTGTGTAGATCTGTAGGAAAAACTTCTATCTTAATCATTTTTTAGATAGATGTTTCAGGCAGCAAAATGTGACAAAACTGCGAGGGGTGTGTACACTTTCAAATAGGCACTATGTGCCTAGGGGTGAATTCCGTCAAGAGTTATTGTGTGGCTAATGGAACAATTCCCTTTTTATGCAATATTCTCTCTACCCGTATCCAGACCTTGAACTTAAGAATGATAATATTATGCTATTCACCAACTATTCTTTTGGGGTGGATATCAAAGACATTAAGGTGTGGCGGAGGTGTGTCTACAGATCTGCCGTATTTTGACAGTGACTCAATGTCCTCATAATTGTACCACGAATAAGGTCGAGCGAACCTACCGGTTCCAAGTGTAAAAAGCATCGAATCAATTTTTTCTGATGGAAATAAAAGCATTCTCCATGCACTGTAATTTAAAAATTGCTAAGTGCTATTAATAAGAGAGAGGTAAAAAGTCATCCATTTCGAGAAGGGGATTGTAAAATACACAAAGAAATTGTTTTAGATGATTTTTCCTTATGATCCCAAGACACGAATGAGAAACCATATAGAAACAACCTGAAAACCATATCAACATGACATGTATCACGGCCCCTTTTCAACAGTGAAGTAGACTAAAAATAGCTGTGCCTTTATTCAGTTTTTATTGTATGCCCTCATAATTTGTGGGGATGAAATTTGGAGACCCAAGCTATAGGCCTCTGCAGCACCAAACCTGCATAGTTGATTGAATGTGCTTTAGAATGGTTTAATTATATGCAAGGGCTTTTCTCAGTTTTAGGCTATTTTACAATTTGTATCATGTTAAATATTAGCCACTATCGGCATCCACCGTCAGTCATACCCACATACATTTATAACTGACACCTTAGTGTTAGTTTCCTTTGTAGGAAACTAGTCTAAATTTGTAACCTTTCTTTTCTCTGTCACGTCCCGTGTAGTTGTTCCTGAGAGCCACTAGCAATAGTGGATTATATAAGGCTCACATTGTGTAATAATTTGTGTCACGATGGTAACAATGATTCGGGAGACAGGCACAGGAATGTGGAATAGATATATATATTTTTTATTATACCCTAAATTACGGCGTGCCGTGTAAAGGCACTGGGACGAAGACCAAACAAACACGTAACAAAAACAAAGGGTAGAAACCCAAAACAAACGAGTGAGGAGTACCTTGAATAAATAGCACATGTGCACGATGATTAACACACGGGACGAGACCCATAATCATCTGCGCAATCCACAAATGCTCAAAAGCCAAAACACACAGGACAGGTACTCACACGTACCAACGGACATTGTAACAATAAATCGACAGCGCCGTGGTGAACAAAGGGCACATTTGTACATGTACACGGTACAACCACTACTGATTTACACAAACAATCAGTAGGAATAGGGCGCAATGAAAGTTCCAGAGGGATCCATGACAATTTGGGACATGTAGCCCATTTGAATCATTATGGAATTCAGACCACATGTAGCAGTTTAAAGATGGAGCCTGGTGCACGGTTCACGATGATTGGACTGTGGTCATACAGTTCCATAATTAGTGAGGATTAGGGTTGGTTTATAGGACTATTGTTATGGATACAGGTATCCTGTGGGTGTGTGTGTATGTATCCTGTGTTCTTTTCTCTCCTTCTCCCCTCACAGGTGAAAATCATCACTCCCCAATCAGTCACCAATCAATCATCAATCAGAAGACACACCTCCTCCTGTTTCCTACCCAATCACAGTTCCTTTCCCTTGGTTTAAAAACCCTGTCAGTTGTTTGGTCTGGAACTCGATCTCTCTGTAAATGTCATATGTCTGTAGATCGCTCTTTTTCACCTTCTCCTACTATGTCTCTATCTCTCTTTATGTATTGAGCTATCTTTTGTTTGAGCACCTCCATATCATTTTGTCCTCACCTGTGAGTATTGTTTTTGGTTATGGTGTCTGTGTTTGTTTGCTGGTGGGAAAAGGGGGAACCAAGACAAGTCGCACATGGGCATACACTACCCGTAGGTAAACTTAGTTAAAAACACTAGTTAGAACTGGGCGGACCACCCACTGTATTTTTGGTTAGTTAGCTGTTGTTAAAATAGGCCAGTCTAGCTTAGGGGTGTTTTGGATAATTATTGTTTTTTTCCTTGGGTCCAGCTCAGCCCCCTTTCCTGACCCCCCATAAACCCTGAGTTTGACGGTAGATTTCAGTTGTCGTGGTTATTTCGTTCTCACTTTTACTTTGTCACTATTATAAATTGCATGAGTTATGTTACGGGTCTCGTTACCATCTCCCCTAGACTGTCGGGCCAAAAGGGATTCGTAACAACTATTGTTCAACCCCTATTGTACACTTCCAATATTTCATGGATTGAATTTGAATATGGAAACTTTTAGGATGAATCAAAATCCAAAATATTTTGGATTCATCAATATATTTACTGCATAAACGATCTCCAAACATGTTTTTTTTTCTTCATTTTATTGATACATACTTTCCTAACTCAAGAATTTGACTAAATAATCGACAAGATCAGTGTATTTTCAAGTGGACCTGTTGAAGCTGAAATGGCATATCAAAATAGGCATATATCTAAATGGTTTTCTTTCACTGATCTCTATATTCTGAACCTGTTCTCTCGATGTATTCTAGTGAGTCTGTCGTCAAAATTTGAATTAAAGTTCCACCGTATTTAAACGGGATGACTTAAGATAAACGCGCTGAAAACCCTATTGAATGAACTTGACCAGCAATTGGGAGGATTTTCAATGGTTGGATTACATTTATTCAGTGCCTGCAAGATAGCCACATCCATTACGCACCTGCATAGGCAAGTCTGAATATCAACTACTGAGAAAGGTGTGTAGGAAATGTACACATTTCTTAAGTCTGAATCGGCCCCCTAGTGAACACCACCCTGATGTGTGGTGAGATTTCTTGCTCAAATGACTGCTGTGGCATCACCCAGGTGGTAGTGGGTGAGGCAAGTTTTAAGACCGCTGAAGTAAACTTATTCTAATTGTTGATGTTTATGACTTTGTGAAGGCTAGTGTACCTGGTGAGGGAGATGTTGCGTCGGGGCACCTCCTTCAGGTCGTTGACAGAGGCGGACTTCCCAGCGAAGCAGTAGTTGGGGTTGTAGTCAGTCATGATGGTTGAAGCCCTCAGCTTGCTCAGTTTACAGTCCGGGCTCTGGAGCTCCAGCTGAATGGACTGTAGCTCTGTATGCTTACGTCTGTACACTGCATAGACAAGAATATACATATACTATGAGGAAATATGGACAGATATGTGAAGGGATGTAAAAAAGGACCCATGTTGGTACATCATTTGCAAACGTAAAACATATAATAACAGGTGCTTTCTTCTGGTGCTGTGCCAAATGTGTCATGACCCTTATGCCACCCTTTAATGTATATAGTATGAAATGTGCTTGTGAAATAATACTGAAGTATCTGCGTAGGCCTTATAAAGGGTTCACTACACCTTTTAGAAAGCATACTCTGTTTAAAGTGTGACCAAATATTATCATAGTATGTCAAGAACTTAAGTATATGCAGAATGCAAATAAACAATGTAGTATGTACACATGGAAACAAACACACCACATGACATACACAAAAGTCAACCAGTAGGACAGCCACATACAGTATGCGACACACACTCCCCTCCCCCTCTTATACACATGTACACATTAACACCCTAGAGCGCTGCAGCAGACAAACAAACAGCTCCGACCAGGGCTGCAAACACGTTAGTTGCTGAATTTACAATATGTGAACTTATTTATTTATGAACTGGTAATGCACGAGCTCTGTCAACTGCCAGTTAACTGGTTGTCCATCATTAGTGTCTTTCATTCATCTGTGTGTGTGGGTGGGTGGGTGTGTGTGTCATTCATTGTTGCAATGCCGCCACGCGTCTTCTTCCCCCACCTGTACATCATGCTGATGTGATGAAGCCCCCCTCCAACGGTATTTATTCCAGTAAGTAAGTGCTTTCGGATTCTGTGTAGAAGTCTCCAGGGAATCTACAGCCTTTGTAAGTGACAGTGTGGACAAGTGGGTGTTTGTAAAGAATGTAAATTAAATGTGTGTGTGCATTAATATTCCCGTTTGTGTGTTTATGCACACAGTACCAGTCAAAAGTTTGGACACATTTACTCATTCAAGGGTGTAGTATAATACTGAAGACATCAACTATAAAATAACAGTTATGGAATCATGTAGTATCCAAAAAAGTGTTAAACAAATCAAAATAGATTTTATTTTTGAGATTCTTCAAAAAAGTAGCCACCCTTTGCCTTGATGACAGCTTTGCACACTCTTGGCATTCTTTCAGGTTCACGAGGTAGTCACCTGGAATGCCTTTCTATTAACGGGTGTGCCTGGTTAAAAGTTAATTGGTGAAATTTCTTTCCTTCTTAAAATGCATTCGAGCCAAACAGTTGAATTGTGATAAGATAGGGGTGGAATACAGAAGATAGCCCTATTTGGTAAAAGACCAAGTTCCATATTATTGCAAGAACAGCTCAAAAAAGCAAAGAGAAACGACAGTACATCGTTACTTTAAAACATGAAGGTCAGTCAATACGGAACATTTAAAAGAACTTGAAAAGTTTCTTCATGTGCAGTAGCAAAAAACATTACGCGCTATGATGAAACTGGCTCTCGAGGTTCCGCCACAGGAAAGGAAGACCTCTGCTGCAGAGGATTAGTTCATTACAGTTACCAGCCTCTGAAATTGCAGCCCAAATAAATGCTTCACAGAGCTCAGATAACAGACACATCTCAACATCAACTGTTCAGAGGAGATTGCGTGAATCAGACCTTTATTGATGCAAAGAAACCACTAGTAAAGGACACCAATAATAAGAAGAGACTTGCTTGGGTCAAAAAACATGAGCAATGGACATTAGACATCACCAAAAAGCTAACTTGGTCCAAGCACACCAAAACAGTCGTAAAGAGGGCATGACAAAACCTATTCCCCCTCAGGAGACTGAAAAGATTTGGCATGAGTCCTCAGATCCTCTACAGCTGCACCACCAAGAGCATTGCGTCCATGCCTGGTTGCGTCCACGCCTGGTATGGCAACTGCTCGGCCTCTGACCGCAAGGCACTACAGAGGGTAGTGCGTACGGCCCAGTAAAACACTGGGGCCAATCTTCCTGACATCCAGGACCTCTATAACAGGCAGTCAGAGGATGTCCCTAAAAATTGTCAAAGACTCCAGCCACCCTAGTCAAAAAAATTATCTCTGCTACTGCATGGCAAGCGGTACCGGAGTGCCAAGTCTAGGTCCAAGAGGATTCTAAACAGCTTTTACCCCCATGCCATAAGACTCCTGAACATCTAATTGAATGGCTACCCAGACTACCTCCATTGTCCCCCCCCCCCATCTTTTACGCTGCAGCTACTCTCTTATCTATGCAGAGTCATTTTAATAACTGTACCTACGTACATGTACTGTACATATTACTTCAATTACCTCAACTAACCAGTGCTCCCGCACATTGACTATGTACCGGTACCCCCCTGTATATAGACTTGCTATTATTATTTTACTGCTGTTCTTTAAATATTTGTTACTTTTATGTCTTATTCTTAGTTTTTGGGTATTTTTTTTAAATCTGCATTGTTGGTTAGGGCTTGTAAGTAAGAATTTAAGGTTGTAATTGGCGCATGTGACAAATAACATTTGATCTGATTTAATTTAGACGGATGATCTCCTCATGTGTGGTTCCCATCGTGAAGCATGGAGGAGGAGGTGTGATGGTGTGGGGGTGCTTTGCTGGTGACACTGTCAGTGATTTATTTAGACTTCAAGGCACACTTAACTAGCATACCACAGCATTCTGAAGTGATACGCTATCCCATATGGTTTGCACTGGTAGGACTATCATTTGATTTTCAAGAGGACAATGACAACACACCTCCAGGCTGTGTAAGGGCTATTTGACAAAGAAGGAGAGTGAAGGAGTTCTGCATCAGAGGACCTTGCCTCCATCATCACCCGACCTCAACCCAATTGAGATGGTTTGGGTTAGAGTGAAGGAAAATCAAATTAAATCAAATTTTATTTGTCACATACACATGGTTAGCAGATGCTAATGCGAGTGTAGCGAAATGCTTGTGCTTCTAGTTCCGACAATGCAGTAATAACCAACAAGTAATCTAACTAACAATTCCAAAACTACTGTCTTGTACACAGTGTAAGGGGATAAAGAATATGTACATAAGGATATATGAATGAGTGATGGTACAGCGCAGCATAGGCAAGATACAGTAGATGGTATCGAGTACAGTATATACATATGAGATGAGTATGTAAACAAAGTGGCATAGTTAAAGTGGCTAGTGATACATGTATTACATAAGGATACAGTCAATGATAGAGTACAGTATATACGTATGCATATGAGATGAATAATGTAGGGTAAGTAACATTATATAAGGTAGCATTGTTTAAAGTGGCTAGTGATATATTTTCATAATTTCCCATCAATTCCCATTATTAAAATGGCTGGAGTTGAGTCAGTGTCAATGTGTTGGCAGCAGCCACTCAATGTTAGTGGTGGCTGTTTAACAGTCTGATGGCCTTGAGATAGAAGCTGTTTTTCAGTCTCTCGGTCCCAGCTTTGATGCACCTGTACTGACCTCGCCTTCTGGATGATAGCGGGGTGAACAGGCAGTGGCTCGGGTGGTTGATGTCCTTGAGGATCTTTATGGCCTTCCTGTGACATCGGGTGGTGTAGGTGTCCTGGAGGGCAGGTAGTGTGCCCCCGGTGATGCGTTGTGCAGACCTCACTACCCTCTGGAGAGCCTTACGGTTGAGGGCGGAGCAGTTGCCGTACCAGGCGGTGATACAGCCCGCCAGGATGCTCTCAATTGTGCATCTGTAGAAGTTTGTGAGTGCTTTTGGTGACAAGCCGAATTTCTTCAGCCTCCTGAGGTTGAAGAGGCGCTGCTGCGCCTTCTTCACAATGCTGTCTGTGTGAGTGGACCAATTCAGTTTGTCTGTGATGTGTATGCCGAGGAACTTAAAACTTGCTACCTTCTCCACTACTGTTCCATCGATGTGGATAGGGGGGTGTTCCCTCTGCTGTTTCCTGAAGTCCACAATCATCTCCTTAGTTTTGTTGACGTTGAGTGTGAGGTTATTTTACTGACACCACACTCCGAGGGCCCTCACCTCCTCCCTGTAGGCCGTCTCGTCGTTGTTGGTAATCAAGCCTACCACTGTTGTGTCGTCCGCAAACTTGATGATTGAATTGGAGGCGTGCGTGGCCACGCAGTCGTGGGTGAACAGGGAGTACAGGAGAGGGCTCAGAACGCACCCTTGTGGGGCCCCAGTGTTGAGGATCAGTGGGGAGGAGATGTTGTTGCCTACCCTCACCACCTGGGGGCGGCCCGTCAGGAAGTCCAGTACCCAGTTGCACAGGGCGGGGTCGAGACCCAGGGTCTCGAGCTTGATGACGAGCTTGGAGGGTACTATGGTGTTGAATGCCGAGCTGTAGTCAATGAACAGCATTCTCACATAGGTATTCCTCTTGTCCAGATGGGTTAGGGCAGTGTGCAGTGTGGTTGAGATTGCATCGTCTGTGGACCTATTTGGGCTGTAAGCAAATTGGAGTGGGTCTAGGGTGTCAGGTAGGGTGGAGGTGATATGGTCCTTGACTAGTCTCTCAAAGCACTTCATGATGACGGAAGTGAGTGCTACGGGGCGGTAGTATTTTAGCTCAGTTACCTTAGCTTTCTTGGGAACAGGAACAATGGTGGCCCTCTTGAAGCATGTGGGAACAGCAGACTGGTATAGGGATTGATTGAATATGTCCGTAAACACACCGGCCAGCTGGTCTGCGCATGCTCTGAGGGCGCGGCTGGGGATGCCGTCTGGGCCTGCAGCCTTGCGAGGGTTAACACGTTTAAATGTCTTACTCACCTCGGCTGCAGTGAAGGAGAGACCGCATGTTTTCGTTGCAGGCTGTGTCAGTGGCACTGTATTGTCCTCAAAGCGGGCAAAAAAGTTATTTAGTCTGCCTGGGAGCAGGACATCCTGGTCCGTGACTGGGCTGGATTTCTTCCTGTAGTCCGTGATTGACTGTAGACCCTGCCACATGCCTCTTGTGTCTGAGCCGTTGAATTGAGATTCTACTTTGTCTCTGTACTGACGCTTAGCTTGTTTGATAGCCTTGCGGAGGGAATAGCTGCACTGTTTGTATTCGGTCATGTTACCAGACACCTTGCCCTGATTAAAAGCAGTGGTTCGCGCTTTCAGTTTCACGCGAATGCTGCCATCAATCCACGGTTTCTGGTTAGGGAATGTTTTAATCGTTGCTATGGGAACGACATCTTCAACGCACGTTCTAATGAACTCGCACACCGAATCAGCGTATTCGTCAATGTTGTTGTCTGACGCAATACGAAACATGTCCCAGTCCACGTGATGGAAGCAGTTTTGGAGTGTGGAGTCAGCTTGGTCGGACCAGCGTTGGACAGACCTCAGCGTGTGAGCCTCTTGTTTTAGTTTCTGTCTGTAGGCAGGGATCAACAAAATGGAGTCGTGGTCAGCTTTTCCGAAAGGAGGGCGGGGCAGGGCCTTATATGCGTCGCGGAAGTTAGAGTAACAATGATCCAAGGTCTTTCCACCCCTGGTTGCGCAATCGATATGCTGATAAAATTTAGGGAGTCTTGTTTTCAGATTAGCCTTGTTAAAATCCCCAGCTACAATGAATGCAGCCTCCGGATAAATGGTTTCCAGTTTGCAAAGAGTCAAATAAAGTTAATTCAGAGCCATCGATGTGTCTGCTTGGGGGGGGATATATACGGCTGTGATTATAATCGAAGAGAATTCTCTTGGTAGATAATGCGGTCTACATTTGATTGTGAGGAATTCTAAATCAGGTGAACAGAAGGATTTGAGTTCCTGTATGTTTCTTTCATCACACCATGTCACGTTAGCCATAAGGCATACGCCCCCACCCCTCTTCTTACCAGAAAGATGTTTGTTTCTGTCTGCGCGATGCGTGGAGAAACCCGTTGGCTGCACCGCCTCGGATAGCGTCTCTCCAGTGAGCCACGTTTCCGTGAAGCAAAGAACGTTACAGTCTCTGATGTCCCTCTGGAATGCTACCCTTACTCGGATTTCATCAACCTTGTTGTCAAGAGACTGGACATTGGCAAGAAGAATGCTAGGGAGTGGTGCACGGTGTGCCCGTCTCCGGAGTCTGACCAGAAGACCGCCTCGTTTCCCTCTTTTTCGGAGTCGTTTTTTTGGGTCGCTGCATGGGATCCGCTCAGTTGTCCTGTTTGTAAGGCAGAACACAGGATCCGCGTCGCAAAAAACATATTCTTGGTCGTACTGATGGTGAGTTGACGCTGATCTTATATTCAGTAGTTCTTCTCGACTGTATGTAATGAAACCTAAGATGACCTGGGGTACTAATGTAAGAAATAACACGTAAAAAAACAAAAAACTGCATAGTTTCCTAGGAACGCAAAGCGAGGCGGCCATCTCTGTCGGAAGTAGTGGTCAACAAGTGTTCAGCATATGTGGGAACTACATCAAGACTGTTGGAAAATTATTCCAGGTGAAACTGGTTTAGAGAATGCCAAGAGAGTGCAACGTTTTTTTGGTTACTACCTGATTCCAAATGTGTTATTTCATATTTGTGATGTCTGCACTATTATTCTACAATGTAGAAAAGAGTACAAACAACAAAAAACCCTGGAATGAGTAGGTGTGTCCAAACTTTTGACTTGAACTGTACATGCACGCACATAACATGTGTTCAGATGCAATGGTGTATGTTGTGTGCTCACAGTACAGTAAGTATGTATGGATAACCCCAAATGCCTACGTATTCAATATTCCTCATGCTAAAAGTGTCCTTGCATTTGTGTCCCTGTATAAGTCTGCGTTTATATCCTATGCATTTTACCACCTACTGATCATGACTCCAGACACAGCCAACAGCAGGGCAGCAATGAGGGCTGAAGTCCCCACAGACAGAACCAGGGCCAACTGGGACAGGGAGGGCTGGGGAGGCAGGGGAGACACCTCTGTCAGGGGAGAGAAGAGATCAGATCTGGCTCAAATACATCTTATTTGAAGAGCACCACGATATTATCTGAATATTAGTGATGGACACTAAATGCTGTTGAATTTTATCAATACTATATTGCCATATATCGGTTTAATAAAAAACATTCCAAAGGTGTGAATGCTCACTTTTCTGTTCAAGTCCAGACAATTGCTTGCTGATTGCCCATCGAGCCAGGTGTGAATGTTCGGAGAGCCTAAACTTACCCATATCAAACACTATGTGTGTGTGCGTGCTGTCAGGACTTGCCCTTTTGGGTGAGGATCATATGCGCCAGATCCCCCCCCTCTCTCCCACCACAGTTTTATGACGGTCGTAAATACCTGCAGGAAAACGCTCTCTCCCACTCATTCAGAAATGGAAGTTAAATTCCATTGTTACCACAGAGAGAGAAGTTGCAGTACGGTGACATCAAAAGGTTGAATAAAGAAACAATATTTCTGTAATCCAAACAGTTTGAAAGGTCCGTGGGTAAAGAACAATTATGTCAGAGAAGTTGTTTTGGGATCTCATTAAGGTTGGTATAACAACATAACTGTATCTCTGAATGTGTATATTTCCCAGTTATCAGGTTTACATCTAAATGTTGTGGAACTTACAGTTGAAGTCAGAAGTTTACATACACTTAGGTTGGAGTCATTTAAACTCGTTATTCAACCACTCCACACATTTGTTGTTATCAAACTATAGTTTTGGCAAGTCGGTTAGGACATCTACTTTGTGCATGACACAAGTAATTTTTTTAACAATTGTTTCGACAGATTATTTCACTAATAATTCACTGTATCACAATTCCAGTGGGACTATGCACTAAGTTGACTGTGCCTTTAAACAGCTTGGGAAATTCCAGAAAATTATGTTGTGGCTTTAGAAGCTTCTGCTAATTGACATAATTTGAGTCAATTGGAGGTGTACCTGTGGAGGTATTTATATGGCCTACCTTCAAACTCATTGCCCCTTTGCTTGACATCATGGGAAAATCAAAAGAAAGCTGCCAAGACCTCAGAAAAAAAATTGTAGACCTCCACAAGTCTGGTTCATCCTTGGGAGCAATTTCCAAATGCCTGATGGTACCACGTTCGTCTGTACAAACAATAGTATGCAATAAAAACACCATGGGACCACTCAGCCATCATACCGCTCAGGAAGGAGACGCTTTCTGTCTCATAGAGATGAATGTACTTTGGTGCGAAAAGTGCAAATCAATCCCAGAACAACAGCAAAGGACCTTGTGAATATGCTGTAGGAAACGGGTACAAAAGTATCTATATCCACAGTAAAACGAGTCCTATATTGACATAACTTGAAAGGCCACTCAGCAAGGAAGAAGCCACTGCTCCAAAACCGCCATAAAAAAGCCAGACTACGGTTTGCAACTGCACATGGGGACAAAGATTGTACTTTTTGGAGAAATGTCCTCTGGTCTGATGAAACAAAAAAAAAGAACAGTTTGGCCATAATGACCATCACTATGTTTATAGGAAAAAGGGGGAGGCTTGCAAGCCGACGAACACCATTCCAAACGTGATGCACGGGGGTGGCAGCATCATGTTGTGGGGGTGCTTTTCTGTGGTAGGAACTGGTGCACTTCACAAAATAGATGGCTTCATGAGGCAGGATAATTATGTGGATATATTGAAGCAACATCTCAAGACAAGTTAAAGCTTGGTCGCAAATGGGTCTTCCAAATGGACATTGACCCTAAGCATACTTCCAAAGTTGTGGCAAAATGGCTTAAGGACAACAAAGTCAAGGTATTGGAGTGGCCATCACAAAGCCCTGACCTCAATCCTATAGACGATTTGTGGGCAGAACTGAAAAAGCATGTGCGAGCAAGGAGGCCTACAAACCTGATTCAGTTACACCAGCTCTGTCAAGAGGAATGGGAAAAAATTCACCCAACTTATCTTAGCTTATGGAAGGCTACCCAAAACG
Organism: Oncorhynchus mykiss; assembly: GCF_057628025.1. Classification (NCBI taxonomy): domain Eukaryota; kingdom Metazoa; phylum Chordata; class Actinopteri; order Salmoniformes; family Salmonidae; genus Oncorhynchus; species Oncorhynchus mykiss. The sequence goes on along the minus strand of NC_143047.1, from coordinate 4,734,420 downwards.
TTTGACCCAAGTTAAACAATTTAAAGGCAATGCTACCAAATACTAATTGAGTGTATGTAAACTTTTGACCCACTGGGAATGTGATGAAAGAAATAAAAGTTGAAAGAAATAATTCTCTCTACTATTATTCTGACATTTCACATTCTTAGAATAAGACAGGGAATTTTTACTAGGATTAAATGTCAGGAATTGTGAAAAACTGAGTTTAAATGTATTTGACTAAGGTGTACATAAACTTCCGACTTCAACTGTATATTATTAAGTATGAAACTATTTGTGAGAAGATGAAATGTGATGTTAGCCTTCTAAATGAGAATTGTTCTTCATATAAAAGTTTCACCAGTAACTTTCAGTCAGTAACCACGGCCATGTGAGCACAGGCATTGTGGCAACGTGATGGAACCACCCTCCAATGTGAGTGCTTATAAACAACTGCTAATGAAATGTACATTACACCAGAGAACGTGAGAATGCAGTCCACACGCAGATATGGGTAAGAACTGTACATCTCTAGAGACCAGTACAGTGTCGGGTTGCTACGGGCGTGTAAAATGGTTCTAGCTCTACATTAGACCAGCATGACCGACAGCGTGAGCTGAAAGGTACGAAATGGTTGGAAACTCTGAAACTATCTCTCTCGAAGAAGAAGACTTCCCAGGAACATTCAGTTTGCAGCTGTTTAAGTACTATAGTCTAGGAAACTCAACCGAGAACCACCGGGTGGTACTCTGAAAGACTCATTCTAAAAAAGACAGGGTGATCTCTGGTGGACAACCAGAGGCTTACAACTCGAGACTTCATGTCAAATTACTCCCTGTAGATGGATTGAGTGTTTTCAACAGACAGACAGCAAAGACATACACGTAAATATGTACATGGCAATTCTTTCAAATGAGCGGCCGTTCATGTGGAAAGTATTTGCATTTCCTTGAGCATAGTTATCAGCTGTATGTACGTTAGTGGAATTCTTTTGTCTCTCCCTCTCCTTCTCTTTTGAATCTGCCATTTTGCAAAACAAGTTCAGTTTAATCATATCAGTTTAATCCACCAGGGATTTTTCATTGCATTGTGTAGTAATCCATGTGTAAACTCTCCTGTTTGTATGTTTATGTAATTATGTGTGATTATTTAGTTAGTTAGTAAATAAATAATGAATCCTAGTTGTATATCGCTGATTCATCATTTATGCTAGGGTTCGTGTAGATATCCAAGAGTTTTGCGACATTCAGAATGAGACTGAAGGTAAATAGGAATTAATTAATTGACTGTGACTGATGTAACAGATATGTATATCTTTAGAGTTTAGTCGGGAGAAAGTAACTCGTTAAACAACTTTTTCCATGGTGCCCCAGATTACTACTTAATTAATTGTTAAATGATGAACTTAATGGCGTAATAATTGAACGTGGTATGTAATCATTTTTATAAAATAACAGTCAAACACTATTAATGATAGTCAAGACACGACAGTGCTCATTTGTGTGTCAACTAACTATTTGTATGACTTCTCAAATATCTGTTTCATTTGTACTTACTGTCCACAACTGTGGATCCAAACAATGTGTTCAATTGCAGTTTGTGTGTGTGTGTGTGTGTGTGTGTGTGTGTGTGTATGAGAGTGAGAGAGAGTGTGTGTGTCTCTGACCTGTTGATGAGTTGATACAAGACACACCGTCGCGGGCCAGTACAAAGTCCACCTCACAGTAACACAAGGTCCCCTCCTCGTTCTTGTGACATTCGCCCGTCTCACAGTGGCTACAGTTTAGCACGGGGCCAATGATCACCTCTCCATCACTTTCCATACCTACAGGCACAGACACCGGACATGGTCAACAGGATACATGCTCCGTCATGGTTCAGTTCCCACTTTTATCGCCCTGCCCGGGGCTTGAACCAGCAACTTCCGGCTACTGTGGTCCACCTCACTAACCTTTACCTTGCCGGTTGCCGCCCTATAGTTCATAGAAAGTGTTAGTGTGATTGTCTCTCATTTCATCATCTGTTACCTTTCAGAGGGTCCAGGAAGGTCTCTCCCTCTGGGCTGATGAAAGAGGAGCCGTCGTCTCCATCCTGCTTTGGGTCATTAGCTTCAGAGGTGCTGCCACCTAGAGAAAGGGAGGGGGATGGTGGTGGTAATAAAATATCACAATTAGTCAGTGAAAATATTACAGAGTACCTTAATGGTATAAATGTTTTATTTAATCTAGAGTGCTACCTGATGAAATATGTAATGAAAGCTAAAGATAATTTGTTAGACCAACAAATAGCAAAGGGACAGCCTACCTTAACATGTTAAGACAAGACTGGAGATGTAATGTCATATTAGTTTTGTTATATATTCATGTTACAATGCTATATACTGTATATTTACTATAAATATGTTTTCACCTACCTCTATAGCCCCCTCCTCCACCACCGGTTGTACAGGCACCTCCCCCTCCCCCGAAACCCCCTCGGGTCTCCCAGCTGAACTTAATGCAGGGCTGCCCCCCCTGGCCTCCGAGTATGAGGGGTCTCCCGCCCTGAGACCCAGGGTTAATGTCATGCCAACCTCCGCCTCCACCTGACACACACAAAGACACAAAGGAAAAACCCCAAGACAGTTATACACTGAAATAAATAATGTACACATACTTCTTGGATATCCAATACATCAATTCATCAATGATTGAGTGGTTGATTGATTGATTGATTGATTCCTGGATTGTCATAGTATTTCAAAGTTGCAAGTAAGTCTTCACACGGGGCACCATATAATGTAGATGTAGGATGTTTTCATGGGATGGGCAATGATAATATTATGATTATTTGATTCAAACTCCATTCACACTCAGGTCCATTGTCTGAAATAACATCACAAGGAATGCCTCCGGCACCGAGCCAAAAATACAGTAAATACCCTTGCATCTGACAGAGACTTGGCAGTAATTTGTAGTTGGGGCCTCCCCCTCTCCTGTCACAAGCAGGCTCGAGCTGTAGTCAGCACTAAAAACCCTAAATTAAACCTACCAACACTCTCCCGGCTTGCGTCTTGCCCTAATTTCTCCTCCTCTTTCTCCTCTTGGTTACAGAGAGAATGAAACAAACAAAAGTAAATCCAAAACTTGTAAAAAAGAACACCCTATGAATGCCAGCAACAAACAGCACTGGCAGAGTGAATATTTCATTTCGCGCTCACCAGGCTCCACTCACAGTAAGCCTAAGGCCTACTGAACAGCCTAATCAATATATTATGTTCTGCGAGGTGCAGTCAACTCAAAACGAGTGAATAATGGAGACCAAGATGTGTACAAAATAACGGTAATGGAGAGGCGTTGTGTTTGCACCCACGGTAGAACAGGAGAGAGAAAAAATATGAAGGAATAGACATGCAAGGTTGTCGTCTTGTCCTGTCTTGTTTTACTAGTAAGCAAGATACATATGACAATGCACAGAGGTAGCGGGGCTATGAAACGCATGCATTAGGGATGGAATAGAAGTACAAGAAGTGTACTGAGAATAAATGTTTTTTTTTAAAAGATGTGTGCATGTTAATGTATGCTTCTATCTGGGAGCAAACACATTTTCTTAGGACTGTCAAACGATTTACTCAACAGATGTCTACCTGGAGTACACCCAGGCAGACATACCCTCATAAAGACACTAAAACATAACTACAAATCCAATTAAATGATTGAGTACAAACTCAAACTGTTACTGTTGGACAATATACTCAATAATATTCTCTATTGCCATAAACAGAACTACACAAGCAAAACTGGAATACACCCCAAATCAGTGTATCTTATCCAATATGACATACATACTACAGTAAATCCCTTGCATTTTGCAACTCAAACTTCAACCCTAAACATCAAACTTTCAATTGTCCTTGCTGTCAAAAACAGGAAACAAATAATAGCTGTATACAAGCTGATTTAGCAATACTGTAAACTAACATTACCTATCCACTCCAAAGGATACTCCAGAGCACAAACCACTGAAAACATGCTTTAATTTATTAGGATCCCCATTACCCAGCGACAAAAATGACAGCTAGTCTTATGTTGGAGAGAAATTGTGTTGTGAGGTTTTGCTTGATATGTTTTTTGAAACCAGGTTTGCTGTTCACTTGCACTACATAAGATGAAAGGGAGTTCCATACACTCATGGCTCTGTATATTAGGTGAAAGGGAGTTCCATACACTCATGGCTCTGTATATTAGATGGAAGGGAGATCCATGCACTCATGGCTCTGTATATTAGGTGAAAGGGAGTTCCATACACTCATGGCTCTGTATATGAGATGGAAGGGAGTTCCATACACTCATGGCTCTGTATATGAGATGGAAGGGAGTTCCATACACTCATGGCTCTGTATATTAGGTGAAAGGGAGTTCCATACACTCATGGCTCTGTATATGAGATGGAAGGGAGTTCCATACACTCATGGCTCTGTATATGAGATGGAAGGGAGTTCCATACACTCATGGCTCTGTATATTAGATGAAAGGGAGTTCCATACACTCATGGCTCTGTATATTAGGTGAAAGGGAGTTCCATACACTCATGGCTCTGTATATTAGGTGAAAGGGAGTTCCATACACTCATGGCTCTGTATATTAGATGAAAGGGAGTTCCATACACTCATGGCTCTGTATATTAGATGAAAGGGAGTTCCATACAATCATGGCTCTGTATATGAGATGGAAGGGAGTTCCATGCACTCATGGCTCTGTATATGAGATGGAAGGGAGTTCCATACACTCATGGCTCTGTATATTAGATGAAAGGGAGTTCCATACACTCATGGCTCCGTATATGAGATGGAAGGGAGTTCCATACACTCATGGCTCCGTATATGAGATGGAAGGGACTTCCATACACTCATGGCTCTGTATATTAGATGAAAGGGAGTTCCATACACTCATGGCTCTGTATATGAGATGGAAGGGAGTTCCATACACTCATGGCTCTGTATATTAGATGAAAGGGAGTTCCATACACTCATGGCTCTGTACATTAGGTGAAAGGGAGTTCCATACACTCATGGCTCTGTATATTAGATGAAAGGGAATTCCATACACTCATGGCTCTGTATATTAGATGAAAGGGAATTCCATACACTCATGGCTCCGTATATGAGATGGAACGGACTTCCATACACTCATGGCTCTGTATATTAGATGAAAGGGAGTTCCATACACTCATGGCTCTGTATATTAGATGAAAGGGAGTTCCATACACTCATGGCTCTGTATATTAGATGAAAGGGAGTTCCATACACTCATGGCTCTGTATATTAGATGAAAGGGAATTCCATACACTCATGGCTCCGTATATGAGATGGAAGGGACTTCCATACACTCATGGCTCTGTATATGAGATGGAAGGGAGTTCCATACACTCATGGCTCTGTATATTAGATGAAAGGGAGTTCCATACACTCATGGCTCTGTATATTAGGTGAAAGGGAGTTCCATACACTCATGGCTCTGTATATTAGATGGAAGGGAGTTCCATACACTCATGGCTCTGTATATTAGATGAAAGGGAGTTCCATACACTCATGGCTCCGTATATGAGATGGAAGGGAGTTCCATACACTCATTGCTCTGTATATTAGATGAAAGGGAGTTCCATACACTCATGGCTCCGTATATGAGATGGAAGGGAGTTCCATACACTCATTGCTCTGTATATGAGATGGAAGGGAGTTCCATACACTCATGGCTCCGTATATGAGATGGAAGGGAGTTCCATACACTCATGGCTCCGTATATGAGATGGAAGGGAGTTCCATACACTCATTGCTCTGTATATGAGATGGAAGGGAGTTCCATACACTCATGGCTCCGTATATGAGATGGAAGGGAGTTCCATACATTCATGGCTCCGTATATGAGATGGAAGGGAGTTCCATACACTCATTGCTCTGTATATGAGATGGAAGGGAGTTCCATTCACTCATGGCTCTGTATATTAGATGAAAGGGAGTTCCATACACTCAAGGCTCTGTATATGAGACGGAAGGGAGTTCCATACACTCATGGCTCTGTATATTAGATGGAAGGGACTTCCATACACTCAAGGCTCTGTATATTAGATGGAAGGGAGTTCCATACACTCATTGCTCTGTATATTAGATGGAAGGGAGTTCCATACACTCATGGCTCTGTATATTAGATGAAAGGGAGTTCCATACACTCAAGGCTCTGTATATTAGATGGAAGGGAGTTCCATACACTCATTGCTCTGTATATGAGATGGAAGGGAGTTCCATACACTCATGGCTCCGTATATGAGATGGAAGGGAGTTCCACACACTCATGGCTCCGTATATGAGATGGAAGGGAGTTCCATTCACTCATGGCTCTGTATATTAGATGAAAGGGAGTTCCATACACTCAAGGCTCTGTATATGAGACGGAAGGGAGTTCCATACACTCAAGGCTCTGTATATTAGATGAAAGGGAGTTCCATACACTCATGGCTCTGTATATTAGATGAAAGGGAATTCCATACACTCATGGCTCCGTATATGAGATGGAACGGACTTCCATACACTCATGGCTCTGTATATTAGATGAAAGGGAGTTCCATACACTCATGGCTCTGTATATTAGATGAAAGGGAGTTCCATACACTCATGGCTCTGTATATTAGATGAAAGGGAGTTCCATACACTCATGGCTCTGTATATTAGATGAAAGGGAATTCCATACACTCATGGCTCCGTATATGAGATGGAAGGGACTTCCATACACTCATGGCTCCGTATATGAGATGGAAGGGACTTCCATACACTCATGGCTCTGTATATGAGATGGAAGGGAGTTCCATACACTCATGGCTCTGTATATTAGATGAAAGGGAGTTCCATACACTCATGGCTCTGTATATTAGGTGAAAGGGAGTTCCATACACTCATTGCTCTGTATATGAGATGGAAGGGAGTTCCATACACTCATGGCTCCGTATATGAGATGGAAGGGAGTTCCATACACTCATGGCTCCGTATATGAGATGGAAGGGAGTTCCATACACTCATTGCTCTGTATATGAGATGGAAGGGAGTTCCATTCACTCATGGCTCTGTATATTAGATGAAAGGGAGTTCCATACACTCAAGGCTCTGTATATGAGACGGAAGGGAGTTCCATACACTCATGGCTCTGTATATTAGATGGAAGGGACTTCCATACACTCAAGGCTCTGTATATTAGATGGAAGGGAGTTCCATACACTCATTGCTCTGTATATTAGATGGAAGGGAGTTCCATACACTCATGGCTCTGTATATTAGATGAAAGGGAGTTCCATACACTCAAGGCTCTGTATATTAGATGGAAGGGAGTTCCATACACTCATTGCTCTGTATATGAGATGGAAGGGAGTTCCATACACTCATGGCTCCGTATATGAGATGGAAGGGAGTTCCACACACTCATGGCTCCGTATATGAGATGGAAGGGAGTTCCATTCACTCATGGCTCTGTATATTAGATGAAAGGGAGTTCCATACACTCAAGGCTCTGTATATGAGACGGAAGGGAGTTCCATACACTCAAGGCTCTGTATATTAGATGAAAGGGAGTTCCATACACTCATTGCTCTGTATATGAGACGGAAGGGAGTTCCATACACTTATGGCTCTGTATATTAGATGAAAGGGAATTCCATACACTCATGGCTCCGTATATGAGATGGAAGGGAGTTCCATACACTCATGGCTCTGTATATTAGATGAAAGGGAGTTCCATACACTCATGGCTCTGTATATTAGATGGAAGGGAGTTCCATTCACTCATGGCTCTGTATATTAGATGAAAGGGAGTTCCATACACTCAAGGCTCTGTATATGAGATGGAAGGGAGTTCCATTCACTCATGGCTCTGTATATTAGATGGAAGGGAGATCCATACACTCATGGCTCTGTATATTAGATGAAAGGGAGTTCCATACACTCATGGCTCTGTATATTAGATGAAAGGGAGTTCCATACACTCATGGCTCTGTATATGAGATGGAAGGGAGTTCCATACACTCATGGCTCCGTATATGAGATGGAAGGGAGTTCCATACACTCATGGCTCCATATATGAGATGGAAGGGAGTTCCATACACTCATTGCTCTGTATATGAGATGGAAGGGAGTTCCATACACTCATGGCTCCGTATATGAGATGGAAGGGAGTTCCATTCACTCATGGCTCTGTATATTAGATGAAAGGGAGTTCCATACACTCAAGGCTCTGTATATGAGACGGAAGGGAGTTCCATACACTCATGGCTCTGTATATTAGATGGAAGGGAGTTCCATACACTCATGGCTCTGTATATTAGATGGAAGGGACTTCCATACACTCAAGGCTCTGTATATTAGATGGAAGGGAGTTCCATACACTCATGGATCTGTATATGAGACGGAAGGGAGTTCCATACACTCATGGCTCTGTACATTAGATGAAAGGGAATTCCATACACTCATGGCTCTGTATATGAGATGGAAGGGAGTTCCATACACTCATGGCTCTGTATATGAGATGAAAGGGAGTTCCATACACTCATGGCTCTGTATATGAGATGAAAGGGACTTCCATACACTCATGGCTCTGTATATTAGATGAAAGGGAATTCCATACACTCATGGCTCTGTATATGAGATGGAAGGGAGTTCCATACACTCATGGCTCTGTATATGAGATGGAAGGGAGTTCCATACACTCAAGGCTCTGTATATTAGATGAAAGGGAGTTCCATACACTTACGGCTCTGTATATTAGATGAAAAGGAATTCCATACACTCATGGCTCTGTGTATTAGATGAAAGGGAGTTCCATACACTCATGGCTCTGAATATGAGATGGAAGGGACGTCCATGCACTCATGGCTCTGTATTATGCTGTACACTGCCTTGAATTTGTTCTGGACCTGGGGACTTTGAAAAGACCCCTGGTGGCATATCTGGTGGCGTAAGTGTGTGTGTCAGTGTTGTGTTTAAGTTGACTTTGCAAACAATGTGGAATTTCTAACCATTTCTATTACTGGCCACACATTCCAAAACAGACTGCCACTCTTTGATAAGAGTTTCAGTGACTTCCTTAGCTGTGGTTGCTGCTGCGTATACGGTTGAATCATCAGCATACATGGACACACATGCTTTGTTTAATGTCAGTAGCAGTTCATTGGTAAACATAGAACAGAGTAGAGGGCCTAGAGAGTTGCCCTGCCGTACACCGCAGTTTACGTTTGACATTAGAGAAGCGTACATTAAATAAAACCCTTTGAGTTCTGTTAGATAGAAAGCTCTGAATCTGCACTGAAATCTAACAATACAGTTCCCACAGTCTTCTTATTATCAATTTCTTTCAATCAATCATCAGTAATTTGTGTCAGTGCAGTACATGTTGAGTACCCTTCTCTATAAGCATGCTGAAAGACTGTTGTTAATGTATTTACAGAAAGTGGCATTGTATTTGGTCAAATAATATTTTTTCCAACAGTTTGCTAAGAGCTGGCAGCAAGCTGATAGATCTGCTGTTATAGCAGTGAAGGCTGCTCTACCACTCTTGGGTAACGGAATTAATTTTGCTTCCCTCCAGGGAGTGGCTATAGAGTCAACTACCATCCTCAGTAGCTTTTCATCTAAGTTGTCAATTCCATGTTTGTCATTGCTGTCACAATCGTGAGGAGAAACGGACCAAGGCTCAACTGATGTAGAGTTCCACATATTTATTACAAAGTGAAACTTAGCAAAAACAATAAATCAATAAACTAACAACGAAACGTGACTACGTGGTGCCCATACCCAAAACACAAAATAGTATCCCACAAACACAGGTGGGAAAAATGCTACCTAAATATGATCCCCAATTAGAGACAACGATTACCAGCTGCTTCTAATTGGGAATCATACAAATCACCAACACAGAAAAATAAACTAGAACACCACATAGAAATAACAAACTAGAATACCCCCAGTCACGCCCTGACCTCCTACACCATAGAGAAACAAGGGCTCTCTATATGGTCAGGCTGTGACAATTGCTGATCAATAACAATCTTTTTTCCACCTCTCCCACTACCTTTACAAAATTCAAACTTGCAATGCCTTTCTTTCAATATTAGTATTTTTTATACATGTGTTCAATGGCTCACTCTTCATTGTTGGTATTTGCCCACAAGTAATCATAAAAATAATTGGCTACATAAAATCGTTTTGTGATGAAAAAGCCATTCAATTTAAAGTACTCAAGTTTTTTCCCATCATTCTTTACATCATTGAGCTTGGCTTCATAATACAATTTATTCTTCTTTTTGTTGAGTTTAGTCACCACTTTTACATTTGCAGTAAGCCAATTGGGGTCACTCCTCAATTGTCAGGTGTGCCTTGTTAAAAGTTGACCTTAATTACCTCGACTAACCTGTCCCCCCACACATTGGCTTGGTACTGGTACCCCCTTAGCATGTAGCCTAATAACAATAACAATAGCCCTGTTATTGTTATTTATTGTGTAACTTTTTTTACTATAGTATATTTAGCAATTATTTTCTTACTCTGCATTGTTGGTCAAGGGCTTGTAAGTAATTTTAATAAAGCATTCACGGTAATGTCTGCACCTGTTGTATTCGGCTCATGTGACAAATAAAATTTGATTTGTGATGAGTGGTAAATAATTATACTGATTTGTTAATAGAAGTCAGTAGGGGAGCCCGCCTTTAAAAGGCTGTAGTTTTAGTGAACTAAAACTGAACAGAGGGAGTGGGATACAGTGGGATACAGGAGACCACAATGGATTGGGGGTGCTTTGCTGCAGGAGGGACTGGTGCACTTCACAAAATAGATGGCATCATGAGGAGGGGAAATTATGTGGATATATTGAAGCAACATCTCAAGACATCAGTCAGGATGTCAAGACATCAGTCAGGCAGGGTAGCCTAGTGGTTAGAGCTTTGGACTAGTAACCGGAAGGTTGCAAGTTCAAACCCCCGAGCTAACAAGGTACAAATCTGTCGTTCTGCCCCTGAACAGGCAGTTAACCCACTGTTCCTAGGCCGTCACTGAAAATAATAAGTTGTTCTTAACTGACTTGCCTAGTTAAATAAAGTTTAAAAAATAAATAGCTTGGTTGCAAATGGGTCTTCCAAATGGACAATGACAAGCATACTTCCAAAGTTGGGGCAAAATGGCTTAAGGAAAACAAAGTCAAGGTATTGGAGTGGCCATCACAAAGCCCTGACCTCAATCCCATAAAACATTTTTGGGCAGAACTGAAAAAGCGTATGAGAGCAAGGAGGCCTACAGACCTTGCTCAGTGACACTAGTTCTGTCAGGAGAAATGGGCCAAAATTCCCCCAACTTATTGTGGGAAGCTTGTGGAAGGCTACTCTAAACGTTTGACCCAAGTTAAACAATTTAAAGGCAATGCTACCAAAAACTAATTAAAACTTCTGACCCACTGGGAATGTGATGATACAAATAAACCCTGAAAGAAATAATTTTCTGGATTTGTTGAGTTTAAATGTATTCCAGCAGCACGTTCCAGCAGGTATATCTCACTGATCATCCGAAAGCCAACACCTCATTTGGCCACCTTTCCTTCCAGTTCTCTGCTGCCAGTGACTGGAACGAATTGCAAAAATCGCTGAAGTTGGAGACTTTTATTTCCCTTACCAACTTTAAACATCAACTATCTGAGCAGCTAACCGATCACTGCAGCTGTACATACAGTGCCTTGCGAAAGTATTTGGCCCCCTTGAACTTTGCAACCTTTTACCACATTTCAGGCTTCAAACATAAAGATATAAAACTGTATTTTTTTTGTGAAGAATCAACAACAAGTGGGACACAATCATGAAGTGGAACGACATTTATTGGATATTTAAAACTTTTTTAACAAATCAAAAACCGAAAAATTGGGCGTGCAAAATTATTCAGCCCCCTTAAGTTAATACTTTGTAGCGCCACCTTTTGCTGCGATTACATCTGTAAGTCGCTTGGGGTATGTCTCTATCAGTTTTGCACATTGAGAGACTGACATTCCTCCTTGCAAAACAGCTCGAGCTCAGTGAGGTTGGATGGAGAGCATTTGTGAACAGCAGTTTTCAGTTCTTTCCACAGATTCTCGATTGGATTCAGGTCTGGACTTTGACTTGGCCATTCTAACACCTGGATATGTTTATTTTTGAACCATTCCATTGTAGATTTTGCTTTATGTTTTGGATCATTGTCTTGTTGGAAGACAAATCTCCGTCCCAGTCTCAGGTCTTTTGCAGACTCCATCAGGTTTTCTTCCAGAATGGTCCTGTATTTGGCTCCATCCATCTTCCCATCAATTTTAACCATCTTCCCTGTCCCTGCTGAAGAAAAGCAGGCCCAAACCATGATGCTGCCACCACCATGTTTGACAGTGGGGATGGTGTGTTCAGTTGTGTTGCTTTTACGCCAAACATAACGTTTTGCATTGTTGCCAAAAAGTTCAATTTTGGTTTCATCTGACCAGAGCGCCTTCTTCCACACGTTTGGTGTGTCTCCCAGGTGGCTTGTGGCAAACTTTAAACAACACTTTTTATGGATATCTTTAAGAAATGGCTTTCTTCTTGCCACTCTTCCATAAATGCCAGATTTGTGCAATATACGACTGATTGTTGTCCTATGGACAGAGTCTCCCACCTCAGCTGTAGATCTCTGCAGTTCATCCAGAGTGATCATGGGCCTCTTGGCTGCATCTCTGATCAGTCTCCTCCTTGTATGAGCTGAATGTTTAGAGGGACGGTCAGGTCTTGTTAGATTTGCAGTGGTCTGATACTCCTTCCATTTCAATATTATCGCTTGCACAGTGCTCCTTGGGATATTTAAAGCTTGGGAAATATTTTCGTATCCAAATCCGGCTTTAAACTTCTTCACAACAGTATCCTGGACCTGCCTGGTGTGTTCCTTGTTCTTCATGATGCTCTCTGCACTTTTAACGGACCTCTGAGACTATCACAGTGCAGGTGCATTTATACGGAGACTTGATTACACACAGGTGGATTGTATTTATCATCATTAGTCATTTAGGTCAACATTGGATCATTCAGAGATCCTCACTGAACTTCTGGAGAGAGTTTGCTGCAGTGAAAGTAAAGGGGCTGAATAATTTTGCACGCCCAATTTTAAAAAAGTTAAAAAAGTTTGAAATATCCAATAAATGTCGTTCCACTTCATGATTGTGTCCCACTTGTTGTTGATTCTTCACAAAAAAATACAGTTTTATATCTTTATGTTTGAAGCCTGAAATGTGGCAAAATGTCGCAAAGTTCAAGGGGGCCGAATACTTTCGCAAGGCACTGTAGTCCATCTGTAAATAGCCCTACCTTCCTCATCCCCATACTGTTTTTATTTACTTTTCTGCTCTTTTGCACACCAGTATGTCAACTTGCACATCATCATCTGCTCATTTATCACTCCAGTGTTAATCTGCTAAATTGTAATTAAATAAAGGTGAAATAAATAAAAAAATAGTTTGAAAAAGTAGTTGCTTTCAGAGATCTGTATTCAAGTAGTTTTAAGTTGTAATTTTTTGTTGTAGTCCTCTCCAAAGTAACTTTGATTCCCCAGAAATGTTGTTACTTTCCACAAACCATAGTTACAACTATAGTCATCCCAGGTCTGGCACACACACACGGAAACATACATATAGTCAAGCAGTTCTTCACAATACACACAGTGATTTACCTGCTGCGCCAGACTTCCCGTTGCGCCCTGGTACTTTGGGGTCGTCCATCAACTCATTCTGGCTGTCGGATTGGCTGCTGTACCCACGTCCCCCACCCCCACCTGCGATGATCAGGGGGATGTGGACACCCCTCTGCACCTGTTACCATGGCAAATTAGTCCATGTGACGTTATCAATCTCTAGCAGATGGACCGACAAAAATAAATAAATAATCTAAACCCATTTGATCCCTGATACCATAAGATCACACAAGGTGTGTAGAATTGCAGAAAATGTGACAAAATGTGTAGAATTGCAGGAAATTAGCTTTAAAACTGTAACATTTTCTCTCCGGCCCATGGCAAAACGTGTAAATTGCAGGAAAATAGCTTTGAAACTGGCAAAACGTGTAGAATTGCAGTAAATTAGCTTGGAAACTGGAAATGGTTCTATCTGCCAATAAGAGGGGTGTGAACAGGTGATCTGGGACCAGGTTAGCCATTTTACTACATTATTATACTTAATCTTTATAAATACAGACATACATAAATATTTATATATAGTACCAGTCAAAAGTTTGGACACACCTACTCATTCAAGGGTTTTCTTTATTTTTACTATTTTCTACATTGCCAAATAATATTAAATATTGGAATCATGTCATAACCCAAAAAATGTTTGAGATCTTTCAAAGTAGCCACTCTTTACCTTGATGACAGCTTTCAACACTCTTGGAATTCCCTCAGCCAATTGCATTAGGTATTCACCTGGAATGTTTTTCAATTAACAGGTGTTCCTTGTTAAAAGTAATTTTCTGGAATTTCTTTCCTACTTAATGCATTTGAGCCAATCAGTTGTGTTGTGACAAGATAGGGGTGATTTACATAAGACCAAGCCCATATTATGGCAAGAACAGCTCAAATAAGCAAAGAGAAGCGACAGTCCGGCATTACTTTAAGACATAATGGTCAGTCAATCCGGAAAATTTCAAAAACTTTGAACGTTTCTTCAAGTGCAGTCGCAAAAACCATCAAGCGATATCATGAAACTGTCTCTCATGAGGACCGTCACAGGAAAGTAAGACCCAGAGTTATCTCTGCTGCAGAGGATGAGTTAGAGTTACCAGCCTCAGAAAGTGCAGCCCAGATAAATGCTTTACAGAGTTCAATTAACATACACATCTCAACTGTGTCGAGGAGATTGCGTGAATCAGGCCTTCATGGTCGAATTGCTGCAAAGAAATCACTACTAAAGGACACCAATAAGAAGAAGAGACTTGCTTGGGCCAAGAAACACAAGTAATTGCCATTGACCGCCGGAAATCTGTCCTTTGGTCTGATGAGTCATAATTTGAGATTTTTGGATCCAACCGCCGTGTCTTTGTGAGATGCAGAGTAGGTGAATGGATTAACTTTGAAAGTGAAGCTTGGGGGAGGAGGTGTGATGTGTGGGAGTGATTTGCTGGTGACACTGTCAGTGATTTATTTAGAATTCAAGGCACACTTAACCAGCATGGCTACCACAGCATTCTGCAGCGTTACACCATCCCATCTGGTTTGCACATAGTGGGACTATCATTTGTTTTTCAACAGGAAAATGACCCAACACACCTCCAGGCTGTAGAAAGAGGAGGAAGGGAAGCGCAACTAAGGTACACAATAGTAAGTTTTGGTAGATAGAAGGTGCTCTTTGGTAAAAGGGGTAAGTTAGTCATCAAAAAGAAAGGAGGACCAAGGCACTCTTCATATAATTGATTAAAATGCCTTTATTAGTATGGCATGTTCAATAGAAACACTTTTTTTTTAAACGACGCGTTTCGGCTGCATGGCCTTCGTCGGGGAGTACAAAAAAAGAGGAATACAAGGTCCTCTTTTAAACAGTTTATCAATTTGCCCTAATTGGAAGAGGGAGTGGTTGCACAATTGATTGGACACACCTAGTAAGCAATACTATACACATTGAAATACTGTAGCTATGTTATCATAAAAATACAACTCCAAACTAGAAGTATCAGAACACTAAAAGGTAGTTCTAACCTTAAATATGAATGGGAGAAGTGTCAAGAAGAAAGCTAAATATGCCATAGTACACTAGAACACAGCAAAACATGAACAACAGTCTAACCATAGCTGTGGGCAATAGAGCAAAATGTCCACTAGATGACAGCAAGGCTGTGTAAGGGCTATTTGAACAAGAAGGTTAGTGATGGAGTGCTGCATCAGATGACCTGGCCTCAACCCCACTGAGAATATTTGGGATGAGTTTCATAGTTTTGATGTCTTCACTATTATTCTACAATGCAGAAAATAGTAAAAATAAAGAAAAGCCCTTGAATGAGTAGGTGTGTCCAAACTTTCGACTGCTACTGTATATATTTTGTTTACGCAATGTTTTCCCCCCAATTGGCAGTTGCAGCGATGAGACAAGATTGTAACTTCCCAATGGACTCGGGAGAGGCGAAGATCGAGACTTATGCACCCTTCGAAACACAAACTGCCAAGGCCCAGTGCTCCTGTACACACTGCTCTCGGAAGCAAGCCGAACCAATGTGTTAGAGGAAACACCATCCAAAGTCAGCTTGCAGGCTTCAGCCTGCCACATGGAGTCGCTAGAGCATAATGGGTTAAGGAAATCCCACCAGCCAAACTGCCCCCTAACCCGGACGACGCTGGGCCAGTTGTGCGCCACCCTATGGGGCGCACGGTCAGGCAGTGACACAGTCTAGGATCAAACCGAGGCTGTAGCGATGCCTCAGCACTGCGATGCAGTGCCTTAGACCACTACGCCACCCGGGAGGCCCTGGGTGTGAGCAGTTTTGATTCTCATGGGTTGCGAGGTGGGGGTTTGTTACTTCGCCGATAAATGACAATATTAATCTGGAACTTTGCGTGACCGTAACAAATAATACTTCAATACCTCTGCTCTAGCATATATTATACATTTAATGGATGTGTGTTTAGACCCGGTTCAGCCCAGCTTCAATTAAAAAGGAACAGTTGAGGGACATGTAAAAAACATATTCATTAATCTAAATCATCTAATATATCCCCTTTCCTTTCATTTATTTTCCTAACTTCTGTTCCTCATCAGACTCCTTCCTTCCTTCCTTCCTTCTTATGCATATCTGACAGTTGAAAGCAATATGAAATACATCTTTAGCCATATCAGTGATCAAGGAGGGCAAGAAAACTGGGAAAGCTTTATAAGACTATCGGGACGCGGCCTTCTCTCCTTACCTTGAACACATAGGTGGCTCCGCCTCCGCCTCCTCCGCCCCCGCCCCCTTGGACCCACGTCTTGTTTTCCAATGGCTTCTGCTCCACACAGATCTTGTTTAGGATCTCCTTGGTCTACCAATGAGAATAGAAAAAGAGTGAATCCCTCAGTTTCTTTAATCACTCATTTGAGACATTGTATGTCTGTGCAATCCAGGCTTCCTCATAAATCATGCATTGATGTCAATGGAAGATATCCGCTGAAGTCAAGTTCCATGCTCAGATCTTTAGTTAGAATTGTGCCTTTACTAGCCTAGTAGCCTATTCCCAGGTCTGTTTGTGATGTCTTTCCAACTTCAACAGTCATTGTCCAGCCAAACCAAATGTGACCAAGACCATATGAGTTGGCAAGACAGCACAAAGTGATCTGGGACCAGGCTTTTTACTGCATTTAGTGTGTTATTCTACCCAATCTGCCCATCGGCAACTTGGGCTATTGTAACAAATGAGAGACGTATCAAGAGCCAAACGACTAGCGGTGTTGAGGACAGGTAATAATAACCAAACAGCCAAGTCAGACCCGTCCTTCCAACCCAAATCTTTTCATCAACCTTGGCCAGTATGGGAGCAGCGAGAGCTCAATTTCACACAGAATTACCCCTAACCCCCACCTGTTGCTCTTGCCATCCTGCTAGGGTTGAGGCACATAGTTTGTATGTGTGTGTAAGGGGATACAACTGAAATGAGTCTTACACATTTAACCCCACACCTTAACCCAACACTTTAAGGCAGGGGGCTACCTTAAATGACATCCACATCATCGGCCCCGGGGAGTTGTTGGGGGTTAACAGCCTTGCTCAAGGGCAGAACGGCAGATTTTGCCACCTTGCTGACTCTGGGATTCGAACCAGTGAACTTTTGGATACTGGCCCAATGCTCTTAACCCTAGGCTGCCTACCGCCCCGTGTGTGTGTGTGTGTGTGTGTGTGTGTGTGTGTGTGTGCATGCGTGCGTGGTGTGTAAAAGCAAAAAGGATATTAATACTCCTACAGAAGGGGAGGCTGTTTGAGAAACACTGAACACACCAACACCCTGAACTAATCATTTTTATAGCACCAACCACCTTTGGGAGTATCTACTCCCTTCGGGACTATAGACCTGATAGAAATGAACTGAGAGTGTGAGACCTCAAATGACTGCAGTTTCCCATTGACAATGTGTCTGGGCCACCTCTATGCTTTTCCTTGTCTGACATTTTTCTCCAATATATTTGATCCATTTTCCAAATGATTCCTGACTGAGAACCCCAAAGTGTAAGACAAATCCGGGATGAGGCCAAAAACAACATGATGGAATGAGAGTAAATTCATTCCAACAATGTTTACAGGTGAAATGGCAAGGCAATCAATGGGATTACAATTCAAACGTGTTCCCTTATGGTGTGAGAGGAGTTTTGAGGATGTTCTTCTTTATCCGTATCCCTGAGGCTTCAACATTCCAGTTTGGAATGTCGAGTTAGGCCATGCGGTAGTCTATAATAGGCTACTTATGGACTTCTGAAGATCTGACAGAATTTTGTATAGGTGTATAAGTGATAAAGCATTAGTGAAAGTATAAATTATATATTCCACGTGGCTTATAAAAAGGCAAAATTAAGCATTACTATAGCCCCAAAGACTCCGGAATAAGAACCCTGGATTTACCTAGGTCTGTCTTCATTGTATGTTTTTTCCCCCTCCACCATTTAACTTGTGATGGTTTGGCCTGTCAAATCTTTCTAATCGATGAAGAAACAGAGTGCTCCTTTTTCTTGATTTTCCTGGACAGTCAACAGTTGAAGTGTCCTGGGGTGAGAATGTTTTTTTGGATCTACTCAGTCCTTTTAGCTCTAAGTGCCTTCCTCAGAGGTAGGAGATAGTGGCTGATTTGGGATGGGGCATAAGTGTGAAAGTGTTGAGCCTTGACATTTATTCAGAATAGTTTGGGGAAGATGGTACTCACATTGGGGCAGGCGTCCTCTCCTTTTTGGCCCACCAGGATGTGAAGCAACTCGCCCTCCTGAAGCAGGAAGTCTGCTGTGAGTTGGACACCATGTGACTTGGCCATGGTCAATACACTGCGACCTCCAGCTGCCCCACAAGCTGTGATCCTGTTTTGGACATACACACAAACGGGAAGGCATGAACCGCCAGTGTATGGCATTAGAAATAATTTAACTTAAAGGTCTACCCCACCAAATTCACATAGACATGTGAGTTATAGATCTGTCATCCCCATAGAAACCAAGTCTGATAAGCTGTAGATCCGTTCTATGTGTGCTATTTCTATGCTTCCCGTCCCTAAGGTTAGCTTTTGAGTCTTTTAAATTTTGGTTATGTACTCCAGCTTTAAACAACCGAAAATACGATCTTTATATATACAGTACCAGTCAAAAGTTTGGACACACCTACTCATTCAAGGGATTTTCTTTATTTGTACTATTTTCTGTATTGTAAAATACAAGTGAGGACATCAAACTATGAAATAAAAATATGGAATCATGTAGCAACCAAAGTGTTAAACAAATCAATATATAGTTTAGATTTTAGATTCTTAAAAGTAGCCACCCTTTGCCTTGATGACAGCTTGGGTATTCTCTCAACCAGCTTCACCTGGAATTATTTTCCAACAGTCTTGAAGGAGTTGCCACATATGCTGAGCACTTGTTGGCTGCTTTTCCTTCACTCTGGGGTCCAACTCATCCCAAACCATCTCAATTGGATTGAGGTTGGGTTATTGTGGAGGCCAGGTCATCTGATGCAGCACTCCATCCCGCTACTTCTTCGTCAAATAGCCCTTACACAGCCTGGAGGTGTGTTGGGTCATTGTCTTCTTGAAAAACAAATGATAGTCCAACTAGAGCAAACCAGATGGGATGGATGTCGCTGCAGAATGCTATGTTAGCCATGCTGGTTAAGTGTGCCTTCAATTCTAAATAAATCACTGACAGTGTCACCAGCAAATCACTCCCACACATCACATCTCACAAAGACACGGTGGTTGGAACCAAAAATCAAAAATTTGGACTCATCAGACCAAAAGGACATATTTCCACTGGTCTAATGTCCATTGCTAGTGTTTCTTGGCCCAAGCAAGTCTCTTCTTATTATTGTTGTCCTAAGGATCGGCGTTCCGTCAACGGGACAGTTGTAAGTGATTCAATGCGTTATATCAAGAACTAAGATTTTAGAGTAAATACAAGTGTCTTATTTCGGCTGAAAGCTTAAATTCTTGATAATATAACTGCACTGTCCAATTTACAGTAGCTATTCCTAAGAAAACATGCCCTGCTATTGTTTGAGGAGAGCTCCTGACAACAAAACACTTTTTTCAACGCGATAGGTTTGATAAATTCACCTCTGAAGGTGAAATGTGTACTTACATTCTGAAATCTTGCTCTGACTTATCATCCAAAGGGACCCAGAGATAACATGAAGTGTCATTTTGTTAAATAAAATACTTTTTCATATCCTATAAAGGTCCATATAGCACGCACAATGGATTTTGTATTTCCACTTGTTCAACTTGCAAAGAAAGGAATCTGTGAAAATCTCACCCTAAACGTTGTTTGAACAAGTCAAATCACATTCGTATCTATTCCTCAGAGATCCTAGAAGGTAACAAAAGTTCACTATTTCATTGGGGGTGTAGTATATCCTATAGGATACCATATTTGGGCTTTACGGGAGTATCCGTAAGCCATATGCTTGCCGGAAATGACATACCCAAATCTAACTGAGAAGAGAAAGGCTATAATGCATTATTCCAGCCAATGTGCAATTTAGATTTTTGCCACTTGTATGTGCAATGTTTTAGACTGATCCAAAGAACCATTACATTTCTGTTTAAAATATCCTATTAAGAATGCCCAAATGTGCCTAATTTGTTTATTAACATTTTGTGACTAGGGGGCAGAATTTAAATTTTTGGAAAAATAACGTTCCTGTAGTAAACAGGATATTTTGTCAGGACAAGATGCTAGAATATGCATATAATTGACAGCTTAGGATAGAAAACACTCTAAAGTTTCCAAAACTGTAAAACTATTGTCTGTGAGTATAACAGAACTGATATTGCAGGCGAAAGCCTGAGAAAAATCCAATCCGGAAGTGACTCATCTTTTGAAAGCTCTGCATTCCAATTTGTCCCAATTGAGCAGTGAATGGGCTATCAACCAGATTACTTTTTCTCTGTATTCCCCAAGGTGTCTACAGCATTGTGACGTAGTTTTACGCATTTATGTTGAAGAATACCCGTAAGCGGCTACATTGCGCAAGTAGTCACCTGATGATTCTTGCGTAAAATACAGAGGTAGCCATTATTCCAATCGGTCCTAATGAAAAACTAATTGTCCCGGTGGATATATTATCTAATAGATATTTGAAAAACACCTTGAGGATTGACTATAAACAACGTTTGCCATGTTTCTGTCGGTATTATGGAGCTAATTTGGAATATTTTTCGGAGTTTTCGTGACTGCAATTTCCGGGCAATTTCTCAGCCAAACGTTAAGAACAAACAGAGCTATATATTTTACACAAATGCTTGTCTAGCTTTGGCTGTAAAGCATATTTTGAAAATCTGAGATGACAGGTTGATTAACAAAAGGCTAAGCTGTGTCTCAATATATTTAACTTGTGATTTTCATGAATAGGAATATTTTCTAGGAATATTTATGTCCGTTGCGTTATGCTAATTAGTGTCAGTCGATGATTACGCTCCCGGACCCGGGATGGGGAGTTACTAGGGGTTAATAACTCTTCATGTTCAAAATTGTGCACTCTCCTCAAACAATAGCATAGTATTCTTTCACTGTTAGAGCTACTGTAAATTGGACAGTGCAATTAAATTAACAAGAATTTAAGCTTTCTGCCAAAATCAGATATGTCTATGTCCTGGGAAATGTTCTTGTTATATTTTCACTTACAACCTCATGCTAATCACTTTTCCCTATGTTCGCGCAATGTCCCGCGGAAGGGGTCCCGATCCCAAAGAAGTTTTAAGAACGAAAGAAATTCCACAAATTAACAAGGCACGCCTGTTAATTGAAATACATTCCAGGTGACTACCTCATGAAGCTGTTTGAGAGAATGCCAAGAGTTTGGAAGCTGTCATCAAGGCAAAGGGTGGCTACTTTGAAGAATCTCAAATATGAAATACGTTTTGAATTGTTTAACACTTTTTGATTCCATTTGTGTTATTTCATACAGTGCCTTGCGAAAGTATTCGGCCCCCTTGAACTTTGCCACATTTCAGGCTTCAAACATAAAGATATAAAACTGTATTTTTTTGTGAAGATTCAACAACAAGTGGGACACAATCATGAAGTGGAACGACATTTATTGGATATTTCAAACTTTTTTAACAAATCAAAAACTGAAAAATTGGGCGTGCAAAATTATTCAGCCCCTTTACTTTCAGTGCAGCAAACTCTCTCCAGAAGTTCAGTGAGGATCTCTGAATGATCCAATGTTGACCTAAATGACTAATGATGATAAATACAATCCACCTGTGTGTAATCAAGTCTCCGTATAAATGCACCTGCACTGTGATAGTCTCAGAGGTCCGTTAAAAGCGCAGAGAGCATCATGAAGAACAAGGAACACACCAGGCAGGTCCGAGATACTGTTGTGAAGATGTTTAAAGCTGGATTTGGATACAAAAAGATTTCCCAAGCTTTAAACATCCCAAGGAGCACTGTGCAAGCGATAATATTGAAATGGAAGGAGTATCAGACCACTGCAAATCTACCAAGACCTGGCCATCCCTCTAAACTTTCAGCTCATACAAGGAGAAGACTGATCAGAGATGCAGCCAAGAGGCCCATGATCACTCTGGATGAACTGCAGAGATCTACAGCTGAGGTGGGAGACTCTGTCCATAGGACAACAATCAGTCGTATATTGCACAAATCTGGCCTTTATGGAAGAGTGGCAAGAATAAAGCCATTTCTTAAAGATATCCATAAAAAGTATTGTTTAAAGTTTGCCACAAGCCACCTGGGAGACACACCAAACATGTGGAAGAAGGTGCTCTGGTCAGATGAAACCAAAATTGAACTTTTTGGCAACAATGCAAAACGTTATGTTTGGCGTAAAAGCAACACAGCTCATCACCCTGAACACAACATCCCCACTGTCAAACATGGTGGTGGCAGCATCATGGTTTAGGCCTGCTTTTCTTCAGCAGGGACAGGGAAGATGGTTAAAATTGATGGGAAGATGGATGGAGCCAAATACAGGACCATTCTGGAAGAAAACCTGATGGAGTCTGCAAAAGACCTGAGACTGGGACGGAGATTTGTCTTCCACCAAGACAATGATCCAAAACATAAAGCAAAATCTACAATGGAATGGTTCAAAAATAAACATATCCAGGTGTTAGAATGGCCAAGTCAAAGTCCAGACCTGAATCCAATCGAGAATCTGTGGAAAGAACTGAAAACTGCTGTTCACAAATGCTCTCCATCCAACCTCACTGAGCTCGAGCTGTTTTGCAAGGAGGAATGGGAAAAAATGTCAGTCTCTCGATGTGCAAAACTGATAGAGACATACCCCAAGCGACTTACAGCTGTAATCGCAGCAAAAGGTGGCGCTACAAAGTATTAACTTAAGGGGGCTGAATAATTTTGCACGTCCAATTTTTCAGTTTTTGATTTGTTAAAGTTTGAAATATCCAATAAATGTCGTTCCACTTCATGATTGTGTCCCACTTGTTGTTGATTCTTCACAAAAAAATACAGTTTTATATCTTTATGTTTGAAGCCTGAAATGTGGCAAAAGGTCGCAAAGTTCAAGGGGGCTGAATACTTTCGCAAGGCACTGTAGTTTTGATGTCTTCACTAATATTCTAAAATGTAGAAAATGGTAAAAAATATAGAAAAACCCTTGAATAAGTAGATGTATCCAAACTTTTGACTGGTCCTGTATATATATTTCACAGTAATTCTTTCTACTTGTTTTATCACATAATCAACATTTTTGTAACCAGGTAATGGCAGATCGATTTCTACATATTGCACCTTTAAAGCTAAAATACTTAATTGGTGAAACTGCCAAGGCCGTTTAGAATTTATCAACAACAATTAAGTTACTGCAAACAATGAATACTGTTTATTTTTCTTCATTGCACAGCAGAATACTGGATACTTCTCTCTGTTTCATGAACAAAACAAAATCAATAACAAAGGTGCTGTGGGCGAACAGTGACGCTGATCTTTAATGCTGTTAATATGAAGAGCATTCCAATAATGCGTTACACACAGGTGGTATAGTGCATTATAAGGCTTCTCTAAACAGAGCATGTGTGAGGATCCTTGCTGAAGACAAGAAGCAGGTACAGGGTGAACATTTAAAACCTCTTCAGTATACCCCCTACTTTTTCGAACATTCTGTTAAAAATCGCGCAACATTTCAGCGTCTTGCTACTCATGCCAGGAATATAGTATATGCATATGATTAGTATGTGTGGATAGAAAACACTCTGAAGTTTCTAAAACTGGTTAAATAATGTCTGTGACTATAACAGAACGTGAACAGCAAGTGAAATCCCAAGAAAAACCTGGTCACAAAAACCACAGAAAACTATTAATCCGGCAGTCTCTGAATTGTTTATTGCAACCAAAAATATATAGCAGGGAGCTTGCAATTCCTACAACTTTCACACGATGTCGCCAAAAACGTCATTTTCATTGACAAAAATCCTTTGTGTAATGACAAATAGATCCTTCATTTCGTCCAGCATACAGCAATCGATTTTGGAAGAGAGACAAAGGACATCGTTTTCTTGAGTAGCTGCTATTGAATACAGATCGCCCAGTGATCAATTTGATCGCTTATTAACGTTTACAAATACCTAAAGTTGGGTTACAAAAGTAGGTTGAAGTGTTTTGTCAAAGAATATAGGCAACTTATATCATTTTTAAAAATGACGTTGCGTGTTGGAAGGGAGCTTTTTTCCTGAACCAGACAGGCTATACAAATGGATATTTTGGGCATACATGGACAGATTTAATCGTGAAAAAGACCCAATTGTGATGTTTATGGAACATATAGGAGTGCCAACAAAGAATATCATCAAAGGTAATGAATGTTTTCTATTTTATTTCTGCGTTTTGTGTAGCGCCGGCTACGCTAATTCTTTAGTTCACGTCCCCTTCAGGTATATTGGGGTGTTGCATGCTATCAGATAATAGCTTCTCATGCTTTCGCCGAAAAGCATTTTAAAAATCTGACTTGTTGGCTAGATTCACAACGAGTGTATCTTTAATTCAATACCCTGCATGTGTGTTTTTAATGAACGTTTGAGTTTTAACGAGTACATTTAGCATTTAGCGTAGCGCATTTGCATTTCCAGGTGTCTAGATGAGACATCTGCGTCTCAGGTAGGAGCAAGAAGTTAATTAATAAACAACGGACATGAAACAAAACAGGAACAGCGTCTGGACAGGGGAAAAAATAACGACATCAATGTTGACACAGGGAACAACCTGAGGAGCAGACAGATATAGAGGGGGTAATCTTCAAAATAATGGAGTCCAGGTGAGTCCAATATTGAGCGCCAGAGAGGGGGAGCGGGAACAGGCATATGACAGTACCCTCCCCCTCGAGGGGTGCCACCCGGTGTCCCACCTGGGCAAGCCTGACGGGCTGGCCGAGGCATGGGCACTGGACAAGCTGGCTGAGGCGTGGGAGCCTGCTGAACTCGCTAAGGCATGGGAGCCTTATGGGCTGGCTGAAGCATGATGTGGGGTGGGTGCCTGCCACGCCAACCGAGGCAAGAAGACTTCTCGAGCCAGCTAAGGTGTGGAAGCCCGTTGAGCTAGCTAAGGCACCCCCGGTTCCATCAGCGACGGCACCCGGACCCGACATCACCAACTAAAACATTACCTCCCCGATGCTTCCTTTAGTGGTGTTAGCGTTCTGTGGGATCAACGCTGGAGACGAGAAGCAGGTAGAGGGAGAACATTTCATAAACAATGGCCATGAAAATGAAATAGAACAGGAACAGCTTCTGGACAGGGGAACAAAATAACGACATCAATGCTGACGCAGGGAACAACCTGAGGTGCAGACAGATATAGAGGGGTAATCAACAAAGTAATGGAGTCCAGGTGAGAGAGACAGAAAAAGAGAGAGAGAAAGATAGGCATAAGAAGCAGCCTCTTAATCACCGTGTGATTGTGGGTTACTGGAGCCGGGTGTAATAAGTGTGTGAGTCATGCTATTTAACCATTAGAGCCGCACTCTCTAACCCAAAGACTCTGGTTAGCCAGTAATGCCCCGCTCGTTTAAGGAGGTGGAAACGATAGACGATTGCTGTCTGTGGACGAGAGAGCGAGGCTATAGATTTTTTGAAGGCCGCTTGAGGGTTGGGATGGAGAGAGAGAGAGAGAGACAGAGAGAGAGATAGTGTGTCTGTGCATGAGTGTCTAAAGCAAATCTGTATTGGACATTCTCCTAAGGATGTCAAATTAGACTATTGAGATGCAGACCCTTTGTTACGCCTATCATGAAAGGAGGCCAATTTAGATTATTGAGATTGAGACTGTGTGCTACACCTACCGTTAAAGCCAAGTTAGACTATTAAATTCAGTGCTACATCTCCAAGCCAATTCAGACTATTGCGATTCAGTCTATACTGTATGTTACACCTATCATGAAATTAAGCCAATTTCGACTTTTGAGATTCAGCCTATATGTTACACCTACCATGAAAGGAAGCCACTTAAGACTATTGAGATGCAGCTGGTGTTTTGATTTACCTGTAGCTGCCAGTCTCCGGCACTCTCCAGATTTGGATGCCTTTGAATGGGCTTCTGGTTGCCACGGTAACGTTGATGTTGCTGTTCCGATATGAGCTGCTACACTGGGTTGGGGTGGGCCCCTCTGAACCCACTGCCCCACAAGTGTGAAAGGCCCATTTGGTGTCTGTAAAACACATTGATTACACATACATGAACATTTGCACACACATGTACACACACATTTGTACATGCATGCACACGCGCAAACACACACACACATGCACGCACACACACACACACAGGCAAATGAAGACACTCATCATTCAGTACACTGTTCAAACTCATCTCATTTCCCATCACACAAATTGTGCCTCATCTTTCATTTCACTTCAACAAACCCCCCAACACTCTATAGTCTCACATCAATAAACCCCAACATAGTGAAATGCCAGAAACATTTTTTCCGTCCTACTCGTCTAACTCCTGATTGCGAGCGAGATATAACGGAATAAATAAAATAAGCATCTTCATCATATTTCACTGTAATAAAAAAATGCCTATCATTACTGTCTGAAGAAAATCTCCAAACTCCATTTTGTCCATTTACATTTTTCAAATTATTTGAAGGAAATGAATCCCCTATATGTACTCCAAACATTTCATGACTCTAGGATCAAGAACATGTATTCCAAATAGTTTCTGAAGTTGGGTGTTTGTATGTTTGTAATCTCTCATGGACAGACTATGTAAACATAAATGGTATCTGTAGATCTCTCATGATACAACGGGATGAGTGAGATAACGAGGAGCATTAGGAGCAGCATTAGTTAGTGCTTTGGACAAAGCATGATTTCCCAGGGAAGGGGACATTTGGCCCACAGACTTTCCGGTAACTTACAAAGAGAGAGGGTGGAGCTCTTCATTCCGGTTCTGATCCTTATTCTATCTCTTCTCTGATCACGTATGGACCCAGAACTTAATTGAGCATCTGACTTATTACCAAAGACTTTAGTTCTGGGTTAACCGAGATTAGTATGTTCATGAATGGTAAAATATGGCATTTTCATCTGACAGCCACGCTGGACAGTGGGAACGGCACCATTTCCATCGTTCCCCCAAATCAGGATTTAGTGACTCGATCAGTGTTGTGGTCCAGCCATGTTTATCTGAGAAGACTAATCTCATGCAAATCTAGGCAAAAAATAACTCCCCATTCGCTACAGCCTGGGATTACACTGCAAATGAGGAGAAAAGTTTGAGTTAGCTGAGCATTCAAACTGATTTTGCCATGTTTCACTGTAGTAAATTGAAACAATGGTAAGTGCAGTGTTCAGTATGGTTTAACCAGTTTAGAAATGACGAGGCAGTAAAGAATGATACAGTGGCTTGCGAAAGAATTCACCCCCTTGGCATTTATCCTATTTTGTTGCCTTACAACCTAGAATTAAAATTGATTTTTGGGGGGTTTGTGTCATTTGATTTATACAACATGCCTACCACTTTGAAGATGCAAAATATTTTTTATTGTGAAACAAACAGGGAAATAAGACAAAAAAACTGAAAACTTGAGCGTGCATAACTATTCACCCCCTCAAAGTCAATACTTTGTAGAGCCACCTTTTGCACAAATTACAGCAGCAAGTCTCTTGGGGTATGTCTCTATAAACTTGGCACATCTAGCCACTGGGATTTTTACCCATTCTTCAAGGCAAAACTGCTCCAGCTGCTTCAATTTGGATAGGTTCTGCTGATGTACAGCAATCTTTAAGTCATTGATACAAATTCTTCTATGTTTAACTTCTTGCGACTAGGTGGCGCTATTAACATTTTTGGATGAAAAACGTTCCCATTTTATACAAGATATTTTGTCACGAAAAGATGCTTGACTATGCATATAATTGACAGCTTTGGAAAGAAAACACTCTGACGTTTCCAAAACTGCAAAGATATTGTCTGTGAGTGCCACAGAACTGATGTTACAGAAGAAACCCAGATAAAAATCCAACCAGGAAGTGACGCATTTTTTGAAACCGCATCATGCCAATGACTCCTTATATGGCTATGAATGAGCTATGAATGAGCTTACGTTTTCCACGTATTCCCCCATGTTTCTACTGCATTGTGACGTCTTTAGGCATTTCCATTGAAGAATGGCTGTAAGGGACCATATATAGCATTTGGTCACATGGTGTCTCCCGCAGAAAATCTTGCGTAAAATACTGAGGTAGCCATTTTTCCAATCGCTTCTTATGAGAAACCAATTGCCTCGTCGGATATATTATCGAATATATATGTTAAAAACACCTTGAGGATGGATCCTAAACAACGTTTGCCGTGTTTCTGTCGATATTATGGAGCAAATTTGGAAAAAAGTTTGGTGTTATAGTCGTAGCATTTTCCGGTCGATTTCTCAGCCAAGCATGATGAAGAAACGGGAGCTATTTCGCCTACAAAAATAATTTTTGGGAAAAAAGGAACATTTGCTATCTAACTGGGAGTCTCCTGAGTGAAAGCTTCTGAAGTTCTTCAAAGGTAAATATTTTAATTTGGTTGCTTTTCTTATTTTCGTGAAAATGTTGCCTGCTGCCAGCAGAGCCTAGCATAGCATTATGCAATGATAAACTTACACAAATGCTTGTCTAGCATTGGCTGTAACACATATTTTAAAAATCTGAGATGACAGTTTTGTTAACAAAAGGCTAAGCTTGTGTTTGAATATATTTATTTCATTTAATTTGCGATTTTCATG
This sequence comes from Oncorhynchus mykiss, assembly GCF_057628025.1. Lineage (NCBI taxonomy): Eukaryota > Metazoa > Chordata > Actinopteri > Salmoniformes > Salmonidae > Oncorhynchus > Oncorhynchus mykiss. The sequence continues at coordinate 4,704,993 of NC_143047.1, read as the reverse complement.
AATAGGAAAAGTTTCTAGGGGTATTTCATGTCCGCTGCGTTATGCTAATTCGTTTGAGGCTATGATTACGCTCCCGGATACGGGATTGCTCGTCGCAAGATTAAGATAACGAATAAAGTATTCCACCCTGAAACCATATTATTGTGTGAAATGTATTAGAATCATAAAACTATAATCTGATGATGTGTGTGGTTTTAGTCAGAATTAGAACCAGGACATTTTGTTCCTGTTTAGCTATGTAAGCAGGGTGCAAGTGTGAAACAAAGGATATGAGGAGCTATCGACAGACAAGTTGTGCTACTGTGAAACCAATAACAGGACATTCTGTCCCCACCTGTGGAGGGGAGAAATTGTTAGGCTTGCAGACAAGTATGAAACATATTGCAGAAAATAACAAACAATGCATGTGTGTAATGGAAAAGTAACTGTCTGAGCAAGGCGTAATTTAAGATTTGAACATGTTTGTGTGTGTGTATAAAAATATTTTCTCTGCACTTGAAGGTGTGGTCGTTAATTTCTGTATTATCAAATGAGGAGAGTCAAACTTAACACACATGTCAGAGTTATACTTAAACTACATGTTTAATAATAAGGGCTTTGCAATAGCAATGACTTTCAACAATTCACCATTTCTAATGAACCGTTGAGAGTGATAAAACAAAAGTACAAAGATCTTTTATAGCCAAGATACACCGCTCTCAACCTACATGACAAACAACAGATACAGAGAATGGTCACAAGTTTAAGATTTGTATGAAAGACAGCTATAATACATAGCAGACAGCAACTGCTGTGTCAACAGTTTTCATTGTATAGACCAGTGTCTGGTCCTCCTACTCCAAACTGGAACCATCTCACCCTGGTACGGTATAGCACAAAAACATTACCTCATGTTCTCTGGAATGCTCTTTAGGTTTTATCACCCAAAGACATCGTAAATCTCCTCTGTCAGTGTTATCTCATAAAGGCCCATCCTCAATAGAACACACACACAATAGTTAACAGAATACACTATTCTGTCAAATAAAACTACCATTATAATGCAATACAAGCATTATAACATAATCTTGCAATTTCCATGACAAAGGGCAGAGCTCTCTCTGAATCAAGAAATGATCTATTGCAGGCTGAGACTGTCTATTTCTTTGAACTGGAGATTTACATCCTTCAGGAATTAGACAGAGATATAAAATAGTTCAGTTAGAACATCAGGATGGAAATTATCGTGACAGTCATACCACAGATTCTCAATTGGATTGAAGTCTGGGCTTTGACTAGGCCATTCCAAGACATTTGAATGTTTCCCCTTAAAACACTCGATTGTTGCTTTAGCAGTATGCTTAGGGTCATTGTCCTGCTGGGAGGTGAACCTCTGTCCTAGTCTCAAATCTCTGGAAGACAAATAGGTTTCCCTCAAGAATTTCCCGAAATGTAGCGCCATCCATCATTCCTTCAATTCTGACCAGTTCTAAGGCTAGAAGTGCAAAGGCTTTAAAATATCCAGTAGAAGTAAATGTATTCTTAAGCTAGTCTTCTCTCCACCAAATACTTATAAAGAAGCTGTGAAGTCCCCAGGCCGAATCTGTCATTTTCAACCAAGGAACAGCAACCGCCTACAGACTTGTTGGTCGTTGCCCAACGTAAATCCATCCCTACTTATTCTATTATTCTAGGGCTGGGGCCAATTGATAACTGATCATGCTCATACACACACAGAGGTGCATGTACACATAGGTACACACAAACACACACACAGGTCACGCTCTGCTGAACAAGAAGAAAGGGAAGGAGAGGAGCAAGGTGTGTGGTCAATGTTAGATGTGGTTTCTGATTATGTAACTGGGGTATGATCAGATACAGTAGTAAATCATTGACCACGACCATCACCTTGTGGTTGTGTTCATGGTCAACATACAGTGGGTAGAACAAGTATTTGATACACTGCTGATTTTGCAGGTTTTCCTACTACAAAGCATGTAGAGGTCTGTAATTTTTATCATAGGTACACTTCAACTGTGAGAGACGGAATCTAAAAGAAAAATCCAGAAAATCACATTGTATTATTTTTAATAATTAATTTGCATTTTATTGCATGACATAAGTATTTGATCACCTACCAACCAGTAAGAATTCCGGCTCTCACAGAAATGTTAGTTTTTCTTTAAGAAGTCTTCCTGTTCTCCACTCATTACCTGCATTAACTGCACCTGTTTGAACTCTTTACCTGTATAAAAGACACCTGTCCACACACTCAATCAAACAGACTCCAGGACAATCAGGGTTAAATTGTAGACCTGCACAAGGCTGGGAAAGCAGCTTGGTGAGAAGGCAACAACTGTTGGCGCAATTATTAGAAAATGGAAGAAGTTTAAGATGACGGTTAATCACCCTCGGTCTGGGGCTCCATGCAAGATCTCACCTCGTGTGGCATCAATGATCATGAGGAAGGTGAGGGATCAGCCCAGAACTACACAGCAGGACCTGGTCAATGACCTGAAGAGAGCTGGGACCACAGTCTCAAAGAAAGCCATTAGTACCACACCACGTCGTCATGGATTAAAATCCTGCAGGGCACGCACGGCCCCCTGCTCAAGCCAGCGCATGTCCAGGCCCGTCTGAAGTTTGCCAATGACCATCTGGATGATCCAGAGAAGGAATGGGAGAAGGTCATGTGGTCTGATGAGACAAAAATATAGCTTTTTGGTCTAAACTCCACTCACCGTGTTTGGAGGAAGTAGAAGGATGAGTACAACCCCAAGAATACCATCCCAACCGTGAAGCATGGAGGTGGAAACATAATTCTTTGGGGATGCTTTTCTGCAAAGGGGACAGGACGACTGCACCGTATTGAGGGGAGGATGGATGGGGCCATGTATCGCGAGATCTTGACCAACAACCTCCTTCCCTCAGTAAGAGCATTGAAGATGGGTCGTGGCTGGGTCTTCAAGCATGACAACGACCTGAAACACACAGCCAGGGCAACTAAGGAGTTGCTCCGTAAGAAGCATCTCAAGGTCCTGGAGTGGCCTAGCCGGTCTCCAGACCTGAACCCAATTGAAAATATTTGGAGGGAGCTGAAAGTCCGTATTGCCCAGCGGCAGCCCCGAATCCTGAAGGATCTGGAGAAGGTCTGTATGGAGGAGTGGGCCAAAATCCCTGCTGCAGTGTGTGCAAACCTGGTCAAGACCTACAGGAAACATATGATCTCTGTATCAAATATTTGTTCTCCCCACTGTACATTGTTGAACAATGAGAAAGGAAAGGAACAGGGTGTGTGGTCAATGCTAGATATGGCCTCTTATTATGCAATTGGCACAAATCATTGACCGTGACCAGTGGTGGAAAAAGTACCCAATTGTAATACTTGAGTTAAAGTAAAGATAACTTAGTAGAAAATGATTCAAGTTAAGTGAAATTCACCCAGTAAAATACTACTTGAGTAAAAGTCTAAAAGTATTTGGTTTGAAATATATCAAAAGTAAATATATCAAAAGTAAAAGTAAGTCTTTATTTTAAGCAAACCAGACGGCACCATTTTCTTTCAGTTAAGGATAGCCAGGGTCACGCTCCAACACTCAGAAATCCAACACTCAGAAAAATGTTGTGATTAGTGAGTCCGCCATATCAGAGGAAGTAGGGAATGTTCTCTTGATAAGTGTGTGAATTAGACAATTTCCTGTCCTGCAAAGCATTCTAAATGTAACTAGTACTAGAGTAGAAAGTACATTATTTTATTTAGGAATATAATGAAGTAAAAGTTGTCAAAACTATAAATAGTAAAGTAAAGTACAGATACCCCAAAAAACTACTTAAGTAGTACTTTCAAGTATTTTTACTTAAGTACTTTACACCACTGTCCATGATCACTAAATTGTGTTCATGGTCAACGTCTATGGTTGAAGACTACAAGGTTACGTGTAAGTCACTCTCTCTCTCTCTCTCTCAATTCAATTTCAATTCAAGGACTTTATTGGCATGGGAAATGTATGTTAACATCGAAAATGCAAGTTAAAACCTCAAAGCTAGGGAGCAGAATTTTCACTTTGGATGAATAGCGCGCCCAATTTCAACTTCCTGCTACTCATGCCAAGAATATAAGATATGCATATTATTCGTAGATTTGGATAGAAAACACTCTGAAGTTTCTAAACTGTTTGAATCATGTCTGTGAGTATAACATAACTTATGTAGCAGGCAAAACCCCGAGGACTAACTGTTCAGAATTATTTTTTTTCTTCCCATCTCTCTTCCCTATATGTCTTTGCCATTGGATATTTAATAGGAACCTATTTTCAGTTCCTACCGCTTCCACGCGATGTCGCCAGTATTTGGAATATGGCTGAGGTTATTCCTTTGTCTTATCAGGAAGTAGGCCAACTCGGAACAGGGGACACTTTTGTGAGTTGCGCAAGACATGAAGAGCAGAGACTTTTTCTTTTCGTTCATGTATTTAATACAGATTACCCCGTCTACAATTTGATTGATTATTAACGTTTAAAAATACCTAACATTGTATTACAAAAATAGTTTGAAATATTTTGGCAAAGTTTATAGGCAACTTTTGAAATATTATTTAGTGACGTTGCGTTTTTCTAAGCTGTTTTTTTATTGATCAAACGCGCTTTATAAATGGACTTTTTCGATATATATGGACGGAATTAATCGTACAAAAGGACCAATTGTGATGTTTATGGGACATATTGGAGTGCCAACAAAAGAAGCTCGTCAAAGGTAATGCATATTTTATATTTTATTTCAGCGTTTTGTGTAGCGCCTGCTACGCTATAGCTCCTTTGTTTACTGCTGGTAAGGATGGCTGCAGGCTATCAGATAATAGCTTCATATGCTTTCGCCGAAAAGCATTTTTAAAATCTGACATGTTGGCTGGATTCACAACGAGTGTAGCTGTTATTGAGTAACTTACATGTGTGATTTAATGAAAGTTTGAATTTTATAGCATTTTATTTGAATCTAGCGCTCTGCATTTCCCCTGGCAATTGGCCAGTTGAGACGCTAGCGTCTCCCCTATCCATAAGAGGAGATAATAAACAAAAGCGAAATAAACAATAAAAATGTACATTAAACATTACACTGATGGGTTCTGACTTCTAAACTTGAAATATTGTTAATCATCAGGCATCTTATGGACCAGAATATAATGGTTATCTGTAGGAGGAATGTATATGTTTTGGTCAATTCATGTTGGATATGAGCCAGGGTCTCGGAATGTACTAAGTAAGGGAAAGGCAATAACATGTTTGAATTCACTGATAAGGGTGAGCTGGGGATTCGTGAGGAATGGGGGCCGAGGTCAGGTCAGGTCACATTAAGGGAGAAGGAACAGTTTATTATCCACATCACTTAACTCCCTGCCTTGCAATAAAGATGTAATGTTTAGAGGGAAGGAGGAGATTTCACCCAAATTGGGGTATATATACTTGTGCTGGTGGGAACACATCTTTGTCTGTTCAGCTATCTGATCCTTTGGGTGAATGAACTTGGCTTGAGCTTTACTAATCGTCTGTGAGTTTTTACTCTTCATTTAGAACCTAACAACACTCACAAAAGTTCCAAAAGAATAAAGACATTTCCAATGTCATATTATGTGCAAATAGTTAAAGTACAACATAGAAAATAAATGCAAATAAATAAGGGTTGTATTTACAATGGTGTTTGTTCTTCACTGGTTCCATTTTCTTGTGGCAACAGGTCACAAATCTTGCTACTGTGATGCACTCTGTGGTATTTCACCCAGTAGATATGGGAGTTGATCAAAATTGGGTTTGTTTTCAAATTCTTTGTGGATCAGTGTAATCTGAGGGAAATATGTGTCTCTAATACGGTCATACATTTGACAGGGGGTTAGGAAGTGCAGCTCAGTTTCCACCGCATTTTGTGGGCAGTGTGCCCATAGCCGGTCTTCTCTTGAGAGCCAGGTCTGCCTACAGCGGCCTTTCTCAATAGCAAGGCTATGCTCACTGAGTCTGTACATAGTCAAAGTTTTGCTTAAGTTTGGATCAGTCACAGTGGTCATGTATACTGCCACTGTGTACTCTCTGTTTAGGGACAAATAGCATTCTAGTTTGCTCAGTATTTTTCTTAATTACTCACATTGGAAATAGTTATATATATTTTTGTTTTCACATGATTTGGTTGGGTCTAATTGGGTTGCTGTCCTGGTGCTCTGTGGGGTCTGTTTGTGTTTATGAACAGAGCCCCAAGACCAGCTTGTCGGTGATGGCTTTGTTGTGGAAGGTTTGGGAATCACTTCCTTTTAGGTGGATGCAGAATTCAACAGATATTTTCTGGATTTTGATAATTAATTAGCGGGTATCGGCCTATTTCTGCTCTGCATGCATTATCTGGTGTTTTACGTTGTACACTGAGGATATTTTTGCAGACCAATATGGTGTTTTGTGTATTCTTGGTTGGTGAACAGACCCCCCCCCCCCCCCCCCTCTCTCTCTCTCTCAAGATGTGCTTCCACAGGGTCACACACAGGAATGGGAGCGCAAAAGGCCATGGTGTGAGTGACAATGGGGAAATGTTTGTTTGATAACTTTGAAAGTAAAATTGCTCAGTAAATGTGCTGTATAAACCTGTTCCTTTAGACCATTTGTGTCACGGGTTGATGGTCACTAGACTCAATGCTGTTTGTTATGTATTAATCTTGTATCCGTTGATAGTGATTGACATCAGACTGGAGGTAGACTGATATTGTATCTCTGATTCTGTAGCCAATGATGTTGTGACTTCCTCCCAGCCTCTTGGGCTGGTGTTAACAGAACATATGTTACTGTCTGATAAATATATAAGTGCCTGTTAGACATTTTCTCTGCTTCTGTGCGGGTGGTGTCCCCATGTTGCAACTTGTATTAAACCAGATTCATTTTGATTGACTTTATCGGCAACTGCTCTTCTCTTTTATTCACCTGAACATCCCCTTTAGACTCCCACATAAGGATGTCCTTTTGACACCAATGAGTAGTTAGCATATCAGATTAAGTTCTGCATTGCTGATTGTCTCTCCTACAATTCCTATTGGATTATAATTTATTTTTTGTGGATTTACTTTTTAAAAAATAACTAAATGATCTGCATTTAACTAAATTGAACTAACTTAACAACTGAATCAAATGTTTATTTTGTGATCTTTGAACTCTGGATTATTCATTGAATTGACTGTTGACTTGATTTGCTTTGATTGCTGGGTATAACCAATACAGAAAGCCTTGCTGCATACAATTTTGAGTTGGTTTATGATTTATGCTGCTGCTCTATTGCTGACATTTCATGACTAATCAAAGCTTTAATCTGATGTTTTAATTGTGTTTTGCTTTTTATTGTGTTTGTGCATATTCATACTGTTTCTATACCACAGAAAGGTAAAGGGGTCAAACTTTATGGTACACGGTTCCAAATCCTTGTTTTATACAGCACATATGTTTAGGAAAGGACAGGTGACTGTTATACATTTTAATGAGCATGAAATAGTTTGATCTATTTCATGCCTCTGACTCAATATGCACACTGCTAGTATGGTCATTGCATTGGAATATAACCCTAAAAGGTTGTTCCACTTTGATTGGCACATATTAATGCATGAAGGAAGATGAGTATGAGTTGAATTGGAGTCTAAGAATTCCCCAGTCTATTTAATTTCAATATTATATTCCAACACACAGTATCTTGTATTGTGGTGCTCATTATAAGTTAATCCAGGTGATTAATACCTCTTCCAAACACATTGGTTGTGTCCCAAATGGCACACTATTCCCTATATGGAGCCCTATGGCTACTGGTCTTTAAGCACTGTATGGAATAGAGTTCCATTTGGGCCACAGACATGGAATAACAACAGCTCACAATTTGATTTAACGACTAGTATTCTGCATGTGAAATGTGGTTAATTAGTGACTAATAACAACGGTAAGAGACAACAAAAAAAAACATGTTCCCCCTGAAGATCTGCATAGTCATTATGGACCGATTTTGTTTAGTGCAGATGTCAATCACTTGCTGTTCTGCTGACAGGAGCCAATCAGATCGCTTCAGTCGGTCTCCTCTTCCTCTGTCCTTGGTGTTGTAAAATAATAGGCATACACACTTTCTACTGCACCCACTCACACACACACTCATTTTGAAGTTGGTGACGAGTCCCTTTTCCATCGGGCGGCGAAGTAATCACAGTGAGAAAGTGAAGTGAGCTCATCAACTGAGAGTCTGAGAGAACTCTGTTGTTTCCCCCATAGAAACGATGAGTCAGCAGTGAGAGAGTGGATGCGTCCCAAATGGCACCCTATTCCCTATATAGTGCACAGCTTTTGACCAGAGCCATATGTACATTATGTTGTGAATAGGGTGCCATTTCAGACACATACACACACTGTCTGAGTACACACCTCATTGTAGGTTTGGGTTTCAGAGAAATAAAGGTGCAGAGAGACTTCAGGTAACAGATCAATACATATAGATGGGTGAGAGAAACAATGAGGAGAGAAAAAGAAGGGGAGGAAGAGAAAGAGAGAGGTGAGAAAAAGCAGGGGAGAAAGAGGGAAGGAGCAGGGGAAATGAGAGAAAGAGTGGGAAAAGGGAAGAACTGAAAGAAAGCAGAGTGAGAGACAAAACAGTGGAAATGAGTAAGATGGGGCTGAAAGCAAGAAAGGTTAGAAAGAGTAAGTCTGAAAAAGAGAGAGAACAAGATGGGACAGTAAAAAAAGGTGTGAGAGAGCGAGTTATGAGAAGAGCGAGGTGCAAAGAAGAGCAGAGAGAGGGAGGCGCGAAGAAGAGCAGAGAGGTGCAAAAAAAGGCAGAGAAAGGTGCAAAGAAGAACAGAGAGAAGTGCGAAGAAGAGCAGAGAGAAATGCGAAGAAGAGCAGAGAGAGGTAAGAAGAAGAGCAGAGAGCAATGAGGAGAGATAGAAATGACATTGATGTTTCCCAGGGTTAATCATTGAGCATGATGAGGAAGGAGGAGAGCTGCTTCAGAGTGACAGGCCCGCTGAACTAAAACCCTCATCAGGCACTCACACACACTCATCAGGCTTTCTATCGTTTCCCCCGCAGGCATCAAGCACATCAGCACTGGAGGGTTCCGGCCAAAGGGAGATGCAGAGCGAATATTAAAGCCCCCTTCGAAGTTGCCTATCAGAAGGCCAAGCCATAAATGCAAGTCCACTTATTCATCTCCTGGGAGAATGCCTATGATAATCCAAGGCCAAAGGACGAAAAGAAGGCTGACCCCGAAATCAGAGAGAGTCCTGCTTTTTTGAACACCCAAGATATTAGATAGCCATTGTAATTTAAACACCATATGAGGAGGACTAGTTTACAGTCTTGGCTAAGATCCAGTCAGTTTTGGAAACCTATGCCAATATTCCCAGGAGACCACTAAAAATCACCATTATCAACAAATTATCAACTCTCATCATTGAATAACACATCGTCAAAAAACGTAGATGATATTTGAGATTCAATGATTGTGTGATGCTGTGGCTAGGCGACCTGTGTTTGAAGTCACTCGATATTGCATTATTTAATGGACACAGCTCTTACTTAATAGACACATTCTGGTTCCTCGTATCTTAATCACCAATAAAAAACACCTCACAGTTGGTTACAAAAGGTCTGTTACCAGGTTGATGCATATCGGATCAGGCATGTCAATTTAGTGATAATGCTTGAGTAGCCTGTGTTTGGAGGATAAATTGGCAAACCATGCCAATATATCCTCCAAACACCGGCTTTGAGGGCATTAGCACTTTTATACAACGGGTTACCAACATATTCAAATAAAGATTGACACATTTTCAATAAAAGCTTGATTTTTATGTATTTATTCATACTATTTCATCCTTCCACAAGATATAGTCCAGACATAAATCTAGGGTTGCTACCCAAACCGACCAGTCGTTCAGTCTTTTTGTTCTGTATCTATGGACGCGACCCAGTTGTTTGTTCTAAATTGCCATACTGGCTGGAAACGTTCTTATCCCTTGCTTGCAAGCTAGCCAACTACGGCTAATTTACTGTCATGTCAAATAGCCAGAATAACAACGAAGTAGCTGCATTCACATTTGTTTAAGCAGTTTTCTAGTCAAATTGGTTGGGATGCATCCATAACAATGAGCTAATGATGCACGATTTCACCTGGCATAGAAAATGTGCTCTCTTATCAGGACATTACAACTGCCCCATAGCACTCACGTTGGTAGCCATGAAGTGCTTTGAAAGGTTGGTCATGGCTCATGTCAACACCATCATGCCGGAAACCCTAGAACAACAACAATTTGCCTACCGCCCCAACAGATCCATAGATGACACAATCTCTATTGCACTTCACACTGCCCTTTCCCACCTGGACAAAACAAACACCTATGTGAGAATGGTGTTTATTGACTACAGCTCAGTGTTCAACAGCATAGCGCCCACAAAGCTCATCACTAAGCTAAGGACCCATCGGACTAAACACCTCCCTCTGCAACTGGATCCTGGATATCCTGACTGGCCACCCCCAGGTGGTAAGGGTAGGCAACAACACATCTGCCACGCTCAACCTCAACATGGGGGCCCCTCAGGGTTGTGTGCTTAGTCCAATCCTGTAGTCCCTGTTCACCCACTGAGTGGCAAAGCACGATTCCAACACCATCCTTAAGTTTGCTGACAACGCAACGGTGGTAGGCCTCATCACCAACAATGATGAGACAGCCTATAGGGAGGAGGTCAGAGACCTGGCCATGTGTGATGCCAGGACAACAACCTCTCCCTCAATATGATCAAGACAAAGGAGCTGATCATGGACTACAGGAAAAGGAAGACCAAACAAGCCCCCATTAACATTGATGGACCTGAAGTGGAGCAGGTTGAGAGCTTCAAGTTCCTTGGTGTCCATATCACCAACAAACTATCATGGTCCAAACACACCAAGATAGTCATGAAGAGTGCATGACAATGCCTATTGCCCCTCAGGAGACTGAAATGATTTGGTATGGCTCCCCAGATCCTCAACAAGTTCTACTGCTGCACCATTGAGAGCATCCTGACCAGTTGCATCACCGCCTGGTATGTCAACCGCTTGGCATCCGACTATAAGGTGCTACAGAGGGTAGTGCGTATCGCCCAGTACATTACTGGGGCCAAGCTTCCTGCCATCCAGGACCTCTATACTAGGCGGTGTCAGAGGAAGGCCCTAAAAATGGTCAAAGACACCAGTCACCCAAATCATAGACTGTTCTCTCTGCAACCGCACAGCAAGTGGTAACGGAGCGCCAAGTCTAGGTCCAAAGGCTCCTTAACAGTTCTACCCTCAAGCCATAAGACTGCTGCACAATTAATCAAATGGCCACCCGGACTGTTGGCATTAATCCCCCCCCCCCGCCCCTTTGTTTTGACACTGTTGCTACTCACTGTTTATCATCTATGCATAGTCACTTCACGCCTATCTACATGTACAAATTACCACATGTACAAATTAAGTAGAGTAACCTGTACCCCCGCTCATTGACTTGGTACCGTTACCCCCTGTATATAGCCTCCTTACTGTTATTTTATTGTGAGACTTCTTTTACTTTAGTTTATTTAGTAAATATTTTCTTAACTCTTTGTTCTCAAAACTACATTGCATGTTAAAGGCTTATAGGTAAGCATTTTATGGTACACATGTTGTATTCGGCGCGGGTGACGAATACAATTGGATTTGATTGAAGTTCTTTGTATATATCCATAAAAATATGCCGATTCATGATTTTGACTGGCTGAGAAAACCTGCCTACTTGTCTATCTCATCCCGACTCCCAACATATTCATTTTTATGGGACAGCTGGAGATTGAAATTGAATAGTGAAACAATGTTGCAAATGTCAGAGAGACAAGACATCAAGGTTTATACAAATTTCAGATGTTGAAAACTAAATGTTAGTCTAACAGAAATGTGAGATAATGTCTGGATGCTTTTAATAGTGGAGATCAAGTTTATAAATTGCCTGGCTGGGCTGATGAGACCATGGATCGCGCAGTCTGATGAAACAGAGTAAATAGGCATTTAAGCGTCATAGATTTAGCCGGTGGTAACTTGCAGAATAGACACCGACTGGAATGAGGTTTTAACCAATCAGCATTCAGGATTAGATCCACCCGTTGTATAATGAAGGAAAATGACTGCAAGGGAGTGTGTTAGCATGAGGCTGTGGCTAACAAGTCTTGACTGAACTGTGAATTTCACTCTTTGCAATGATACTGAAGGGAATGTCATGAACATCATCTTGTTGCTTGGAGGAGTAAACAAGATGGTGATAAATGCAATTACTCTGAGATTCTCAGAGTATAAGGGCACTGGCATCAGCAGCCAGATAGGTATTTATTTTGTCTGCGGTGGTGCTATTGGCTCGAAGACAAAGCGACAAGACAAAATACATGATTACTTCAATGATTATACTCCTGGAAAGTCAGTGTTGCGTGCTGTGTAAAATGTGTCTAAAAGGAGCCAATTCCAGCTCTGCACTATCCACAGTGTTAATTTATGCAGTAGCTCGGTGCTTGTTAGAATCGAAGGTGGAAAATGTCAACTCTGTGAAAGGAGCTACATTTACATTCTATGGAAGCAAATTGGAACGTTTAGCAGATCAAAACTGTCCGTCCTGCTCCATTTAATCCAGAGTGAGATGTACAGTTACAGACGTGGGGATGAATCCAGTAGGTGGCACACTTACTTTGTTTGAGGAAAAAGCACTGTGCCTTTCACAGCACGTGTGGAGTGAGTGTGAGTAGAAGTCATCCTGGGTGTGTGTGTGTGTGTGTGTGTTTGTCAGTGAGCAAGCAGGGAGAGGATAGGAGAGAATGTCTGTGTGTGGGATCAGAGACCATTGTTCTAGCTTGAGATCAGAGTCAAAAATGTATAATCTTCTTCCCTCTTTTCTGTATACTACAAATACAGCGCCTATGCCTGAGATACTCACAGCTATACGACAACAGGTGGACACTTACACGCAGTCAGAGTTGGATGTTCTGACAAGGTTCTTGAGTTTCCATTGGACGGGGTTGTTGTTTTGATGTTCTGATTGGTTGGTTTCATTGGCAGTTTAGTGTTGCCAGTTACAGTAGGAGGAAAGTCGCCATTGGCTGAAAAGAGAAACAGACAAATAGCAATTTAGTGACATTCTTTGCAAGCCATATCTTTCCACAGCTCTCTAAATGCTAAACAGTTGAAGATAAGCAGGGTTGTTTTCATTAGGGACCAAACTAAAAAAAAACTAACTGAGACAAATGGGGACTACCTAGATTCCCTCATTTTCATTTTCCGTTGCAAAACATTTTAAACACTAAGTTTTTCCCTAATGAACATGGCCCAGGGTTAAGTTTGGTGAATATTTGGCTGCATAACCCAATGACTGTATATATTAATGGACAAAACCATTGGTCATGTGACACCATTCATTCCTATGTGAAGACTCAATAGCGCATTGAAGCCAAATTGAGTCGGTTATGATGGTGTCTCATGGAGACTTAACATGCGCGGTTTGAGCTACTCCAGGAAGTGACTTCGCAGGGTAGCTCAGTGCTCTCATTGAGATTTTAAAATAATCGGTTGGAGACATATATCTGGTGTATTAGAAGCAATTATTGGTACCATGATTGTCCTCATAAAATGTTTTTATACAAAGATTGACCACAAAGATTGTCATTTTTCCATTCACTATAATGGTGGTGCTGTTTTCTGCAAACAATGCCTGCAGTAGGCCGTGAACTTCCGTGGCTTCAATGACACAGGGCAGTTATTCTCCCCTGGGATATCTGAAGTTATACACTGTCGGTTTGTCCAGTAGGGGGCACTCTTTCCTCAAGACCAATAGAGATTGATATAGTGGTGGTGGGTAGGGGGTGCTTAAATCCAAATCTGACCCATCTTCCTCCATACCTAGGTCACTAAGCTAATTGGATCCGGGGCTTTCATACCACTAGCTCAACCCAATCAAGCCTCTGGACAGACCAACCACCTCAACCTACCCCTTTTCCCCATCAACTTCAGAAATATATTTCCGTTGATTGGGTATTGCGCCTTTGGATATTAGGTACTAGCCTTTTCAGAGGCTGTAAAATATGTCCTGTCAGGAGGGCTATGACAATAAGGGACTGCATACTGGACTGCATACTGGACACAACTACTATGGTGCAGTGGGGAAGAGGATAATGCTCTTTCCAATAATCAGCTGCCAGGACCAGGGGTAAATCCCAGTCTCTGATTGGTCTGAGCAGAAGAAATAGCCAATCACCTCCTCTGATCGTAAGGGATTTGACGTTCCTCAAGAAATTATACAACAAACCAACCGTTCATAAAAAGGTAACAAAAAAGGCATGATTGTTGAATTGAACTGCTGAAATAGTAATTTACAATTTCATGGTATGGTTATTATCAATGGAAACCAATGTGGTTAAAAACTTCTTAAGGCTAGGGGGCACTATTTTCACGTCCGGATGAAAAGTGTGCCCAAAGCAAACTGCCTGCCACTCAGGCCCGGAAGCTAGGAGATGCATATAATTGGTAGATTTGGATCCAAAACACTCTAACGTTTCTAAAACTGTTAGAATTATCTCTGAGTATAACAGAATTTATTTGGCAGGCGAAACTCCGAGGACAAACCATCCAGGATTTTTTTTTTTTGAGGTAACTCTCTTTTCAATGGGATTTCTATATGGATCTAAATTTCCAAGGCACTTGCTTGCAGTTCCTTTCACTTCCACTAGATGTCAACAGTCTTTAGATATTGGTTGATGTTTTTCCTTTGAGAAATGAAGAAGTAGCCATTTCCTATCTGGGTGGATAACCAAGTGGACTGTTGTGGGCGCACGACCTGAAAGCTCGCTCCACTTTGTTTTCATCCGGTATTGAACACAGTTTATTCCATCTTAAATTTTATTGATTATTTATGTTTAAAAACACCTAAAGTTGGATTAGGAAAGTTGTTTGAAATGTTTGGAACAAGTCCACAGGTAACTTATTAGATACTTTGTAGTCATGTTGCGTTAGTTGGAACTGGTATATTTTCAGAATCAAACGTGCCAAATAAATTGACATTTTGGGGATATAACGACATAATTTATCGAACAAAAGGACCATTTGTGATGTTTAATGGACATATTGGAGTGCCAACAGAAGAAGATCTTTAAAGGTAAGGCATTAATTATATTGTTATTTCTGACTTAACCTGGTGAGTTAAATTATGATTTTCATGTGTTTGTTTGATGGGGCGCTGTCCTCAGATAATAGCATGGTTTGCTTTCGCCATGAAGCCTTTTTGAAATCTGACACTGTGGCTGGATTAACAAGAATTTCATCTTTTATCCGATGTATAACACTTTTATGATTTATGAATTATTATTATGAGTATTTCTGTTTTTGAATTTGTCGTGCTGCTATTTCACTGGGTATTGTCAAATCAATCCCGTTAACGCGCAAAGGGATCACTAAGAAGTTAATAGTCTCTAAAAACCTTTCTAAAGTCGAAGGGTAGTTCTGATTAACTATCCATTGTCAGTGTCGATGTGCGAAAAGCAGCATCACATCAGAGTCTTTGTCAAATCCATGTGAGATCCATTCAAATGCTAATAGCCAGGTTATATCATACCTAACTCTGTCACTCACTTGTGAACATACTGTTTGAGCAACTGTGACATTTTGTCTATGAAAGGGACTGTGATCTATCTGTTGGATATCTGTATTAGAATTTCATTAGCACTCCAAATGTCTTTCTTCATCTTTAATTTCCACTGAAGACACTTTTTTTATATAACACTTTTTTGATTTGACCCTGATCAGAAACTCTTTAAGTTAGAAGACCATTTAAGTTAGACGACTGATGCACATATCTACAGAACTCCTGAACAGAAATAACTGGCAATTTACTAAGAAATTGCATAGTAAAATGGCAGCACAATAATTACTTCATTAAATCAAGCAGCATTAGGCACCAATTGGTTACCAATAGTTTTTTTGAATTCTGTCGAATAGGTACAGATAGCTACCTGAGTAAATATGCAATAGTACTGTAAAAAATAAGAAGTAAAGTCCTTCCAATGGTGTTCAACCAGGTGGCATGACTCAGAGGTCAATGCTGCGGTCACCACACCACTGGATAGTAGAGAGTCTATGATATCGTATTGATCTCCATCACCCACATCTCGCAGCCTTATTTCGCCACCTTCTACTGCAATCACAAACCTCTGTAACCACTCTATGTGTGGTCACCGGGCCCCTGTCCTTCAAGAGACCAGCATCCACAGTCATCAATTAACCAGTGGATTACAGTATATTGCTAAAAGGTGCTTTTAAACCATTTTTGGTTCTATAAAGCGCCTTTTCTTGTAGCAGTGGAGGCACTGCACAGCGGGCATTTTATTCTATATTAAAAGTTTTGCAGTCAACAACTGAAACATTTATTTATGAATTTATGATGTGACAAAAATAAATCACCAAAACAAAGCCTTTTCTGTTTTGGCACCAGGTCGTCAATCAGTTTTCATTGTGGATGAAGAAGGAAGTAAGGCTAGCCCAGATGGAAGTACCGACTCGGGAATGGTGTGGTCGCACAAACAAACCTCTTCCCTTTCCTCCAACATAATGCAACTCATTTAGACAAAACAAACTTGGTCCTTTTATATTACTTACTTAACACCAAGCTAAAGGACCGCACCATTTAGCTCCAGATACATAATCTATCCATCTCTGGGAAGCGCACAGAGGACTCTGTTTGCGACTAGCTTGTCTGAATATCAAGTCGAGAGCCGACTGCATGTTTCTTAATTATGATGACAGGTCACATGAGAGTCCTGCGTCGTGTTGGCTTGCCAGCTCTTACTGGCTTGCTGAAAAGACATATCATCCCTTTTCCCCCACAAATCGTTCCACAAGCATTATGGGACATTGTGAAAAATGTCTACCTTTCATCTTTGTCTCTTTAATCATCTCCTAAAAACACATCCCTTTCAGTTCCCTCCACCCAGCTCCTCCGCCACCACTATCTCCTTGGGCTGAACTGCTCTCGTTCATCACAATATGGCAGGGGGCTCCCACCACAGCTGTGCACTGTACGTACCGACTCTAGAGAATGCCAACCAGCCAGGTCGTTCAAGATTGAGGTCGAAATTGGACAACTATTCATGTCCTGAGGATGTCGGATTGAATTAACCCTTAATTTAGAAATTTGACCTTTGGAGAAATGGAACGCTACAGAGCAGCAGGAGCAACAAAAACACTTCGAAATTTGACATTTGGAGCAACTTCGAAATTTGATGTATGGAGAATGTGGAAGAACGCATAGTTCTGCAGTGAGACTGAGAGCTTGTTGTGGAAAACATGGGACAGGCGTCAATTTTCTTTGCCAGGCCACAAACATTTCCTACACTATGTTGCCTATATTTGTCACACCCTTACCATAGAGAGCTTTTTATTCTCTATGTTGGTTAGGTCGTGGTGTGACTAGGGTGGGCCATCTTGGTGATTATATATCTATGTTGGCCTGGTATGATTCCCAATCAGAGGCATGTGACAGAAGATCCCACCAACAACGGACCAAGCAGCGGGCCCAGGAGGAAAGCCAGGAGTGGAGGATATCCTGGACATGGGAAGAGATTATGGCAGGAGACAGAAGCCTGCCATGGAAGCAGGCGGAAGTAGCGAGGGAGCAACAACGACGACACCGGGGTTTGTGGCCACAACGGAAGCCCGAGAGGCAGCCTCCAAATATTTTTTGGGGGAGGCACATGGGGTGGTTGGCGGAGCCAGGGTTTGAACAAGAGCCAACTCCCGTACTCACCTTGGTATGCCGGTCAGGCACCATGTTTTGCGGTGATATGCACTTTGTCTCCAGTGCGTATTCACAGCCCGGTGTGTTCTGTGCAAGCTCCTCGCACTTGTCGTGCTAAAGTGGGTATCTGTCCAGGACAGGTTGTGCCGACTCAGCATCCGGAGTCCCCGGCGACAAACCGCGGTCCGGAGTCCCCGGCGATGATTCACGGTCCGGTTCCTCCGGCGACGATCCATGGTCCGGAGCATCCTGCGAAGATCCCCGCACCAGAGCCGCCATTGAAGATGAGGTATCCGCGAGCGGAGTGGGTACTTCGCCCCGCACCGGAGCCTCCTACGACGGTAGATGCCCACCCAGACCCTCCCCTATTGAGCCAGGTTTTGTGGTCGGAGTCCGCACTTTTTGCGGGCGGTACTGTCACGCCCTGGCCATAGAGAGCTTTTTATTCTCTATGTTGGTTAGGTCGGGGTGTCACTAGGGTGGGTCATCTAGGTGATTATATATCTATGTTGGCCTGGAATGGTTCCCAATCAGAGGCATCTGTTTATCATTCTCTGATTGGGGATCATATTTAGGCAGCCTTTCCCCACCTGTTGTTTATGGGATCTTGGTTTTGTGTAATGCCTGTGAACACTGCATTTTCTTCATGTATCGTTCATTCGCTTATTGTTTTGTTTTGTTTTGCTGTGAGTTTCACACAGAAATAAAAATATGTGGAACCCAGATCACACTGTGCTTTGGTCTAGTTATTATGGCGAGCGTGACAATATTACTAACAAAATTTTCTTAAACATTGATTTCATATTTCATTTGACAGAAGTTCTTTGTCAGCTTAGAGCAAAAAGTTATTGTGCTTTATTTTTGGCTGGCGCTAAGAAGGCACAAGTGTCAAACCCACATTCATTTGCAATTTTGCCATGTATAAACTGGTGCACAGGCATTTTCCAGCCTTAACTCCTGGTTTGGCAATTTACCTGTCTAACATCAGCTCGCTTGCTCTGAGTGGAAGGGGTGGCAATATTTGATGTGTTTTAGCAACCAGGAAATTATGGAGTGCATGTCACACCTTTTATACCTTCCCATTAGTGCTGCATGAAATTGTCACTTTTAATCTTGTTTTTATGTTACAAAATGTACAGTTGTTTGAAGCTGGTATACAAAAGTGAAAGTTAAAGAAGCCGAAATGAAACATATGAACAGGAAGTATAGAAATAGCACACATCGAACATATCTACCTACTACTTCATAGACTTGTGTTTAATGAGAATGACAGATCTACAGTCTAACTCTGATTTCTATGTGAAGTTGGTCGGGTAGCCCAAAAAGTTACACATTGCAGCTTTAAGACCAACAAAAAGCAGGTCTTAACGGTAACACTATTGATAAATGCATGGCTTTTGAGAGTGGAAGTGCAGCCTATCCAGCCGTGATGCACAGTGTCCATGGAAGGACAGATATGCCTTTTGTGGTGGTAAATCTCGTACTTCGAAAGATTTAAAAAAAAACGATTGGTTTCCCCCCATTTTGTTTAATTTGTCTAAAAAAACAAGCATAGCCTACCTTCCTCTTAATCAAGGCTGATTGAGCAGCAGCGCATAGGTGCATTGAATGAAGGGTTTAAATGGTCTACTGAGAGTGCTTTGGAATATTTAGTAGGCTATCCATACCCATGTTTAAACAGCCCCCTTTTCCGAGACATGCTCCTCACTATTCAGTCCTTCTATAATGAAATATAAAAGGAAGATTTCTTTGAGAATGTGGCTCGCACATACGCAACGATAATATTGACAGGAGCCTAGTATTTTGTATAGACATGTAAATGTTATGCATAAAGAAATGTAGGGCGACATGTGCACATAGTTCAATGGCATGAGAAAAGTGCTTCATGATATTATGCTTCTGACCCAATCATATTTAGAAATATTGTTGTTGGTTTAAAATTAAAAAACATGTTTTTCATTCAATTTGATTTAATTTGGGTTTAGGGGGAGAATGTACCTGGCTCGAATGCAATCCCAAATGGCACAGACATCAATTCAACATCTTTTCCACGTTGGTTCTATGTCATTTAATTGAAATGACAAGAAAACAATATTTATTCAACCAATAGCAAATTAATCTGCTATTTCTGGAGAAGTGCAAATATGATCTGTAAGATGGTCCTATGATGTTGATAAAACATTACACATGTGAGCAGTATAACGGTGAGTGACATTCCCCCTTTCTCTTTATAGTGGATCTTTATTTGGATGTGCGTAAAACCCTTGTTGCCTTGTCTGTATTATGGTGCCTACAGGCCTGACTGTTTTTAGACATAGCCTCTTTAAAACAAGCTTTTCTTTTGTTTTTATTACAACATGATTAGAATTATACTATGTCTTTTTAGGCCTTATCAAGAGCGTAGTGAATGTAATCTTTCTTATTGACTGTGTTGACTGTTTGACTATGTCCAGACTGCAATTTACAGTAGACCCCCTATATTTGGGGTGGCAGGTAGCCTAGTGGTTAGAGTGTTGTGCCAGTAACCGCAAGGTTGCTGGATCAAATCCCCGAGCTGACAAGGTAAAAAGCTGTGTCCCTGACATTGTAAATCAGAATTTGTTCTTAACCAACTTGCCTAGTAAAATAAAGTTTAAATGAATAATAATATATCATTGTGAATGCTGTAGCCTACATTTTAACAATGTTTTTCTATATTAAAGCAATGCAATTAGAACAATGTGGACTGCAAACATGTTCAACATATCTCGCAAATTCGGGGCAGACTATTTAACAAACTAGGCTATAATGGACTAACAATTCGAATTTGAACTGATGACAACACAATACATAAAAGACCACGTTCTGATTGGCCAGTGAGGGGCCAAGCCTCAACACACACTCATCAAAACCCAGCCTTTTCCCTCCACCACGAGCTACTGCGCCCATAATTCCAGTTGTGAAAATATAAACAATATTTCTGACACACCCCCGAACCTATAACACTACCGTCAGAGCTAAGATTTACCATTGCGTTATAGAGCCCATCTGTTAATGCTGCTGTGCTTGTCTTCCTTGCATGAACACTTGCACTTGTCTCTTCTTACTATCACCGATTTTTCTGATAGCTGTTTTATTAAAGGGGCAATCAGCAGTTGCTATATCCATTTTTGGACTTATAAAATAATGATATGTACCCATTGATTCTTGAAGAAAATAACTTATAAATGCTTCATGGTTTTAGTTCAACTGTCGTAGCTCATCAGAACCCAAAATATAAGCTTATATGCAATTTTTTGAACTACATTTTGAAAAAAACTAAAAGTTCAATAGATGGACGATCATGGAAAGCAGGATAGTTCCTTCCAGTGGCGAACCGTGTGGCGAACCGTGACTATTGGAGCTAGTCCCTCAGTTGCGGAAAAATATTTGACGTCATACATATAGATAGAGACCTTGGATGCCTGTGTATACAGAGCATGACTTGAGACCTTTATCTTGCAGACCTATGTAGGAGAAGCAATTATTTGATGACAGAGTCAAACGGTCCTAAGCCACGCCTCGGCTGTGGCTCACAGAAGCAGCACACGTACACAATGGTTGCAAATATCAATAGCGGAACCACGTTAGAAGAAAATCAGGTTGGGTCGTTTCAAAGAATCATTTGCCAAAACAAACAGTCTGTCACGTTTGTAATATGGATCCGACCAAGGCGCAGCGTGGTATGTGTACATTCTTATTTATGGAGGTGGTCCCTGTACAGGGACCGCTCAGCGGAAATTTCAGAGCGCCACCTATAGTACTTTACTTAGTACTCGTTAAATCTCAAACTTTCATAAAAATACACATGCAAGGTACTGAATTAAAGCTACACTCGTTGTGAATCTAGCCACCAAGTCAGATTTGTAAAATGCTTTTCGGCGAAAGCATGAGAAGCTATTATCTGATAGCATGCACCCCCCAAAATACCAGCACGACACGTAAACAACAGATTTTGAGGTAGCCAGCGCTACCCAAAACGCAGAAATAAAATATAAAACATTCATTACCTTGGACGAGCTTCTTTGTTGGCACTCCTATATGTCCCATAAACATCACAATTGGGTCCTTTTCCCGATTAAATCCGTCATTGTATACCCAAAATGTCATTTGCTGAAGGCCAGTCTGATGCTGCAAAAAGTCCATTTACAAGACGCAACGTCACTTTTTAAAATTACAAAAGTCGCCTATAAACTTTTACAAATCACTTCAAACGACGTTTCTAAACCAACTTTAGGTATTAATAAACGTTAATGATGTATCAAATTGATCACGGGGCGATCTGTATTCGATAGCAGCAAGTCTGGAAAACATCGTCCATTTTTTCAGTTTCACAACATACTGTGGTGCGCCACAAGAAGGGAGGGGTCTATTCGTGTTGTAACCAAGGATAAATTATTCTGATATTGATAGCAATGGTGACATCGTGTGGAAGCTGTAGGCGTTTACAGGGGGTTCGCATATATTTTCTCTTCATTTCTCTCCATTCATTGAATGGCGGACAAATATTTTGTTTTTGTTTTTGGTTAACAGTTTTACCAGGGATTTTTACTCCTAAACACGTTCTGTTATAGCCACAGACCCGATTTAACCAGTTTTAGAAACTTCAGAGTGTTTTCTATCCACACATACTTATCATATGCATATACTATATTCCTGGCATGAGTAGCAGGACTTTGAAATGTTGCGCGATTTTTAACAAAAAGCTGCGAAAATTCGCATCATCCATAACAGGTTTAAAGAATGAACACTGAACAAACTAACAAAATAACAAAACGAAATGTGAAGCTATACAAACGAGTGCTGACAGGCAACTAGACATAGACAAGATCCCACAAACACCAAAGGGAAATGGCTACCTAAATATGATCCCCAATCAGAGACAACGATAAAGAGCTGCATCTGATTGGGAACCATATCAGGCCACCATAGACATACAAATCACTTAGACCTCAAAAGCCATAAATATACAAAAACCCGAGACAATACAAAACTAACGTACCCACCCTAGTCACACCCTGATCTAACCAAAATATAAAGAAAACAGAGATATTTCAGGTCAGGGCGTCAGTACCCCGAACCCCCCCCCAAAGGTGCGGACTCCCGGCTGCAAACCTGAACCTATAGGGTCTGGGTGGGCATCTACCCTCGGTGGCTGCTCCGGTTCTGGATGCAGCCCCCCCCTCTTTACGCTGATCCCTCCGCCATTGTAGAACCGGACCGTGGATCATCGCCGGAGGCTCTGGACTGCGGAACATCGCCGGAGGCCCCGGACTGGGAACCGTCGCTGGAGACCCCGGACTGGGGAACGTCGCTGGAGACCCCGGACTGGGGACCGTCGCTGGAGACCCCGGACTTGGGACCGTCGCTGGAGACCCCGGTACTTGGGTCCGTCGCTGGAGACCCCGGTACTTGGGGCTGTCGCTGGAGACCCCGCACTGGAGACGGTCGCTGGAGGTTCCGGACTGTGGACCATCGGTGGAGGTTCCGGACTGTGGACCGTCGGTGGAGGTTCCGGACTGTGGACCGTCGGTGGAGGTTCCGGACTGTGGACCGTCGGTGGAGGCCCCGGACTGTGGACCGTCGGTGGAGGTTCCGGACTGTGGACCGTCGGTGGAGGTTCCGGACTGTGGCCCGTCATTGGAGGCTCGGGACTGTGGCTCAGGTCTAACCCCTGACTCTGCCAATCTCCCCGTGTGACCCCTGCCCAAAAAAGTTTTTTTGGAGCTGCCTCTCGGGCTTCCGTGCTAGCCGTGTCCCCTCGTATCGTCGCCGTTCCTCCTGTGCTATCTCCACCTGCTTCCATGTCAGGGTCTTGTCCCCTGCCATTACCTCCTCCCAGGTTCAGGATGTCCTCCACTCATCTTTCTCCCGAACCCAGGATGCCCACTCCTCTTGAACATGCTGCTTGGTCTTTTTGTGGTGGGATCTTCTGTCACGTTCGTTATAAGGATCGGACCAAGACGTAGACATACAAAAACCCTAGACAATAGAAAACTAGTGTACCCACCCTAGTCACACCCTGACCTAACCAAAATATAAAGAAAACAGAGATATCTCAGGTCAGGGCGTGACACAGTCCCTCAAATAGTGGCGGAATAAATTCAAACACAAAACTACTCACATTGTTTCAAGACCACGGACAGTAAATGCTGTCAGAGAGAAAAAAGTTGCGCTGTATTCGATGTTCTATCTCCAGCATGCAACAATAAAGAAATGCACCACAACACAGAATGTCAAGTACCCAGTACTTCCAATTGCAATGTCATTACCTTGTTTTTACCACACAACCATTGATCTAAAGTTGAAATAATATTTTACACATTGTATTTAAAATGAAATGAACGAGATAGCAAAAGCAAGCTGTAGATGAAAACAGAAAGTCCACTCACCATTATGATTATAATTTTAAAATGTTCATTCTCCTGTCCTTCTCTATGAAATCGGCAATGACAGGTTCATATAGCGTGTATTTTGATTTTAAAACCGAAATAAGTTATTTTTCGATTGAGATCAAAGCCAGAGCTGACAGTCGCGCCTGTCCAGTGGGGTTCCTGTAATATGTCTTGATCCTTTTTAGTTTAGAAAATGTTCTTTCTACTGACGCACTGGACACTGGAATGGTAAAAACTAGACAGGTAAGCAGATACAATTGGTGCATACTATCAATTAGTCTCTTCTGCTGGAGAAAGTGGGGCAGATCAGGCAGGCTCTTACCCTCGAAGTCAGACATTGAGTACACAACGTTGAGTTCTGTTTTAAGCTGTGGCAAATCAAAATTAGGGCCATAGCGCTCTTTGAGACTTGAGAACGCAGCGCTTGGTTTACCCTTGGTACTCCGGTCTCACTCACAGTGTCCTCGTAGATGGAACCGAATTGACCTTTTCCCCTCTCTGCGGTGTTGCAGAAGTCGTCCACCCTGGACAAGCAGAACTGCATGTCAAACTCCCTGTTCTGCAGTATTACAAACAGCACGTCGGGGTACGCAAATATGGAATAGAACGCGGATAGCAGGAAGCAGAACTCGAAGCTTGTCAGGTGCATCATGTATCCATCTGCGCTGTGAATGGTGTCTTCATCAAAGTCATCGTGATGGTCCACTATCTATTCAATGAGTTCAGCTTTTTTTTCAATAATTTTGCACGCCCAATTTTTCAGTTTTTGATTTGTTAAAAAAGTTTGAAATATCCAATAAATGTCGTTCCACTTCATGATTGTGCCCCACTTGTTGTTGATTCTTCACAAAAAATACAGTTTTATATCTTTATGTTTGAAGCCTGAAATGTGGCAAAAGGTCGCAAAGTTCAAGGGGGCCGAATACTTTCGCAAGGCACTGTAAGTGTGAGGAGAAGTTCCATCGTATTGGCGCCACTCTGGGTAGTCTTCGCTGGCATATTTCATCCAGTAGTTTGACAGATCTTCAGAAAAACGCTGCTCGCCACCAATTATTTTGTTGTTGCATTCTTTTAGTTTACCAGCACCTTGCGACATCACCAGATTAAGAGTGTGCGCATATCAATGAATGAACAGAGCTTGTGGGATAGTTTCTTTCAACTTGGCTTGTACTCCGTAACACTGAGTCACAACTTTGGCCTTGCATTCACACATCTCTAAAAAGCTGATAATTCGGGCAGCAAACGCTTCTGCCCATTTATCCTCAGTTATATCCTCAAATGTCCTTTTCTTCACATCACCATCGGTAGTGTAACGCAACACATAAGACATTTGGGCTACATTGCTGATGTCTATCGTCTCGTCAACCATGATGGTTACAAAGGGGGATTTCACCAATTCTTCCTTCATGACATCTGTCATTACATTCACGACCGCGTGTATCAGGTCATTTTTGGATTTTGCTGGAAGTGCCGGTGAGCACGGTAGCTGTAACCAAATGACAGTCTAGCGTGCTGTCCTGCTCAGCCAAGAAATCCACTATTTCCAAGTAGTTTCCCTGATTAGCTGATTCTTTACCCTCATAATGTCCTCTGAATGCGAATTCTTGCTTGCCTAAAAAAACAACCGTATGAATAAGGTGTATTAGAATCTCCATTGTGCCTGACTTTATCATTGTGAGCAAGTGTCTCATTGCGCCGCTTCTCATTAATAAGAAGGTCTACTCTTGTTTCCCCAATTGTTTTTAAACTCACTGTAGCTCGCAGGTGTGAAGCTGAGTTTTGGTGTTGAAGTGCTGACTTTGTCAAACAGGCTAAGTCTTTGAAACCAGTTGTCCAATTTGAGCTATTATCGCTGCTGAAGAGTAGCTTTTTTGTCAGCTCTCAGTCGGTTATTAACCTTTCTGATCTCCCCATCCCGGATCCGGGATCGTGAATACAGACTCAAGCTCATTACCATAACGCAACGTTAACTATTCATGAAAATCGCAAATGAAATGAAATAAATATGCTAGCTCTCAAGCTTAGCCTTTTGTTAACAACACTGTCATCTCAGATTTTCAAAATATGCTTCTCAACCATTGCAAAACAAGCATTTGTGTAAAAGTAGCTAGCTAG
Source organism: Oncorhynchus mykiss (assembly GCF_057628025.1). NCBI lineage: Eukaryota > Metazoa > Chordata > Actinopteri > Salmoniformes > Salmonidae > Oncorhynchus > Oncorhynchus mykiss. The sequence continues at coordinate 4,678,668 of NC_143047.1, read as the reverse complement.
CGTTAGCATTTCGCGTTAGCATTTAGCGTTAGCATTAGCGTTAGCATCCAGCACGCAACATTAACAAAAACATAAAAGCCTTCAAATAAAATCATTTACCTTTGAAGAACTTCTGATGTTTTCAATGAGGATACTCTCAGTTAGATAGCAGATGCTCAGTTTTTCCAAAAAGATTCCTTGTGTATTAGAAATAGCTCCGTTTTATACATCACATTTGGCTACCAAAAAAAATCCGAAAATTCAGTCCTCAAAACGCGAACTTTTTTCCAAATTAACTCCATAATATCGACTGAAAACATGGCAAACGTTGTTTAGAATCAATCATCAAGGTGTTTTTCACATATCTCTTCATTGATACATCGTTCTTGGACACATGCTTTCTCCCCTGAATCAAATGGTAAAGTAGAAGCAGCTGGCAATTGCGCACCGAATTCGACGCAGGACACCAGGCGGACACTTGGAAAATGTAGTCTCTTATGGTCAATCTTCCAATGATATGCCTACAAATACGTCACAATGCTGCTAAGACCTTGGGCGAACGACAGAAAGTGTAGGCTCATTCGTTGCGCAATCACAGCCATATAAGGAGAGAATGGAAAACAGAGCTTCAGAAATTCTGCTAATTCCTGGGTGATGCATCATCTTGGTTTCGCCTGTAGAATGAGTTCTGGGGCACTTACAGACAAAATCTTTGCAGATTCTGAAACTTCAGAGTGTTTTCTTTCCAAAACTGTCAAGAATATGCATAGTCGAGCATCTTTTCGTGACAAAATATCGCGCTTAAAACGGGAACGTTTTTTTATCCAAAAATGAAATAGCGCCCCTAGAGCTCTAACAGGTACCCCTATGGAACCCATCCAACTTGAAGGAGCTGGAGCAGTTTTGCCTTGAAGAATGGTTAAAAATCCCAGTGGCTAGATGTGCCAAGCTTATAGAGACATTTCCCAAGAGACTTGCAGCTGTAATTGCTGCAAAAGATGGCTCAACAAAGTATTGCCTTTGGGGGGGTGAATAGTATTTGTATTTAATATTCCTGCCACCAACAGAATTCTATATATACTGTATGGGGCATACAACAATCTCAGCTCTGTAGATTTTGCTGCGAAGAGACAGAATCAATAGATCATTTATTCTGGTTTTGCCACTACGTAGCTTGTTTCTGGTCAAAGGTTTAGGAATGGTTAAAAAATCACAACATGCACTTAAAATTAACCTTAAAAATAGCAGTGTTAGGTGATTTGGAAAGCCAAAGTCAGTCAATTAATAATATAATAATACTCGTAAGAAAGGTTTTCATCTTTACCTCACAATCTGTGTATACTATATGTTTAGAAAGGTAAAAATGTATGGCACATGGAAACCAAATGAGAGTGGTCTATGCTGATCGGTGGGATGGGCTGAGAGTGGCTGAGGGTTGGAATTAAAGAGCTTATGTTTGGTAATGCATTATTGGTATGTTACTGCTTTATATAAAAGTGCCATGTATGCAAAATGTGTATGTGAAATGTAAATATAAAATGTATATATAAAATGTATGTAAATGTTGTAGAAAAGCTATAAAAAAAAACAACAATAAAATACATTTAAAAAACTTTAGGGCGATAAATAAATGTGTACTTTGTTATTGAATAAACAATCATAATAATATATATAAATATATATATATGAATATATAAAAAACAAAAAAGCTCAATTCCTTATGGTAGACTGAACGTCGTAGTATATTAAACAAACAAACCTTTTCACCACACAAGAACTACAGGAAATATACATTTTTACATCAGATTGGTGGTGTTAGTATAAAAGGTCAATATCTTTGGTTTAGTACCAGTGATTTTGTCATTTGCGCCTGTCCATAGTGGGTAGCTATGATTTTCTGACAACGGTGGCAAGAAAAAATGTGGGCGCTCCTCCTATTAACGTCTCTGGCATCACATGAATTAGTGGATTTGAGGGTTACGCTATTATTCCAATGAAAGCCAACCCCTGTTGTTATTTAGAAACCAATGTGATACGATGATTGGTTGAAATTATCCAGTCAAAAAAGTGTTGTTACCTTCTTCGCATTGGCTGAGGTAATAAATGGCTACTATAGTCTCTCATTTATCAACTGGTATGCAGTATACCCAAGTACATTGAGGTGTGTCTATTAGAAAAGCGCAAACGCTACATGTCATTGCAGTTATTATCATTACTCCCACATTTATAAACCATTTACTAGTCATTAGTCAAATATTTTTGCAGCCCCTAATCTAGTGAGCGCTATATGTGCTTTATAAATACTTTAAATGTTTTGAATGACAGGTGTCATTTCTCAAAAAAAGATGGACATGCCATTCAGATATTCCAGCAGTACCTGGTAAAATAATAAATCACACAACACAGGATATTTAAGGAAATATGTACACATTTGTGAATAACTAACTTGCTAACATTTACAAATGTGTGAGTAATGATTAATAAATTGTGAGCAAACTGTTTGTAAATGCCTTAAAATTGTTTTTTAAATGCCTTATAAATGGGACATGCTCCATTGATGTTTTAACTTTTCCTGTTATCCCAAGTATAAATACAGTAAACTACACATGCTAAAAGGTAAAAAACTATATGTTTTGAGAAAAATATTGCTTTTTAGATACGACTGCTAACTTAAAGGAATAGGGCATTCAAGGAGTTGGTTTGATGGGACGTTTTGAACTCAGTGGTCTCCCCTCTTGCTTGAGGAACAATAGAGAACAAACGAGGAAAGAACCACCCTTCACATGTCATGACTTTCCTTGACCACCTATTGAGATGTGCCTTTTGTGAAGTAATTCAGGTGTTAAATGAGGTAAAAAGGAGACTGGAGTGCCACTTAAAATAAAGTGTTAACAGTAAAGGTAAACACTGTATAGTCTAAAAACAAGGTTAAAACTATCACTTTGATATCATGGATGGTCACTCCTTGTCTCCAAAGCTCTGTCTTTGAATTTGTAAGTTACATCTCTCCAGCCTCATCCCCCCGCTTTTATCCAAAACAGTGCTGGGGAGGAAACGCTAATTGTTTCAACAGCTAACGTCGCTTTAAGGAAAGTTTTACATGCAATGTGATACAGTATGTGGTTGTGGTCACTCTGGATAAGTATATGTAAATGTAATGTGTTGCTGATATTACTAGCATGATTCTCTTAAAAAGTCCATTTGTTATTACATCATTTGACAGATTAGGTTTCTGTAAATGTAATATCCTGATGCTTTGACGTGGGCCAATATGATTATAGCTCTAGCTGGTGGTGGTCTGCATATTCAAAACCCACTGCAAATTTGACTGAGGCAGAACTATGCAATCCCAGCTCCAGGGTGGAGAAATCTCACTAATAGCTCATTCCCCCGACCCAGTAATCCTCAAATAAATATGATCTCCAAACATTTGACTACTTCGGAGCCAAAATGCAAATAAATATGAAGTGTTTATTTGTAAATAGTTAGTACATAATGGGCTGTGTATTATGTTTGCTGGGAATGCAAACCAAGATGCTCCAACTATAACTCTTAATTCTAATAAACATAGGCATTGACGGTCCATAAGGACGGCATAGTAGTACTTTACAACACCCAAACAACTACGATATAATAGAGATTAGATCAATCTATTTTTCATCCAGTCTTAGAGCACTAACAAGACCCGCAGAATCAAAACTCTTAGCATGTAAAGCATGATGTAGAGATGTGGTGTTGTAGACAATAGAGGCTTGGGACATTGGTATTCCACTGCAGCCTGGCCGGGACTCAGTGTTCTTACTCTGGAGCACTGCAGAGCTGCAGGTCAGGACCATGGCCAGTCAGGAGCTTTTAGAGTTAGAGCTAGCAGGCCTGTCAACCTGGCCTAAACCCACCAGAGATTGCTTGGGCAAATCTTGTTACCACCCTTTACGCATTACTTTGTTGAAGCACCTTTAGCAGCAATTACAACCTCAAGTCTTCTTGGGTATGACGCTACAAGCTTGGTGCACCTGTATTTGGGGACCTTTATATAGACAGGTGTGTGCCTTTCTAAATAATATCCAATCAATTCAATGTACCACAGGTGGACTCCAATCAAGTTGTAGAGCCATCTCAGGGATGATCAATGAAAACAGGATGCACCTGTGCTCAATTTCAAGTCTCATATCAAAGGGTCTGAATACTTTTGTAAATAAGGTATTTCTGTACTTTTTTAAAAACATTTCTAAAAACCTGTTTTTGCTTTTCATTATGTTTGTATTGTGTGTAGATTGATGAAAAAAAGTGATTTTATACCTTTTAGAATAAGGCTATAAACTAACCAAATGTAGAAAAGGCCAAGGGGTCTTTCCGAATGCACTGTATGTGCTTATTCAGTACACATGGGAGGCAGGGCGGTAGCCACCCACTGGGCAAAAACTGATTCACTGTTGTTTCCACGCCCTTTCAATCAAAAAAAAATGTATGTGATGATATTGAATTAATGTGGAAAACTGATTGGATTTGTAAAATGTCAAAGTAAGGGCACTTCGTCCCTTTTATCACCAAACTTTTAACCTACAGTACCAGACAAAAGTCCTACTAATTCAAGGGCTTTCTTAATATTTACTACATTGTCGAATAATGGTGAAGACATCATCACTATGAAATAACACCTATGGAATCATGTAGTACATGTAGTAAATAAAAACATTTTAAACAAATCAAAATATATTTTAGATTTTAGATTCTTCAAAGTAGCAAACCCTTTGCCTTGATGACAGCTTTGCACACTCTTGGCATTCTCTCAACCAGCTTCATGAGGTAGTCACTTGGAATGCATTTCAACAGGTGTGCTTTGTTAAAAGTTATTTTGTGGAATTTCTTTCCTTTTTAATGCATTTGAGCCAATCAGTTGTGTTTTTACAAAGTAGCCCTATTTAGTAAAAGACCAAGTCCATATTATGGCAAGAACAGCTCAAATAAAAAAGAGAAACAAAAGTCCATCATTACTTTAAGACATGAAGGTCAGTTAATCTGGAAAATCCCAAGAAATGTGAAAGTTTCTTCAAGTGCAGTCGGGAAAACCATCAAGCGGTGAAATTGGCTCTCATGAGGACCGCCACAGGAAAGGAAGACCCAGAGTTACCTCTGCTGCAGAGGATAAGTTCATTAGAGTTGCCAGCCTCAGAAATTGCAGCCCAAATAAATGCTTCACAGAGTTCAAGTAACAGACACATCGCAACATCAACTGTTCAGAGGAGACTGTGTGAATCAGGCCTTCATGGGCGTATTGCTGCAAAGAAACCACCACTAAAGGACAAGAATAATAAGAAGAGACTTGGGCCAAGAAACACGAGCAATGGACATTAGACCAGTGGAAATGTGTCACTTGGTCAGATGGTTGGTTCCAACCGCAATATCTTTGTGAGACGCAGAGTAGGTGAACAGATGATCTCTGCATGTGTGGCTCCCAGGAGGTGGCATGATGGTGTGGGAGTGTTTTGCGGTGACAATGTCTGTGATTCAGTTAGAATTCAAGGCACACTTAACCAGCATGGCTACCAAAGCAGTTTGCAGCGATATCCATCCCACCTGGTTTGGGCTTAGTGGGACTATCATTTTGTTTTTCAACAGGACAATGACCCAACACACCTCCAGGCTGTGTAAGGGCTATTTGACCAAGAAGGAGAGCGATGGAGTGCTGCATCAGATGACCTGGCTTCCACAATCACCCAACCTCAACCCAAATGAGATGGTTTGGGATGAGTTGGACCGCAGAAGGAAGGAAAAGCAGCCAACAAGTGCCCAGCACATGTGGGAGCTCCTTCAAGACGGTTGGAAAATAATTCCAGGTGAAGCTGGTTGAGATAATTCCAAGAGAGTCTAAAGCTGTCATCAAGGGTGGCTATTTTTAAGAATATCAAATATATTTAACACTTTTTTGGAGTGCGGGGGTATTTGGTATTTTATTAGGATCCCCATTAGCTGTTGAAAAAGCAGCAGCTACTCTTCCTGGAGTCCACACAAAACATGAAACATGATATAGAATAACATAATACAGAAGTACAGCTCACTACATACATAAAAAAGGCACATGTAGCCTACATATCAATACATACACACAAACTATCTAGATCAAATGGGGGGGGGGGGGGGTTCAATCCAAAAAAATGTTCAAGTTAAAGCTACTGCATTTCTATACAATTTAAAAACTCTAAAATGCTATTTGGAGAACAGCAAAAAAAAAGCTAAAAATTACCCCAGCCGTTATCTCATTGGTTGCTGTAGCTTCATTCACCTCAGTCGGTCTACAAACACATAGCTTATTAGCTATACAATTATCCGCAACACATTTACTAACAGCACCGGGATTAAAAACTATAATTTAATATGCACAGGGGTCTTTAGCAGAACAAGTATTTCATTAACAACAGGTAAACAAATACGTTTGCTTTAGATAACTTTTTGTGTGCAGTTTTACAGCAGATTTCCTGAAAATATACACCTTGTGCCATTATTTATGTTATGTTAATATTTGGGGCGGCAGGTGGTGGTTAGAACATTGGGCCAGTAACTGTAAGGTTACTAGATTGAATCCATGAGCTGAAAAGGTAAGAATCTGTTGTTCTGCCCCTGAACAAGGCAGTTAACCCACTGTTCCTAAGCCTTCATTGTAAATTAGAATTTGCTCTTAACGCTTTCCTCAATGCCAAGAGCCATTCAGCTTTACCAATTTGTATAAGCATGCCTTTATAATGCACTATTATCAGGCTTATAAGTCTATGTAGAACGTTTTCAATTGAATCAAAATGGCTGATCATACATGGGTTAAATAAATGCATTATAATGCACAGCAACGCCTATGGATAGGGTGTGTGTAAGGGAATGCCACATGGGAAGGGGACGTCAAATTATGTTTCCTTAGAATTCCTTGCACACCCTTGATAAAGCATTAGACCTGTCTGTGTTGAGTAATGTTTTAAGTATACAATGATTATATCTCAGTTTATGTGGGATTGTCTCAAGTGGATGGTCTGCACCATGACTAATGCACCTCTTAAAATGACAGATTGGCCATTTGCAGAAATCTGCTTTTTTCTATTGCCTTTGGCCAGGAGCAGCCAATTGTTCCCAACCAAATGCAATCCTTGGCACTCTCCAATCCTAGGGAGGGACATTGCGCTGATGATCCAGTCATGTGTGCCAGGCCTAGAAAAACAGTGGAAGCCACATTCCCAGTGACATTAGTTTTGGAGTCGCTACGGTGACCTACAGTGGATACTCTGCATAATGTGCATGCGGTAGCCTATGTTTTCCTACTCCAACATATTATGGGTTGCATCACAATGTGAGAAAGATCCAGATAGCTAATGCTGATCGTGCAGACTGATCGAATTTGATCAGATCAAGTCAAATTTTATTAGTCACATACGCAGTATACAACAGGTTTACAGTGAAATAATGACGTATGAGCCCCTAACCAACAATGCAGTTAAAAAATTACGGATAAGAATAAGAAATACAAGTAACTAATTAAAGAACAGCAGTAAAATAACAATAGTGAGACTATATACAGGGGGCTACAGAGTCCGGTACAGAGTCAATGTACCGGTACAGAGTCATTGTGCTAAGGCACCGGTTAGTTGAGGTAATATATGCATGTAGGTAGAGTTATTAAGTGACTGTGCATAGATGATAACAACAGAGTAGCAGCGGTGTAAAAAGGGGGGGGGGGCAATGCAAATAGTCTGGATAGCCATTTGATTAGATGTTCAGGAGTCTTATGGCTTGGGGGTAGAAGCTGTTTAGAAGCCTCTTGGACCTAGACTTGGTGCTCCGGTATTGCTTGCCGTGTAGTAGCAGAGAGACCAGTCTATGACTAGGGTGGCTGGAGTCTGGCAATTTTTAGGGCCTTCCTCTGGCACTGCCTGATGTAGAGGTCCTGGATGGCAGGAAGCTTGGCCCCAGTGATGTACTCGGCCATTCGCACTACCCTCTGTACTGTCGTGCCTTGCTGTCAGAGGCCGAGCAGTTGCCATACCAGGCAATGATGCAACCATGCTCTCGTTGGTGTAGCTGTAGAATCTTTTGAGAATCTGAGGACCCATTCCAAAACCTTTCAGTCTCCTGAGGGTGAATAGGCTTAGTCGTGCCCTCTTCACGACTGTCTTGGTGTGCTTGGTCCATGTTAGTTTGTTGGTGATATGAACACCAAGGAACTTGAAGCTCTCAACCTGCTCACTACAGCACCGTCGATGAGAATGGGGGCGTGCTCTTTTTCCTGTAGTTCACAATCATCTCCTTTGTCTTGTTCACATTGAGGGAGAGATTGTTATCCTGGCACCACATGGCCAGGTCTCTGACCTCCTCCCTGTAGGATGTCTCGTCGTTGTCGGTGATCAGGCTGTGTGTCATCAACAAACTTATTGATGGTGTTGGAGTCGTGCCTGGCCGTGCAGTCATGAGTGAACAGGGAGTTCAGGAAGGGACTGAGCACGCACCCCTGAGGGGCACCTGTGTTTAGGATCAGCATGGCAGATGTGTTGGCACTATGGTGTTGAACGCTGAGCTGTAGTCATTGAATAGCATTCTCACATAGGTGTTCCTTTTGTCCAGGTGGGAAAGGGCATTGTGGAGTGCAATAGAGATTGCATCATCTTTGGATCTGTTGTGGTGGTATGCAAATTGGAGTGGGTCTAGGGTTTCTGGGATAATGGTGATGTTGTGAGCCATGAACAGCCTTTCAAAGCACTTCATGGCTACAGACGTGAGTGCTATGGGTCTGTAGTAATTTAGGCAGGTTACCTTAGTGTTCTTGGGCACAGGGACTATGGTGGTCTGCTTAAAACATGTTGGTATTATAGACTCGGACAGGGAAAGGTTGAAAATGTCAGTGAAAACTTAATATCCTTGCGAAAGTATTCGGCCCCCTTGAACTTTGTGAACTTTTGCCACATTTCAGGCTTCAAACATAAAGATATAAAACTGTATTTTTTTGTGAAGAATCAACAACAAGTGGGACACAATCATGAAGTGGAACGACAATTATTCGGATATTTCAAACTTTTTTTTGTCGGCCCAAACCATGATGCTGCCACCACCATGTTTGACAGTGGGGATGGTGTGTTCAGCTGTGTTGCTTTTACGCCAAACATAACGTTTTGCATTGTTGCCAAAAAGTTCAATTTTGGTTTCATCTGACCAGAACACCTTCTTCTCCTTCTTCTGTTTGGTGTGTATCCCAGGTGGCTTGTGGCAAACTTTAAACGACACTTTTTATGGATATCTTTAAGAAATGGCTTTCTTCTTGCCACTCTTCCATAAAGGCCAGATTTGTGCAATATACGACTGATTGTTGTCCTATGGACAGTCTCCCACCTCAGCTGTAGATCTCTGCAGTTCATCCAGAGTGATCATGGGCCTCTTGGCTGCATCTCTGATCAGTCTTCTCCTTGTATGAGCTGAAAGTTTAGAGGGACGGCCAGGTCTTGGTAGATTTGCAGTGGTCTGATACTCCTTCCATTTCAATATTATTGCTTGCACAGTGCTCCTTGGGATGTTTAAAGCTTGGTAAATCTTTTTGTATCCAAATCCGGCTTTAAACTTCTTCACAACAGTATCTCGGACCTGCCTGGTGTGTTCCTTGTTCTTCATGATGCTCTCTGCACTTTTAACGGACCTCTGAGACTATCACAGTGCAGGTGCATTTATACGGAGACTTGATTACACACAGGTGGATTGTATTTATCATCATTAGTCATTTAGGTCAACATTGGATCATTCAGAGATCCTCACTGAACTTCTGGAGAGAGTTTGCTGCACTGAAAGTAAAGGGGCTGAATAATTTTGCACGCCCAATTTTTCAGTTTTTGATTTGTTAAAAAAGTTTGAAATATCCAATAAATGTCGTTCCACTTCATGATTGTGTCAGTTCATGACAGTTTTATATCTTTATGTTTGAAGCCTGAAATGTGGCAAAAGGTTGCAAAGTTCAAGGGGGCCGAATACTTTCGCAAGGCACTGTATATACAGGATTCATTTATGCAACATATACTAAGAATGATATGTACAGCAGTAGATATATTAGAGGGAGCCAGCTATGTCAAGAACACAGAATATAAATAAATATGCAGTGTGTATAAACAGTATAACAACTACAGTATGTAAATACACGGTACAAAACCCCATTGCAAAATGGATAGAAGTGCAGAAAAGTAGCTTCCGGACCGGAGTCCGGAATATAAATATACTGTGTATGTATGTGAATGGTGTATAGACAGTATGTGAGCAGAAAAGGAGTGTACAGCAGTAGTTATAAAAGGATGAGCCATGACTAGAATAAAGTATATACATAAAAAGTGGGACATATGAGGTAGTGTGGATATAGGATGATTGCAATGGTACTGAGGCCAATTTCTACACCTATTTTAATACTACATGAATAACATAGTAATAACACTGAACTACACAATCACCCCATTCCTGTTTCAATTTGAATTCATATCCTCATCAGAGCCAGACCTCGATTCATAATTTACTTTCTGCCTACCTGACTGAGCAGGCAGATGAAGCAGTGAAATCAACTGTACTTTAGGAGAAGATTTCAGATTTCCGAAGATTTCCGCCCCGCAGAACCTCATTTTGTCTCCTTCGGTAAATTGTATTTTTTTAATTTTTTTTATTTCACCTTTATTTAACCAGGTAGGCCAGTTGAGAACAAGTTCTCATTTACAACTGCGACCTGGCCAAGATAAAGCAAAGCAGATGGGTTTAGTCATTTAAATCACACCCGTTTTTCCTTAATGACTCACTGTCCGTCTTCGAAGCGGCATCAGTGGCAGCTTGCTATTCTGGGCACAGTTAGAGCAGTTACTTGAGAGAGTTAGGGAAAGACAGAGGGATATAGAGCATGTCTTTCTCTCTTTTCTTTTCTCCAAATGTGAGACGCAAGTGTCATGACGCTGTTGTTTCTCCACTGATATAACATCCCAATCTTCATTATGGATAAAGCGGGAAAGGCTAGACAAGTTTTGACCTTTAATATGTATGAGAATATGTGGACACTTAAGCTCCCGGACTTCACCCATATCGTGGACAGTGATAGATTGTCTATACTGATACTTAACCAGAACATAACAATCGTTAAAGTATGAACATAGCAGGAGAAAATCCTTCTCCGATATCAAGGCATATACAGACAAATTATTTGTGCATGAATGATTGTATATTTGGTAAACATCTAGAAGAATTCATACACTGCAGCAAAAAAAAAAAAAAAATGTACGGGCCAAAAATGTAGATATTTTAACATGTAATTGAAGCTTACAGCCATTATTTCTCATTTCTCTGTAACGGCTGTCCTCTTCGTCTGATGAGGAATATGAAGGATCGGACCAAAACGCAGCGTGGTAAGTGTTCATGTTGTAAATTTAATCAAAACTGAACACTCAGCAAAATAACAACGAGGAATAATGAGAACGAAACAGTTCTGTCAGGTGATACACACAAAACAGAAAACAACAACCCACAACTCATAGTGGGAAAACAGGCTGCCTAAGTATGGTCCTCAATCAGAGACAACGATTGACAGCTGCCTGTTTGGGAACCAAACCAGGCCAAACACATAAAAATACAACACAGAACAAAACATAGTATGCCCACCCCAACTCACGCCCTGACGAAACGAAAAGAGAGACATAAAAAGGAACTAAGGTCAGGACGTGACATTCTCACTATAATTGTGACAGATTGTCAATGTAAATTATAATCTGTTCTTAATTGACTTAAATAAATTGTTAAATTGTCTTCTGCTAAACTCTGTTTACAGATGCCGTATTTATACTGAACAAAATATAAACACAACATGTAAAGTGTTATTCCCAGGTTTCATTAACTGAAATAAAAGATCCCAGAAATGTTAGATGCACATAAAAGCTTATTTCTCTCAAATTTTGTGCACAAATTTGTTTACATGCCTTTTAGTGAGCATTTCTCCTTTGCCAAGATAATCCATCCACCTGAAAGGTGTGGCGTGTCAAGAAGCTGATTAAACATTATAATCATTACATGGGGTGGCAGGTAGCCTAGTGGTTAGAGCATTGGACTTGTAACTGAAAGGTAGTTAGAGCGTTGGATTTGTAACCGAAAGGTGGCTAGAGCATTGGACTTGTAACCGAAAGGTTGCAAGATCAAATCCCCAAGCTGTTAAAATAAAAATTTGTTGTTCTGCCCCTGAACAAGGCAGTTAACCCACTGCTCCTAGGCTGTCATTGAAAATTAGAATTTGCTCTTAACTGACTTACCTAGTATAAAAAATGGTTAATCTTGTGCTGGGGACAATAAAAGGACAATCTATATTGTGCAGTTTTGTCACATAACACAATGCCACAGATGTCTCAAGTTTTAAGTGAGCGTGTAATTGGCATGCTGACTGCAGGAATTTCCCCCAGAGCTGTTGCCAAATAATTTAATGTTAATTTCTCTACCATAAGCCACCTCCAGCGTTGTTTTAGAGAATTTGACAGTACGTCCAACCGGCCTCACAACCAGCAGACCACATGTAACCATGCAAGCCCACGACCTCCACATTCGGCTTCTTCACCTGTGGGATTGTCTGAGATCAGTCACGCGGACAGGAGTATTTCTGTCGAATAAAGCCCTTTAATGGGGAAAAACTAATTTAATTGGCTGGACCTGGCTCCCAAGTGGGTGGGCCTATGCCCTCCAATGCCCACCCAGGGCTGCACCCCTACCTAGTCATTTGAACTCCATAGATTAGGGCCTAATTTATTTAAATTGACTGATTTCCTTATATGAACTAATTATATGAACTAATGAACTCAGTAAAATTGTTTGAAATTATTGCATGTTGCATTTACATTTTTGTTCAGTATAGTTTCCAGTTTGTCACAGCAGTAAAATAATCCTACAGCAATAGGAAATGTGAATTAAAATGTGAATTATAATTAATGGCATTTTTTTGCAGGGGTTGATACATGTCTCGTTAGGGCAAATCAAGTTTGACATTTTATAGTGGAAATTCTAAACTCTAGAAGCCTTTTTAAACCTTCAATACACTAAAAGCGTGCATTTACTGCTGTGCAGGATACGGCATCTGTAAGCGGATATTGTGGGTAAGTTTAGGAGATATGAATGTATTACTTGTTATGTGTAGATTGGGTCAAAAGCCCTTGTTTTGTCTGTCATAAAAAAATAAAGGCTTAAGTCAAATAACAAATTATGTGTGCTGTAGAACATCAATGAAATACTCACAGGCCAGGAAGCAGTCCATACTGAAGGAGATGTTATCCAGACAAATGGCTGATCCTGGACCTGGTCCATTGTCAGCGCTGAACTGGAGCCAGAACCTGAGGAGAAACAAAATCTGATCTTTGAACAGTAGAGACAATATGGATTTAGAACACAACATCAATGACCACAAGCTGCATCACTCAAGTCCTTGCGATGAGGGGAAGATGAAGTATATCTACTTGGTGATAAACTTAAGTGTATCATTCAAGACTAGGATTAAAAAAACGGCTAGATTCAATCCATAACGCTTAAATTCAGCGTTGTAGCACGATTGACATTTAATGGCAGTTGTTCCGCGGTAAAATCTGCATATGCTGGTTCAAATGGAAATTACGTTTAAATTTCAAGCGTGGTACTCAAGTATTCTACTAGCACAAATACATACTTCAAAAACAACATTGTTGATTGCAACCTGAATAATGAGTTTTACGCCAGTACTCCAGTAGAACATGTCATAATGGTCTTCTATTAGAAACTGCAAATAGATAGAACACAGATGGATGACCACAAAGACCACCATTTACATTACTGTGACCCTGTACTGAATGTACAAATCTACTACACTGACCTATTTTCCCAAGCATGTGCGCCACACAGAGTTGGTAGAATAACCAATACAAATTTTAAAAATTGAGTTTGTGACTTTCACCTACTGCTCTTTTCTCTTCCATTTGCAGAACACAGAGGAGAGAGAATATGAATGACAGACTACTGTTGTGAGCCAAATCTGAAGACATTCACATACTTCCTTGTCTTTTGTTACGGACCAAAATCCTATCAAAAATAATTTGCTTGCGAAAAAATCCACTTGAGTTCATAAGGTGCAAGGACATGCCTTTTAATTAAGAACGTGAGCAGAACAAACTCCATAAAACCGGAAATAGAAACTGAATCAATATCTGAAGAACAGGATTAGCTTGGCTCCAACGATAAAGAGAGCCCAATCAAGCACGCCGAGATGAAACAAGTCATCCAACCTTTTTCCTTCTTTTTCTTTAATTTTTAATATCAGGTCCTCATACTGAAGAATTAAAAAAATCAAGTGCTAATTGTAGGAAAAGGCGGATGAATGGAGGCCTCTGTATCGATTTTTACTACCCTGTTTTAAAAATACAGGGTGATACAGTGAGCGATAAGGAGAATAGGGTACTCGCCGCAGGCCCATCGTATAAGGCAAGTAAACCCATTGGGACCCATGATGAAAGGGAGGCTTATCTTAAAATGTAATGTAAATACTTAAATTCGGAAGGATGAACTGAAGAAAAAAGCTACAGTATGCATTACTGTGTCTTTGGACCTGAAAGGCAAAATGTATTTTCTTTCATCCTAAAAGAACACACAATGCATCGTTGTGGTTTGCTGGTTCTTTTGTGCTTTGACGTGATGCATGTTTCAAATGTAGTATGATCCTATGATCTCACAATCTAATGAAGCAGTGCCCCATTTTGACCGTGTTACATATTCATACACTGCACTCTGTTTTTCCAAAGGCCGTGATTGGCAAAATCACTTGTCAGTCTGTCAATGGAGCAACTTGATTCGCCTTACCAGTCAACAAGTCCGTAGAGAGGAAGCATAATGAGTCTCCAGCCTCTCTCGGTCTTGGGCTCGCTGGCAGAGTGCCACAGTCTGCGCTGCTCCTTAGGTCCTGTGCTGTTCTCCACCAGCCACAAAGATAGCGCCCATCTCTGGCCACCTCCGGAACACATCCAGAACCGTACCTGTTGGGGAAATCACATTATATTATGAGTCAGAATAGGAATTGCATAGGACTTGACTGAGACCCACATTGACATCTCAAATTATCAGGTTGCGATGTTATACTGTCATAATTACTAGTTTAGAAGTAGTGTACGCACATCCAGTTACTTGTTCCCACAGTGTTATTAAGTGCAATATTTTGACCGGAAAGTTTTTACTCCAGCCAGACCTTCATGGAAGACATTTGGGTCTAAACACTGCACTTGATAAAACTGTAGAGGCAGTCTGAGGGTATCTTTCTTTAAATGGAAGTTGTAGTTACACCTACAGATTCATAAATTGTCTCAGCTGTACACCAGGCCGTATTAATTTCCCTATTCCATATTGCTCATATTTTTCTCAATCTAATGGAACAACAATACTCCCGTCTAAATGCTATATTTGTGTCTCTCCAATATGCAGAGCTGACTATGGTTTCCCTCTAATCAACATTTAAACTATAATTTCTATGTGTAGTGCAAGGTCTTCTATCACAGCGTACTCCCTCACTTAATTGTCATTGATCCAGATTTCACCTTTACAAAACTGTGAGAAGTTCCCTGACATCAAGATTATAGAAGTCAAACCGTGTTTGCCCGGCATTACTTGAAGATGGACATGATCTGCTACTAATGCCCAAGCCAATCTACTCTTGAGATTGGGTGCTGCAGCAGACAAAGCAGACAGGCAGGCAGGAGGGGACATTGGAAAGCTCAGGGTCGTGTAAAGAGAGATTGAGGTGCTAATCTGGAATCACTGCTAATCTTTAGTCCAGTGCCAAGGAACTGCTGACTTCGGCTAGCTAGAATGTAGCTTTAGGCACTGTTATAGGACTGAACTTTACTTCAGACATAACTCAGTAGCTGTCGCTCAGGGGCCCACTTTATGTCCCCCTCTATCCTCTCTTTCACTTTCTTTTTTCCCTTCTTCCATTTTCTGTCTCCCATAGATTCTCTCCTTGTGCATCCTATGTCTGTGACGATACCCGTATCGCCAAACATTTTCCATGGGAAAATGAAAACATGGTGTGGGCCAAACTCTTTGGTCTTTAAATAACCTGTTGTATGTAAGATACTGATGCTTGTATAAGTATTCACCCACCTTGGCATTTTTCCTATTTTGTTTCCTTACAACCTGGAATTAAAATGTATTTTGGGGGGGGGTTGTATCATTTGATTTACACAACATGCCTACCACATTGAAGATACAAAATATTTTTTATTGTGAAACAAACAAGAAATAAGAAAAAAAACTTGAAAACTTGAACGGTCATAACTATTCACCCCCTCCAAAGGTAATACTTTGTAGAGCCACCAATTGCAGCAATTACAGCTGCAAGTCTCTTGGGGTGTCTCTATAAGCTTGGCACATCTAGCCACTGGGATTTTTGCCCATTCTTCAAGGCAAAACTGCTCCAGCGCCTTCAAGATGGATAGGTTCTGCTGGTGTACAGATATCTTTAAGTCGTATCACAGATTTTCAATTGGATTGAAGTCTGGGCATTGGCTAGGCCATTCCAAGACATTTGATTGTTTCCCCTTAAACCACTCAAGTGTTGCTTTAGCAGTATGATTAGGGTCATTGTCCTGCTGGAAGGTGAACCTCCGTGCCAGTCTCAAATCTCTGGAAGGCTGAAACAGGTTTCCTTCAAGAATTTCCCTGTATTTAGCGCCATCCATCAATCCTTCAATTCTGACCAGTTTTCCAGTCTCTGCCGATGAAAAACATCCCCACAGCATGATGCTGCCACCACGCATCACTGTGGGGATGTTGTTCTTGGGGAGATGAGAGGTGTTGGGTTTGCGCCAGACATAGCGTTTTCTTTGATGGCAAAAAAGCTTCTTCCATATGTTTGAAGAGTCTCCCATATGCATTTTGGCGAACACCAAACGTATCAGCTTGCTTTTTTTCTGGCCACTCTTCCGTAGCCCAGCTCTATGGAGTGTATGGCTTAAAGAGGTCCTATGGACAGATATTCCAATTTCCACTGTGGAGCTTTGCAGCTCTTTCGGGGTTATCTTTGTTCTCTTTGTTGCCTCACTGATTAATGCCCTCCTTGCCTGGTCCGTGAGTTTTGGTGGGTGGCCCTCTGTTGGCAGGTTTGTTGTGGTGCAATATTCTTTACATTTTTTAAATAATGGATTCAAATGGTGCTCTGCGGGATGTCAAAGTTTCGGATATTTTTTTATAACCCAACCCTGATCTGTACTTCTCCTCAACTTTGTCTCTGACCTGTTTGGAGAGCTCCTTGGTCTTCATAGTTCCGCTTACTTGGTGGTGCCCCTTGCTAAGTGGTGTTGCAGACTCTGGGGCCTTTCAGAACAGGCGTACAGTGGGGCAAAAAAGTATTTAGTCAGCCACCAAAAGACACCTGTCCACAACCTCAAACAGTCACAATCCAAACTCCAATATGGCCAAGACCAAAGAGCTGTCAAAGGACACCAGAAACAAAATTGTAGACCTGCACCAGGCTGGGAAGACTGAATCTTCAATAGGTAAGCAGCTTGGTTTGAAGAAATCAACTGTGGGAGCAATAACCTGGGGCACCACGGAAAAGCAGCATTTGGAATTTTGGAAGAAAAGCATGCCCAAATTAAACTGGCTTCTACTCAGGCCCAGAAGATAGGATATGCATATTATTAGTAGATTTGGATAGAAAACACTCTAAAGTCCAAAAACCCGAGAAAAAGGCAAAAACCTGAGAAAAATCCATTCAGGAAGTGGGATTTTTATATTCATTGCCATTACAATATCCATTGACTTAGGAGTCAAATTGCAGTTCCTATGCCTTCCACCAGATATCAACAGTCTTTAGAAATTGTTTAAGGCTTGTATTCTGAAAAATGAAGGGGTAAGAGCAGTCTGAAAGAGTGGACCCTGCCGTGTCAGAGCTTTTTCATGCGCACGGCCAAAGAGAGTGCCTTTCTTGTTTACCTTTTATATTGACAACGTTATTGTCTGGTTTAAATATTATTGATTATTTAGGCTAAAAACAACCTGAGGATTGAATATCAACATCGTTTGACATGTTTCTATGAACTTTACGGATACAATTTGGATTTTTTTTCCTGCCTGTTGTGACTGCGTTTGAGCCTGTGGATTACTGAAGAAAACGTGCGAACAAAACAGAGGTTTTTTGGATATAAGAGACTTTATCGAACATTGAATAAATGAATGTCTTCTGAGTGCAAACATATGAAGATCATCAAAGGTAAGTGAATCATTTTCTCTATTTCTGGCTGGTTACTGTTTGTAATGATTTGTCTGCTGGGCTATGTTCTCAAATAATTGTAAGGTATGCTTTCGCCGTAAAAACATTTTTGAAATCTGACACCGTGGTTGGATTCAAAAGAAGTTCATCTTTAAACCTATGTTTAATAGTTGTATCTTTTCTGAATTTTTATAATGAGTATTTCTGTATTTAAATTTGGCGCTCTGCAATCTCACTGGATGTTGGCCAGGTGGGACGCTAGCGTCCCACATACCCTAGAGAGGTTAAAGAGTTCCGTCTTTCGAATTTACTCTTAGAGATTTAAAGAACTCTTACATTTCAGTCATCAATCAGTCATTAATTATTATTTTCCTTCTATCAGTCTCATCTGAATGTCAAAAGTCTTGGTTATCTTGCATGAACCCTAGTTTCCATAATGAATCAGCAATATACACATTGGCTTAATTATTTATTTACTCACTAATCACAGAAATACATAACAAACAGTAGATATTAGTTACTAACAATGATAGAAAGGTCCCTAGTGGGCGAAGCCGATATGACAGCTTGGTAGACAAAATGTCTTCTCTCTTGGAATCCTCGGTCGTCCTGTAGGGTTCATCAGAGTGTCTGGTTCACTTTCCCAGAAGTCACGATGTCTTTCTTGGTTGTAGGTAGTTAGAAATTAGAAATTAGAAATTCAACCATTTGCAAACTTAGCATACACCGGGGTTTGCGTGGTCTGGGTTGAATTCCGTCACAAATGGGTTTTTATACAGTTCAGAGAAAAGGGCAGTTCCATGACGCCGACATAATGTCTAGTTAATCTTTATATGAAAATCCATACTCTCATTTAGAAGGTTAACATCACATTACACCTTTTCACAAATAGTTTCATGTTTAATCACATACTTTTCAGAGTATTTAGATGTAAACTGACATCTGGGAAATGTACACTTTAAGAGACACCGTTATGTGTTTCCTGTCCTTCATGAGATCACCAAATGAAACACACTTGTCATAACTGCCCCTTAAGTGTCCACAGACCATTCCCACCTTCTCAAAGTAGAAATATTATTTAATTCTCACATTTTGAGGAATAAGAGTTTGGCCAAAAGAGGTGCTTTGTTCTCTTAGACTCTCTCAATACTGCATGGCAGTTTCTACCAGGTATGTATGACCTGTGGTAAAGTTACACAAAGTGAAAGGGCTAAGTGAAGTTAAAAAATTGATGCTGTCCTAACAAAAACACCTTACTAACCTCTAAATACAATATTAGCCAACTTGCCAGACAGACACCTATCAAGAGGCAGACTTTTAAAACCATAGCCATGGACTCACCCTGTCTCGACCTGACTGACAACCTCGCTGACCAATAATGCATTTGAAATTCTCCATGATATTTTTTTGTCATCAGATTGACAGGCACGGTCTCTTATGTTTATAGATTGGGTTGACCTCGTGTCTGGAAATCCTATCCCTGGGAAATATCACCGACTTCTTATCTTGCTAAACCACCACTATCAGGGTTGGGATCAAACTTCTGTCAATTCAGGAAATACATTTTAAATTAATAAGTGAATAAATGTCCACTGCAGCTCTTACCAGGTCAGTGTAAATGTGTGCGTGTGTGTGTGCGCGCGCGTCTGTCTGTCTGTGTTTTTAGGCAACTAGTTATATGAAAACAAAGTGCTCCAATGCATTCAACTAGGACTTTTCAATATCTAAAAATGTATGTTTAGTCATTCAGCAATACTGCCATTATCAATAACTTAGTATTTCAAACCAGTTTCAACAGAAACACAACTGTATTTTTCTTCACAGTGTGCCTGTTTGCTTCCAGATACTCCTCTCTTACATAATTTCTGTCCATTCATTCATGTTTTTGTTTGTTCTCTATGTGCTAATACACACTTAGTCTCTGTCCCAAATTACACCCTATTCCCTACATAGGGCTCTGGTCTAAATAAGTGCACTGTAAAGGAAATAAGGTGCCATTTGGGATACAGATGGTGTGTAAGTCTGTTTGCTTAGACTTAAAAGACCACATCTGCACACAACAGGAAGGCTTTGTGTGTGTGTATGTGTGTGTCTTTCTTTCTTTCTTTCTTTCTGACTGTCTGTGAGTGTCTGCAGTGTATCTATCTGTGTGTGTGTGTGTGTGTGTGTGTGCGTGTGTGCGTGTGTGTGTGTGTAGGAGAAAGAACACTCCTTTGCTCTCACCTCACATGGAGAGTTCCGTAGGGGAGGAGGGAAGAGAGGGCTCCTGAGCAATGCGGACCCCTGCTGACCCTTGGACTGTCCTCCATCCACACTGAACATGGCACCTGGAAGACACACATCACACAAATAAATAACGATAGAAGATTGTACAAGCTTCTATGAAACATGTTGGGCACATTTTTTATTTTTTTATTTTTTTCATTTTTACTTTAAACCCCGTTTCTTCCCAATTGGTTACAGTCTTGTCCCATTGCTGCAACTCCCCAACGAACTTCGGAAAGGCGAACATCGAGAGCCAAGGATCTTACGAAATACGACCCTGCCAAGCTACACTGCTTCTTGACACACTGCTTGCTTAACCCGGAAGCCAGCAACACCAATGTGTCAGCTTGCAGGCGCCCGGCCTGCTACAAAGAGTTGCTAGAGCGCGATGGGACAAGGAAATCCCGGCCGGCCAAAACCTCCCCTAACCTGGACAACGCTGGGCCAATTGTGTGCAACCTCATGAGTCTCCCGGTCACGGCCGGCTGTCACACTGCCTGGGATCGAACCCGGGTCTATAGAGACGCCTCATTTATAATCCACATAATAATAAAAAATGTCCTGTTGCTGCAGGATTATTTTCCTGCTGTGAGAAACTGGGTCAAATTAAGATACAGGGTCTGTACACAAGTACAGGCTTCAGCATGCTTTCATTTTGGCTGGCCCTTAGCCGAACTCGACTAGCCGAACCGAACGAGTGTGCTCCCATACTCACTTAAAAGAACTTCGCTTGGAAAATGAGAAAAAAGCGACAATAGTACAGTTTGTCCATTTTGAGACTCCATAGCCAGTATACACATTAATGGAAGATAACTTACGTAGTTGGTCATACATTTTTACATTTTTGCTGAAGAGTTCTTAGTTGCACAATTTCACATTTAAGACATTTGGTGCAGGATGTTTCTATCAAAAAAATTTGCATGAAAATGAGTCGTCTCTCATTGAACGTCAATAAAGATTTAATTGAAATTTCCATACTGTTGACCAATCACTGACAAAGGGGCGTAAACTTAGGCTCCGAACTTCGGCTTGCCTCCAGAATAATGTGTGCCCGAACAGCCGAAAAAACCCTCAACAAAGTCTAAAACTAACAAAAACGTCACAGAATGTTGTCAAGAGAGCGATAACTTCAATCAAATGGCATCTATAATTACATTTTAGAGTCTACCAAACTGTTTCGGCTGGGAAGCATGCCAGGAAGTTACCCCCTTAAGGGGTAACAGAGTGATTTGGGATAGCTAGGGTTGGTGGACATGGCCCATATGATTGATAAACTCAGCAAAAAAAGAAACGTCCTCTCACTGTCAACAGCATTTATTTTCAGCAAACTTAAAATGTGTTAATATTTGTATGAACGTAACAAGATTCAACAACTGAGACGTAAACTGAACAAGTTTCACAGCCATGTGACTAACAGAAATTGATTAATGTGTCCCTGAACAAAGGGGGGTCAAAATCAAAAGTAGCAGTCAGTATCTGGTGGCCACCAGCTGCATTAAGTACTGCAGTACATCTCCTCATGGACTGCACCCAATT
This sequence comes from Oncorhynchus mykiss, assembly GCF_057628025.1. NCBI lineage: Eukaryota > Metazoa > Chordata > Actinopteri > Salmoniformes > Salmonidae > Oncorhynchus > Oncorhynchus mykiss. The sequence goes on along the minus strand of NC_143047.1, from coordinate 4,656,641 downwards.
TGCCAGTTCTTGCTGTGAGATGTTACCCCACTCTTCCACCAAGGCACCTGCAAATTCCCAGACATTTCTGGCAGGGAATGGCCCTATCCCTCACCCTCCGATCCAACAGCTCCCAGATGTGATCAATGGGATTGAGATCAATAAAATGCAAATTAATTACTTAAAAATCAGACAATGTGATTTTCTGGATTTTTGTTTTAGATTCCGTCTCTCACAGTTGAAGTGTACCTATGATAAAAATTACAGACCTCTACATGCTTTGTAAGTAGGAAAACCTGCAAAATCGGCAGTGTATCACATACTTGTTCTCCCCACTGCGTGTGTGTGTGTGTGTGTGTAATATATATATATATATATATATATATATATATATATATATATATATATATATATATATATACAGTTGAAGTCAGATTATTTCACTTATAATTCACTGTATTACAATTCCAGTGGGTCAGAAATTGACATACACTAAGTTGACTATGCCTTTAAACAGCTTAGAAAACTCCAGTAAATGATGTCATGGTTTTAGAAGCTTCTGATAGGCTAATTGCCATCATTTGAGTCAATTGGAGGTGTACCTGTGAATGTATTTAAAGGCCTACCTTCAAACTCAGTGTTTCTTTGCTTAACATCATGAGAAAAATCAAAAGAAATCAGTCAAGACCTCAGAAAGAAATTGTAGATCTCCACAAGTCTGGTTCATCCTTGGGAGCAATTTCCAAATGCCTGAAGATACCACGTTCATCTGTACAAACAATAGTACGCAAGTATAACACCGTGGGACCACGCAGCCATCATACCGCTCAAGAAGGAGAAGCGTTCTGTCTCCTAGAGATAAACGCACTTTGGTGTGAAAAGTGCAAATCAATCCCAGAACAACAGCAAAGGACCTTGTGAAGATACTGGAGGAAACAGGTACAAACGTAACTATATCCACAGTAAAACGAGTCCTATATCAACATAACCTGAAAGGCCGCTCAGCAAGGAAGAAGCTACTGTTCCAAAACCACCATAAAAAAGCCAGATTACGGTTTGCAACTTTTTGGAGAAATGTCCTTTGGTCTGATGAAACAAAACAATTACTGTTTGGCCATAATGACAATCTTTATGTTCGGAGGAAAAAGGGGGTTGCTTGCAAGCAGAAGTACACCATCCCAACCGTGAAGCACGGGGGGTGGCAGCATCATGTTGTGGGGGTGCTTTGCTGCAGGACAGACCGGTGTACTTCACAAAATAGATAGCTTCATGAGGTAGGAAAATAATGTGGATATATTGAAGCAACATCTCAAGGCATCAGTCAGGAAGTTAATGCTTGGTCGCAAATGGGTCTTCCAAATGGACAATGACCCCAAGCATACTTCCAAAGTTGTGTCAAAGTTGTGGCTTAAGGACAACAGATTCAAGGTATTGGAGTGGCCATCACAAAGCCCATCACAAAATTTGTGAGCAGAACTGAAAAAGCATGTGCGAGCAAGGAGGCCTACAAACCTGACTCAGTTACACGAGCTCTGTCAGAAGGAATGGGCCAAAATTCAGCCAAACAATTGTGGGAAGCTTGTGGGAGGCTACTTGAAACGTTTGACCCAAGTTAAACAATTAATTGAGTGTATGTAATCTTCTGACCCACTGGGAATGTCATGAAATAAATAAAAGCTGAAACTCTACTATTATTCTGACATTTCACATTCTTAAAATAAAGTGGTGATCCTAACTGACCTAAGACAGTGATTTTTACTAGGATTAAATGTCAGGAATTGTGAAAAACCAAGTTTAAATGTATTAGGCTAAGGTGTATGCAAACTTCCGACTTCAACTGTATGTATGTATGTATGTATGTATGTATGTATGTATGTATATGTATATGTATATGTATATGTATATATATATATATATATATATATATATATATACACACACACAGTGGGGCAAAAAAGTATTTAGTCAGGCACCAATTGTGCAAGTTCTCCCACTTAAAAATATGAGAGAGGCCTGTAATTTCCATCATAGGTAGACTTCAACTATGACAGACAAAATGAGAAAAAAAATCCAGAAAATCACATTGTAGGATTTTTAATGAATTTATTTGCAAATTATTTTGGAAAATAGGTATTTGGTCACCTACAAACAAGCAAGATTTCTGGCTCTCACAGACCTGTAACTTCTTCTTTAAGAGGCTCCTCTGTCCTCCAATTGTTACCTGTATTAATGGCACATGTTTGAACTTGTTATCAGTGTAAAAAGACACCTGTCCACAACCTCAAACAGTCACAATCCAAATTCCACTATGGCCAAGACCAAAGAGCTGTCAAAGGACACCAGAAACAAAATTGTAGACCTGCACCAGGCTGGTAAGACTGAATTTGCAATAGGTAAGCAGCTTGGTTTGAAGAAATCAAACCAAAGAGCAATTATTAGGAAATGGAAGACATACAAGACCACTGATAATCTTCCTCGATCTGATGCTCCACGCAAGATCTCACTCCGTGGGGTCAAAATGATCACAAGAACGATGAGCAAAAATCCCAGAACCACACGGGGGGACCTAGTGAATGACCTGCAGAGAGCTGGGACCAAAGTAACAAAGCCTACCATCAATAACACACTACGCCGCCAGGGACTCAAATCCTGCAGTGCCAGACGTGTCCCCCTGCTTAAGCCAGTACATGTCCAGGCCCGTCTGAAGTTTGCTAGAGAGCATTTGGATGATCCAGAAGAAGATTGGGAGAATGTCATATGGTCAGATGAAACCAAAATATAACTTTTTGGTAAAAACTCAACTCGTCGTGTTTGGAGGACAAAGAATGCTGAGTTGCATCCAAAAAACACCATACCTACTGTGAAGCATGGGGGTGGAAACATCATGCTTTAGGGCTGTTTTTCTGCATAGGGACCAGGATGACTGATCCGTGTAAAGGAAAGAATGAATGGGGCCATGTATGTTGAGATTTTGAGTGAAAACCTCCTTCCATCAGCAAGGGCATTGAAGATGAAATGTGGCTGGGTCTTTCAGCATGACAATGATCCCAAACACACCACCCGGTCAACGAAGGAGTGGCTTCGTAAGAAGCATTTCAAGGACCTGGAGTGGCCTTGCCAGTCTCCAGATCTCAACCCCATAGAAAATATTTGGAGCGAGTTGAAAGTCTGTGTTGCCCAGCAACAGCCCCAAAACATCACTGCTCTAGAGGAGATCTTCATGGAGCAATGGGCCAAAATACCAGCAACAGTGTGTGAAAACCTTGTGAAGACTTACAGAAAACGTTTGACCTCTGTCATTGCCAACAAAGGGTATATAACAACGTATTGAGATAAACTTTTGTTATTGACCAAATACTTATTTTCCACCATAATTTGCAAATAAATTCATTGAAAATCCTACAATGTGATTTTCTGGATTTTTTTCTAATTTTGTCTGTCATAGTTGAAGTGTACCTATGATGAAAATTACAGGCCTCTCTCATCTTTTTAAGTGGGAGAACTTGCACAATTGGTGGCTGACTAAATACTTTTTTGCCCCACTGTATAAATATTTAAGTGACGACATGTCTTTAAAAAGCACTGATGATTCACCTGAGGATGATGGACAGCTAGGCCGCACCTTCTTTGGAATGGTGCGAACACGCCTCCAGGAGGATCCCTTGGCTGCAATTGGCTGCCATCCGCACTCACCGTCCTCGAAGGAGCAATAGCTGCCATTGAGAAACTGACCTGAAATTGAGAGATAGCGGTAGAGAGAGAAGAGAGTGAGTAGCCTCAAACGAGCTGTAACTGCAGATAAATTGACCTAGGAGAGAAAGAGCGAGAGAGCAAGATAGAGTGGGGAGCCATCCAAACAACTTGCTTGTACAAGTCTGAAAGACATGAAGATAGCTAGACCTCTGAGTTAGACCTCTGGGCTAGGGTGTCGGAGAGAGGGAGGAGAAAGAAAATCGGAGATATCAAAATAAGAGAAAAAAGGGGAGGGATTCAAGCCTGCTGCGAATGGGGGTGTCTGTACTGTATACAGTATTTAACTGCCGAAAAGTGACTTCATAGGGGGCAGGTAGTTGTTCAAGCCTTCTAGTAGGACCATTAGACATGTTTCACATAGAATTTGCCAAGTTATCTCAGCAAGGATGCATGCTGCTAACCAGTGGTGATTTTAGCATGTAAATCTTGGTGGGGCAAAAACAATTAATTGGGATGCATGCCAGCACAGCCACTACACAACACAACACTAAACACTCCTTTAATTGCACTATAACGGTGACAAATGGTGCCCACAAACTGTTAGGGCCTACATAAAGCTGTCCTAACAGCAAAGACCCAGCAGCAGTCTCAACATCTTACCACTGGTACACCTGGCTATCAGCAAAGCCTTATCAGGCAGCGAAACAGTTCCTTCAGGCTCATTTAGCTGACATGGCTGACTTGCTTAAACAAATGACAATTGAGATGTACAAACTATGGCATAAGGGGACGACAAGCGGATAAGAGGCAATCCGTCATTAATGAGCGAGCTATATGACGTAGTCAATATAACTATTTGTTCAGCACTTTTGAAATGTGCAGCGAACATGGGCCATTCAGTTCAAGTCAGAACTGTAGGATAAATAAAGGGGACATATAAGCAGACAATGAAAGCTCTTATAATATTTCATGATTACACTTCTCTAAAACAGGTCATAGGCTCCATGTGGACTACCAAGTCAGAACAGTAGGCAAAATTAAGAGGAGAAAATAGACCAAATGATTAGGCCAGTGATTGCTTTACAATGCTTGCAGTTAGCCGCTTATTCCATCCAAACCACATTGTTGAATTTGCTTTTTGATTTCCAACTTGTTTTGTAATGTTTATGTCCAATGGCTGATGAGCACCAATATATTTCATCAATAGTTTTTCTTCATTATTTCTCTTTGTATGGAAAGAGGACCCTGCTGGTCCTCTATGAATATCTTTAAGAACAATCTGGCCTTATATGGCCATGTACTGTTATAATCTCCACCCGGCGTGGCCAGTAGAGGACAGGCCAGCCCTCAGAGCCTGGTTCCTCTCTAAGTTTCTTCCTAGGTTCCTACCTTTCTACATCTGCATTGCTTGATGTGTGGGTTTTATGCTGGGTTTCTGTATAGCACTTTGTGACATCTGCTGATTTAAAAAGGGCTTTATAAATACATTTGATTGATTGAATTTGACCAGCAGAGACTTTGATCCTCTAACCGGGGCGGATGTGTAAAAGCAAATCTGGGGGGGACATCCACCCCCACCCTACACCACCTTCTTCCATCCTCAATGTCAATGTCAGATATTTGTCATGATTGACTTGAGCTGAGCTAGATTCTACTTTTCTTCTTCTCCCTTCTCCAGTCAATGAGTTTTGGCAACATGCGTTGTCGTACTTAATTAGATTAAAGGAAAAGATAAATCATGTCTGGATCATATTGAATAGGTTAAGGGTAAGACAGTGTGCTTTGGTACTCAGAGTCGCGAATATCCCATGGCGGGTAGGATGACGCAATTGCAGGGCACAGCTGTATATGACTGAAGGGGAGGGAGGGAGAAAAGAGAGATGAGAGAGAGTGGACAGAGAGACATGGGGGGGAAGGAGAGAGAAAGATAGAAAGGGAGGGACAAATGGGAAAGAGAGGGAGTGAGTGACAGAGAAAGAGGGAGGAAAGAAGAAGAGAGTGAGAGAAAAGATCATGGGCAGGGTGAGGAGAGTAAATGGAGAGAAACACAAAAAACACATGAATCACTGGTAATAGTGCTTAATGGAAAATAAAAAAGTGAAGTAATTCCCTCTCAGATCTGACAGATTGAGAGAGAGAGAGCGAGAGACAGAAAGACAGAGAGGAGAGCTCTAGGTTCCCAACACAGTTTAATCAGCCTTTATGTCCTTACTATCATGTTGCAATCATCAGGAAATGGGCTGGTGATCCATTGCTTTTACAAAAGTAGAGTAATATAATTTGGTACTTTCTCTTTCATGTTTTGGTTTTACCCACTTCTCATGTCAAATACAGCCAATCCAATAAATGAGATCAATGATGTAACTAGTGTTATCGTAGCCATGAACAAATAACTACTCCACATTTGACAAGGTTGACTGGCATTATTCGCAGATAAGATACAGCAGAGCATTTGCCACAAAGCGTGAGCAAACATTGGATGTGTGTTGGATGCGTAACGAGCGTCCTAATCATGTTATGAACACCTCTCAAGTCACTCCCTGTAGAAAGACCATGGCATCATGAATTCCAGTGACTATGAGGCTGTGCAACCTCTGGTTGTTACACATACGGATTTCCATGCATTTCATGTTTTAAGTGGCGCTTAATTCAACTAATTATACTCAGAATCCCTTTCATTAAATAGTTTGTCTCTCTGGGGCATCTCCAACACACAGCACATTCAAAATGTACACTACCTACTGGATTAGCACGCACGTAGTGTCATTAGCAGGGAAAAAGCCTCTTATCTCGCTAGCCCCCCCAGTTTGTCAACCTATAAGCACAGGGGAGCAGCCATCATGCTAATAAGTGGCACACAGGAGGCTAATCGTGCACTGTGGGGGCATGTTCTTAATTCAGCTTCATATGTATGTGCATGGAAGGTAAGTCATTTAGTATAAATTAACATTCTGTATGCTTTTCCGGAATTCACTTCAAATGTATTTCCAGAGATATGTGCATCGACACACATGCAATTATATATGTATAAATGATAAACTACACACACACACGCACGTCATGTACAGTACCTAATTATTTTTAGGGAGCATTGATGCCCAAATTCAAATTGCTTTGAAGTAATCATGCCTTAAAGAAAACACTATCTTCTATATTTTCAGTGTATATATGAAAAAAACTGAGAGCTGCGCATTTTCAATGGGCATGACGACCTTGCACACAAACATATCCAGCTACACACACATACAAAAATATCCAGGGCTAGGGGACTTTCTAACCCAACTTTGGCAGAACAACTATTCCTGGGCCTTGAGATAACGAATGTGTTCTAGAATCCAAAATTACTTCCACAGGAAACGTCAAGGGTGAGAAGCAATAGTGAAGCATGGCAGAGGCATGGGATTCAAGTAGATAGGCTGTACTCACGGCACATGTTCCCTTCATCGTCGCCGAGCGGGCAGTCCATCTTGAAGTCACACAGCTGTCCAAGAGGGACCCCTGGGCCCTGGTTACAGTGGTACTGGCCCTGGAGGGTGATGTTGTGGATTGGGTAGGGATCTGGAGAGAAGCAAAGAGAGAGATAGAAACATATCTGTCAACAGAGGGCAATGAATCATCATCAGAATGACATGATTGAGGCTTTAGGGTGTCTTAAAATGGACACGTATGCCAAACTGGTATTATGTAGGGGAGAGTTGGGTAAGACATTTTCTTTGAGAGACGCAGAGTAGGTGAAAGGATGATCTCCGCCTGTGTACTTCCCACCGTGAATCAGGGAGGAGGAGGTGTGATTGTGTGGGGGTGATATGCTGGTGACACTGTTAGTGATTTATTTAGAATTCAAGGCACACTTAACCAACAAGGCTACCACAGCATTCTGCAGCGATACACCATCCCACCTAGGTTTGCACTTAGTGGGTCTTGACGCAAGAGCACAAAAAAGAGCTTTGAGGACACCTCACCCTGGGTGAACTTGATGGAAGATTTGGGTTTAGATGATCCATAGACACAGCCACCAGAAGCACTGCAACTAATAATAGCACTGCCACCTCACCACACAGCCACCCGAAGCACTGCAACTAGCAACTAGCACTGAAGTGCAACTCGCACTTCAGTGCGAGGATACGCCGCTTTAAAAATAGAATTCAGAGCATTGGTTGACTTGGTCCTGAAGAAAGAGTATATAAGAAGCATGCTTTCAATGGAAAGACATGACAGTGCCACTTGACTTATCACTGACAGACAGCTCGTGATACTTCAACTATCATCAACCTAAAAGGTAATATCTGACTTTCATACTCTAGAACAATTGTATCTCTTGACTTCTGATTTCTGAACGAGACATACTGAGACAACCACCCAATACACTCCTTGTGCTGAATACATCCACCTCCTAACCGGAGTGGATAAATAGCATCAGTGGTGTTACAAAGGGTCTTGATCTCGAACAGTTCTCTCCACTAATCTGTAAATCATAGTACAACTTCTAGTAGGAGAAACAGATACTGAGTGATTGGATAAGCCTCTGGAGAAATTGTGAGTGGAAGAACATACTCTTTGGGGACCAACCAGGTCAACCTGCGGAAAGGTAATTAACCACTTGTTGTAATAAGGCATTAATAGTAGTAAGTGTTTTGATGATGATTGATGTTATAGATTAAGGACCAGAAAGAAACTGTAATAACGTATTCAACTGTGTGAATTGCAAACATTGAATAATAAGTACAAACTAGACCCAAAACCCTAGGGGAGAGAACACCTCTGACACTCCCAATCTAGGGAAACAAGTCTAGTTCTGCACTAAAGACAATATAACGGTTTGGACAGAATAATCATTTTATTGTAACAGGTATTCTCTATATTAATATTCAAGTAGTATTAGTCGACGGACATAGAATGTAAATCGTAACCAAGTTATAGATTGCGTGAGTCTAGATATAAGAGCATACAAAGGGAAAGTGAAAGTAAAGCAAGCGGTACTCTAAGTCTGATTGATATTATCTAAGATCCCGAAACCAGCCTAACGGCATCACACAAGGCTAATCTCCGAATAAAGGGCAGGATACATAACCAGGTCAGTCCGGCGGACCTGTGAGTCACCTGTTAGCCGGGTGACATGAGAACTTGAGTGAGACGACTTGTATCACTCTCAACGGGGGTACCTTAACGGACCTATAGCAAAATCCCCTACCGCGACAGACTATCATTTGTTTTTCAACAGGACAATGACCCAACACACCTCCAGGCTGTGTAAGGGCTATTTGATCAAGAAGGAGAGTGATGGACTTCGTCATCAGATGACCTGGCCTCCACAATCACCCCGACCTCAACCCAGTTGATATGGTTTGGGATGAGTTTGACCGCAGAGGGAAGGAAAAGAATCCAACAAGTGCTCAGAATGTGGTAAATCCTTCAAGACTGCTGGAAAAGCATACCAGGTGAAGCTGGTTGAGAAAATCCTAAGAATGTGCAAAGCTGTCATCTAGGAAAAGGGTGGCTACTTTGAAGAATCTCAAATATAAAATATATTTAGACTTGTTTAACATTTTTGTTGGTTACTACATGATTCCATATAAGTTATTTCATCATTTTGATGTCCACTATTATTTTACAATGTAGAAAATAGTAAAAATAAAGAAAAACCCTTGAATGAGTAGGTGTCCAAACTTCTGACTGTTACACAACATCCTGAAATACACTGTATCCCTAGAAATGATCAGAATTCATGTAAACATTAGTTTAAAAATATATAGGATAAGTTGAGCGACAGGACAGTAAGTTAAGTCGCCTACACATTTCTCTAATGAATGAAATATTACCATGTCTATCTTTATTTCCCAAACACAATTCATCTCAATAACAATTTTGCATCCTTTAAGTCTTAACACCAAACATACACTTTCTACTTTTTTAAACACTTAACACAGGCCCTGTTTTTACTTCATATCCCAGTGATAATAACTTACATTACGCCTGGAAAGAACACTTCAATTTGCTCAACTTGCAATTGACTCAACCATTGAATGCGAAGACAAATTTTGGTTGAATGCATTCACTTGTGCAACTGACGAGGTATCCCCTTTCCTTTCCCATTCCCCATGACCATTGGTTCAACTTACCCCAAGGCAAACCTTTTTACTATATTAGACCACACAGCTACAAGGATTCACTTTCATGCTAGGTTTACGACCACATATCAAAGCTTTTTGAGACCCCAACTTAAGTACAATCTTAAAAAGATCTACCTTGGTTTAGATATAAGCATCATGAAACCTCTAACGCACGTGTCAAACTCTTCCATGGAAGGCTGAGTGTCTGCAGGTTTTCACTCCTCCTTTGTACTTGATTGATGAATTAAGGTCACTAATTAGTAAAGAACTCCCCTCACCTTGTTGTCTAGGTCTTATTTGAAAGGCAAAATAAAACCCACAGACACTAGACCCTCCATGGAATGAGTTTGACACCCCTGCTCAAACACAATAAATTCATTTGACTTTGGTGAAAATCCATTATTTGGACCTAACTTGCTTACCACTTTTTCTGTGTGGTTTCTTCAATCACAGACTTCATGAAATGATGACCTCTTCCTAAATATTTGTTCAAATGATTGATTTTGGGTTTCCTAGAAATAAGGGCGGCTCAACTGACCCCACTCTCCCCTACCATTTACAACAAAAAGTATACATTGTAAACATATACACACATGTACTTTATATACATATGATATGCTACCATGTTGTGAAACTGGGAGGGATCTGAACAAAAATATAAACGCAACAAGCAACAATTTCAACGATGTTACATAAGGAAATCAGCCAATTGAAATACACTGCTCAAAAAAATAAAGGGAACACAAAAATAACACATCCTAGATCTGAAAGAATGAAATATTCTTATTAAATACTTTTTTCTTTACATAGTTGAATGTGCTGACAACAAAATCACACAAAAATTATCAATGGAAATCAAATGTATCAACCCATGGAGGTCTGGATTTGGAGTCACACTCAAATTAACGTGGAAAACCACACTACAGGCTGATCCAACTTTGATGTAATGTCCTTAAAACAAGTCAAAATGAGGCTCAGTTGTATGTGGCCTCCACGTGACTGTATGACCTCCCTACAACGCCTGGGCATGCTCCTTATGAGGTGGCGGATGGTCTCCTGAGGGATCTCCTCCCAGACCTGGACTAAAGCATCCGCCAACTCCTGGACAGTCTGTGGTGCAACGTGGTGGATGGAGCGAGACATGATGTCCCAGATGTGCTCAATTGGATTCAGGTCTGGGGAACGGGCGGGCCAGTCCATAGCATCAATGCCTTCCTCTTGCAGGAACTGCTGACACACTCCAGCCACATGAGGTCTAGCATTGTCTTGCAGTAGGAGGAACCCAGGGCCAACCGCACCAGCATATGGTCTCACAAGGGGTCTGAGGATCTCATCTCGGTACCTAATGGCAGTCAGGCTACCTCTGGCGAGCACATGGAGGGCTGTGCGCCCCCCAAAGAAATGCCACCCCACACCATGACTGACCCACCGCCAAACCGGTCATGCTGGAGGAAGTTGCAGGCAGCAGAACGTTCTCCACGGCATCTCCAGACTCTGTCACGTCTGTCACATGTGCTCAGTGTGAACCTGCTTTCATCTGTGAAGAGCACAGGGCGCCAGTGGCGAATTTGCCAATCTTGGTGTTCTCTGGCAAATGCCAAACGTCCTGCACGGTGTTGGGCTGTAAGCACAACCCCCACCTGTGGACGTCGGGCCCTCATACCACCCTCAAGAGTCTGTTTCTGACCGTTTGAGCAGACACATGCACATTTGTGGCCTGCTGGAGGTCATTTTGCAGGGCTCTGGCAGTGCTCCTCCTGCTCCTCCTTGCACAAAGGCGGAGGTAGCGGTTCTGCTGCTGGGTTGTTGCCCTCCTACGGCCTCCTCCACGTCTCCTGATGTACTGGCCTGTCTCCTGGTAGCACCTCCATGCTCTGGACACTACGCTGACAGACACAGCAAACTTTCTTGCCACAGCTCGCATTGATGTGCCATCCTGGATGAGCTGCACTACCTGAGCCACTTGTGTGGGTTGTAGACTCTGTCTCATGCTACCACTAGAGTGAAAGCACCGCCAGCATTCAAAAGTGACCAAAACATCAGCCAGGAAGCATAGGAACTGAGAAGTGGTCTGTGGTCACTACCTGCAGAACCGCTCCTTTATTGGGGGTGTCTTGCTAAATGCCTGTCATTTCCACCTGTTGTCTATTCCATTTGCACAACAGCATGTGAAATGTATTGTCAATCAGTGTTGCTTCCTAAGTGGACAGTTTGATTTCACAGAAGTGTGATTGACTTGGAGTTACATTGTGTTGTTTAAGTGTTCCCTTTATTTTTTTGAGCAGTGTACATACATTTGGCAGTAATTTATGGACATCACATGACTGGAAATACAGATGTTCACAGATACCTTAAAAAAAGGTAGATCAGAAAACTAGTCAGTATCTGGTGTGACCACCATTTGCAGCGCCACACATCTCCTTCATATAGAATTGATCAGGCTGTTGATTGTGGTCTGTGGAATATTGTCCCACTCCATCTTGTGGATGGAATTGCAGAATCTCTGCATGAGACCTGGACAGAGTCTTAGGACAAAGTCAGGGAAATGATCTCGGAGGAACTGAAGATGAACCACAGGAAGTTTGAGGTGGAGCGCGCCCACAGGACTGGAAAACCCACTACCGGCCCAGGTGACAGTCCCAGGTCGATGGTGGTCAAGTTGCTGAGGCTCAAGGACAGGGTACCTGTTCTGGAAAGAGCCGAGAACTTGAGAGGAACATACATTATCTTAAACGAGGACTATTTTAAAGCTATGCGCAAGAAGAGGAAAGAACTTATCCCAGCTATGAAAGCTACCAGAGCATTTGGGGACATTGTCCACCTTCACTCCCAAAAGCCTGGAGTGGATGAGAGAGCCAGAGGGTTAATAGGCTTGGCTCTCTCATACCTTTTCCATATTATGTATATCTCTAATAAACTACCTAGGAAAGGGCTGAAAATGCCCATACAAATATTCACTTCATGAAAAGTATGTGGACACTCATCGAACATCTCATTCCAAAATCATGGGCATTAATATGGAGTTGGTCCAACATTTGCTGCTATAACAGCTTCCACTCTTCTTGGGAAGGCTTTCCACTAGATGTTGGAACATTGCTGAGGGGACTTGTTTCCATTCAGCCACAAGAGCATTAGTGAGGTCAGGCGAATATTCCTGGCTCGCAGTCTGCGCTCTAAATCATCCCAAATGTGTTCGATAGGGTTGAGGTCAGGGCTCTGTGAAGGCTATTCAAGCTCCTCCACATTGAACTCGACAAACTATTCATGTACTAACCTCGCTTTGTGCACACGGGCATTGTCATGCTGAAACAGGAAAGGGACATGCCCAAACAATTGCCACAAAGTTGGGAGCACAAAATCATCTAGAATGTCATTGTATGTTGAAGCGTTAACATTTCCATTCACTGGAACTAAGGGGTCTATCCCAAACCATAAAAAACTGCCCCAGACTATTATTCCTCCTCCACCAAACTTTACAGTTGGCACTATGCATTGGGGCAGGTAGCGTTCTCCTGGTATCCGCCAAACCAAGATTCGTCAATCGGACTGTCAGATGGTGAAGCGTGACTCATCACTCCAGAGAACGTGTTTCCACTGCTCTAGAGTCCAATGTCAGCAAGCTTTACACCACTCCAGCCAACACTTGGCATTGCGCATGGTGATCTTAGGCTTGTGTGAGGATACTCAGCCATGGAAACCCATTTCATGAAGCTTCCGTTGAACTGTTCTTGTGCTGAGTGTTGTAACCGAGGACAGACGATTGTTATGCGCTACGTGCTTCAGCACTCAGTGGGCCTGTTCTGTGAGCTTGTGTGGCCTACCACTTTGCCTTTGTTGCTCCTAGATGTTTCCACTTCACATTAACCGTTGATCGGGGCAGATCTAGCAGGGCAGAAATTTGACAAACTGACTTCTTGGAGAGGTGGCTTTCTATGTCACTGAGTTCTTCAGTGAGGCCATCCTACTGCCAATTTTTGTCTATGGAGATTGGATGGCAGTGTGCTCAATTTTATATATCTGTCAGCAACGTGTGTGGATGAAATAGCAGAATCCACAAATTTGTATATAGTGTATCCTGATGCCTAGTCACCTTACCTCTATACATATCTACCTCTACCATTTCAGTATCCCTTCACATTGTAAATATGGTAATGGTACTGACTCTGGAACTGACCCTTTATATAACTTACTTCCTTCTGTTCTTCTTATTTCTATTCCCTGTGTTTTTGTTTTACTCTACTTTATTTTATAGTATCATATTTTTACTACTGGTATTGCTTACTGCATTATTGGGAAAGAGCTGGCAAATAAAAAGCATTTCACTGTACTTGTGCATGTGACAATACAACTTTAATATAAATACTCTAACAATATTAAGGCTGGTTTGCCCCCTAGGGCCACCGTACAATATGAAAACAGGATATGAATCACTCTTTCTCATACCGTCTCAAGGTCTACAAAGATTTCACAGGTCACAAACAAGTTTCACCTTATAATGACATTTCCCGTATCACCGCCCAGAATCAGGAAGCCACTGTTTCGGTCCTGCCATTTGATTTCTTATTTCTTACTGGTATATTATACAGAAGCCACAAGGGGAAAATATGTGTGCCGATAAGGTATGGTGATAGCTCGGCTCTGTTATGAAATGCTGATTGTCTGGCTCTGTTAAAGTGATGATGCACTGTGAAAATAAACTGCGAGACAAGAAATGATGGAATACTAGTAGCCTAGAGCTTCTTTCTCCCCCTTATGATTTCTGTAGCCATCATCAAGCTGTCAAGAAGAATGATGATAAGAATTTGTCTTTGATAGGTTTGATGAAGTTAGTGTCAGTGGGGAGCAGTTTTTGCTCTTTGAAAAGTGCCAAAATAACCAACAGCTAAGTAATGAACAACAATAGTAAACTCTATTACTATCATATTGTGTCAAGAATGTTAGTCAGGCATGTCGGCTTGGACCTTACTGGTTCCCTATTAAGATAAATGTAATATATTATTAACATCAAGGTCATTTGAACCTACTCTAAACAACTTGGAATAATACACTGATGATACCAATATGGGTATAAGGTGTCCATATTAGGACATCCTCTAAGTCAGTATGGATGCACCACCAACATACAGAACAGCCCACATTTGCCAAAATATTTACATGTGACATGCTCAGTATGACAAATTAAAAGAGACAGATTGAGATCAGGCCGGTAAGTACGTCTGGGGGAAATATTTTGATTGCAAGATCACGTAAAAACAAGAAGTTCCGAGACCTCATTTGAATTCAACTTTCACTGTGGCTGGGTTAAGAATGTAACAGTGATTTGAATAATGACTGAGTAAGTTAGTCTATTGAAGCATACGCCATAAACTAAGGTACAACAACAAGTCTATGGCAGATGTGAATGTGCATTTCTGTTTTTCTAATTTGGCATGAGAGGGTGAGTCACCTCTAATCACAATTATTGTCGGGACCGACATCTGGAGAATCTATTGAAAAGTTTTCTGTACACAACTCCATCAAGTCTAGCTTGTACTCTGGGGATGACGTTTGTTCTTTAACAAGCCTCTAATAAGGTACCTTAGTTATCTTCCTTACTATCCCTGCTGATTATACAAACATTACACCAATAATAATGCTTTGGACTTCCCTAATTTTGTTTGTCATTAAATTGACTTTAAAACATTTGCCTTAGTCAATGAGTAGAAGTACTCCAGAGTTGCTTGTATATTACGAACAGAACTGGACCATTTATTTTCTTTCCGTTGTAATTCCATATACATTTCCCTATGTAATATATTGTTTGCCTTAATATATCTCTAAACTATTTGAATTATTTTCTTATTCTTTCCGATCCCATCCAAGTTATCTATTTCCCTGTTTTAACCCATTATCCCACAACTCTTATTGCCAATATGGACAATGGTTACGGTTTAATTTACAGTCTCCTATTATCTGATACTGCACCCATTCGTACCACAACATTTCCCTGTAAACAGTAGGCAAACACCTGCTGAAACAGGACAATAAAACTGAGAACTACAACCAGAACCACATATACTGTAGTCTATATTATGGCTCTGATTACCAACACACCACTGCCTTGTTGCAATAGTGGACTCTCCATTTGATACCCGGTAGTTACCAATTGTGTTGAATGTACCAGAAAGTACACATTTGTACCACAATGTTTCCCTATAAAGACTAGCAAATACCTACTAAATCAGGACAGTTAAATTAAGCACTACCACTACACGACTGCTTTGTTTTCATACTGGGCTCTCCACTCTCACCCAGGAGAATCTGGGGGCTTCTCAGGGGTCACACAAGGGTGAGCACTTCACTCACACAAATCTCTGGTGGCAGAATGGGGAGATATTCATGGAGATTTACAGTCGGCGGAATCCTAAGATGGATGCCCCTGACGCTCCCTCTGGACAGTGGACAGGACAGGAGGCATTCGCTCAAGAATTCAATTAACTGCCCAGAGCCACGCTCTATTGGTCAGAGTACAGCCCAATCACGATCCATCTCTGTCAGAGGAAGCCACTCAGTAGGAGGAGAAGGGGGATCTATGCCGGGTGCATTGCGAGTGTGGAGACCAATGTGACAAAATTGAAAATAAATGGAAAGAAGCATCTTCGTTTCATTTTGACAAACTTTTGTGTACAGTGTGTCTCAGAAATTATGTTCATGGATTGAAATGATGACTGTTTACTTAGTTATATGTAAAATAAACAAGATTACAATGGAATTAATTAATACAATAATGAACTGCTAGCAATGTTAAGTATCTGAAGTATTTTGCCCAATAAAAAACTTCATTTAAGTAAGAGAAAATAATAGTAAGAATGATGTAATATGCAATGGTGCATTTTCAATCAACTGAATAAAATATTTATCTTTAAATTGACATGTCCCTGCACATTTTGATTGTACCCATTTTTTGGTTTACCTTGTTGACTTTTGTCCTCCATATATCCTATTCATTACATACGTCACATGTCAGATGGATGCCTTGGCCAGAAATACATTTGAAAGAGACATACTAAGTGTCTTGCAGACACAGTGCAAAGAGACATCTTTACTTTTCTCACCTTCTTTGAAGCTTTCGAGGTGAGACTCACTACTAACGTGGACACGCCTAGCCCTCTGTGAGAGTGAGTGTATAGCAACAACAACAAAATGAAGCTACCAACATATATAGAGTGGCAAGGTACATCAAAGCACCACAGAGTGGTGGGAGTGTGTCTTTTTGTAAAGCCACGTGCTACACTGAGTCAGCTTTGATACATTGGTGGTCCCCTGTCCTTGATGTACAGTTGTTTTCTCTGTTGGGTCACAGAGGAGCTAGCGATGCTCCCAGCTCCCTTTCAAATGAAAATCATCACACGTGGAGTGATTTTAAAGTATGGCGGCATTTGGGGGTGGAGCTACTAACTAGTCTACTGATTTGCAGGGTTTATAGTCATTCACCAAAGCAAAGTTATCAAATTAACACCGCACTTGAATTCTGTATTATGAGCTCATGAAATACTATTATGAACAAGCCACTTAATGTGACCTCTTTGTGTATATTTTGAGTGCATGTGACATGTAATTATTAGTTGTTTTCTGTTGCAAAGCCAGAAGACATACAGGAAAGTATTTTTTTTTTTTTACAAATCTATGTACCGACACTGTAATCACACTAATGAACATCATGTATGTTATCACCATGTTATCATATAGGTTTTAACGACACCTCAGAAGTTCAGATCATTTAAGTGTAGGCCGGGTTCTACCACCTCAAGAAAACAGCAAAACAAAACGTTGAGGTTGTTCAATCAACATCAATGATTTCATTTCATCTCCATTCAAAATCTATGTTCTACTCTCACAGGAGACTAGGCTGATCCAGATGTCGGCTGTATTTGACATCCGTCGTTGTATTAACATTTCGCCCAACTTGCCCAGGGCAATTGAAGACTTCCTCAATATCATCAAATAAGACCCGCAGCTATGATTGCATCTGAGAGGGTGGGTTTGTAATACAGATATGGTTTGTATTGGTAAAGAGAGGGACATTTCTCACAAGTTGTTTTTGGAAGGGCCTAAGGGTGGAGATCAGAGGGAGAGAAGAGGAGATGAGGCTGAGAGCCGCGAGATATAGACAGAGGGTGGATATTTTAGCAAGTTGAGGATAAGTGAGATTAAAAGCAAAACATCACTAATTCATGCTATTAAAGTGTTTTGTAAGTAAAAAAAAAAAGTTTTTCAGTGGGGTGAGATATATCTTAATTCTAAAAAAGCACAAAACGCTTTAACATGCATAAATGTACATATGTTACATTTGCAGGAGCATACACACACACACACACACACACTGGAATTGTTTCTGTGTGCTACATTGTGTTTGCCTCTTACTACTTCCATATCTACAAACCCAATGCATTTATTGATTCATGAGTGTTTCACTAGCTGGCCATTGGGCCTAACATTTACTAGGCTGATTGACATGAGAGACAATAAAATCTCAATTACGCCAACCATCGCCAATCATCCTTATTAGATTGCAATTGGGTCTTTCAATTCCGTTCCTACCACTCATTTATTTTGTCTCATTCTCATCTATGCTCGTTTCCCATATGGCACCCTATTCCCTATATAGTGCACTACATTTGACCAGAGCGTTTTGGCCCCTGGTCAAAAGCAGTGCACTATGTAGGGAATAGTGTACCATTTGGGACGCATCTTATTTCTGGACTCGATCTCAGCAAGAGGATAAATACCTATTCTGTGTCCATCATTCTTAGGTAATTCATGTGCCATTTTGTTTTTGTACAATAGACCGTTGACTTTGATTCCAGATCAATTCACCAAGATGCTAGCATTGTGAAAAAAACAGATAATTGATAGAGCTTAATACTAGAACCGCCAACGTCATCTTATTGGTGTCATTGTGAATACATTTTTTTTATTACTGTATTTCAAAAAAATATATATATTTAAAATAATATACAGTTCCAATCAAAGGTTTGGACACACCTACTAATTGAAGGGTTTTTATATATGTTTACTATTTTCTACATTTAAATTTAAACCCTGGAATGAGTAGGTGTGTCCAAACTTCTGACTGGTCCTGTATATATTTTCAAAAAAATATATGGGGGATTGGAAATTATGCAGAAAATGTAACTGATAGAAATATGTGGTATGTGCAGTAACAGTCTATTGGAGCTCATTGTTGCTATCCAATTTAGAACTTGGTAGATCTCACAGGCAACCAGCATAACAATTCCACATAACAGTACAAGAGTACATATCATGGTGCACATACCTTTTGTTCTGAAGTAGTTACTACACTATGCTTCAATGAATATGAGTCTACAGTTCTCCAACAATGTGTCCAGCCTCTTACACTTCTACCACAACCTGCCCTTCCATCCATCCATCCATCCCTATACCCGACACTCTATCCACTCCACCACCTAACTCATTTCACTTCCCTGGCTCCCCAGAATAGAAGTGATTGATGGGTAAGGTGAAACCCTCCCGCCACTGTGTAGCAAATCACTGAGTATATACTTGCAGTAACGCCCCATTAGAGGCCTGCAGCAGCATGTTGTAATGGTTAGGGAAATGGCCCAGGGTAGAGGAGGTTAGAGGTTCAAGTCCCCTGAAGGGACTTGCTGTTGCCTTATCTGGTGTACTTATCCATTGGTGACAATGTGTAAGTAATAGAAATATCTGCAAAGCGAAACAAACTAGAAGTGTATAAACAGGAGTGTAAAACAGGACTTAAAATATGGTATGACAAGTGATGATCCAGTGTTCATAAGCAAGGGTTATTGTCATATGCCCCTGTGCTTTACTATGGCACAGACAGACACAAACTGAAACACATTTATTATTGACACGATCTGTTAATGAACTCATCCTGCCAGTCCTTTCTTTCGCTAACACTCCTGTTTGCTTTGTGTGAGACAAACTGGGAGAGTGCGGACGGCTGCGATTCTCCTGAATAACAAGCTCATCTGTATGCCAATACAACAGCCGGTGCGAAATACAGACATGTCACCGGTGATATGCCGGAGACATTTCGACTTGTCAAAGGGAACAATGAGCCTAAGCGATAGATGCGTCAGCACTCAAGTTGCTTTTGGGTAATGCAATGGAATCACTTTTTTGCCCCTTGGCAGATGAGTTCATTGGCGTTGCAGGATGAAAAAAGCTTAAGGACACATTGCTTGATTAATTTGGCCTGTGTGGCTGTTAGCTGACGAATATCTCACCAAGCCACGGCTTCAGTAATCGCTTTTGCAGGGAAGATGCCACAAAAGGAAGGAGCGTGTCAGATTTAAGAACTATCTGTAGATCTTAGCAGGGTTCTCTCAAATTGCAACATTTGATCTGAGGCATGGTCACAAATTCAAAAGACTGCCGTAAACTACATGTTCAATTTACATAAATTCTGTTGATCAAATATTGTACTTATCGTGGCCTACACACCGAGAATGAGACACAAATACAAGTTCTGGTGTGCAACTCTTAACCCCAACGTACTACAAAATGCATACGCTGGGATTTGGGAAGCATATACAGGGCGTGAATAATTTGGTAAATAAACTAACATGGACAAAACAAGAAACACAAGTAGTGTACAGACATTAAAAACAAACAGAGTCATTAACGCCTCGGGAAAGAACCAAAGAGAGTGACATATATAAGGAAGGTAATCAGGCAGGTGATTCAGTCCAGGTGAGTCTGATGAGGCATTGATGTGCGTAATAATGAGCAGCCTGACAACCTCATGCGCCGGAGAGGGAGTATACTTGACAAAACCCCAGGGACAGAATTAAAACAATGACTAAAACCGCAAGCTCCTATCAGCCTTAGCCCCCCCCCCCCGAATCTTCACAATACCGATCATTAATAGTCGCAATTAACTCATTACGGAAGCAGAGACTGGAACAAATAAGGCAAACAAGCAAACCCCACAAGGGATTTGAGTTTGAGAGTGGGCCTTGTATGTAATTCGAGCCAGGCCTAGCGGCAGGTGCTCGAGGGACGAGCAGTACACTGCACACCGTTCTCCTCCATTGTTGATCAGCTGATAGCTGTTGTGGAGAGCTGGTGCGAGGGATTAAGGTTTAGCTTGGAGAGACATGCGGAGGTGGATGGGTGTACTGTTGAAATGTACCCAGGTGCTGTTTTAGGAAAGAACAGAGTGTGCGTGTGTTGTTGGCCCCAAAATGGGGACGTTGTGAGCTACCCAACAGGAGAACAATTAGAGTCTTGTCTAATTCTTGGATTTGCATGAGCAACAGCAATCTGTTCTGTTCTGTTCTGTTGTTGGAGGTCTGAGAGGCACTGTTACGCAAATAGTAGGGATGAGTTTTATGTGTGGAGCTGGTGTCTGCTTTTGTGTGTGTGTATGTGTGTGTGTGTTGGGATCATCAAATAGATTTTTGCATTGAATGTAAAGTGCTGCATGTGGAAAATGAGGAAGTAATACAGCCAAAATACATTTGCTTGCATCGATGTGTGTGAGCATTCAATATGTTTGCATCTCAGATAACTCAATCATGATAACTCAATGGATCAGTCCGGTGCATTTCATTTGATAACATCTGTGAGTTTTGGGCTCAATTAGACAGCTGCCAGAAATAATATCACGTCAAACATTATAAATCAGTAGATTTACTGACAGAATTATTGAACTGCTCTGATTTTAACAAAAAAAAATATTAAAGCACCTCAAATTGAATCAGAAAATTGGAGCCTTAAGACTTCAGAGTCATATGTATTTTCTGGACTAAAAACACTGAAATATTCTGCTTGAACAATCAGTCTCAGCCTCTCCATAGAATTATATGGTTCCCTTTCAATAAAGGCTGGTAGATTTAAATGTACCTTCCTTTCGCTTCAAACAGAAGACATGGAGTACAATAATGGCCTTTTAAGGGAGACAGTCATCCTTTTCCAAAAAGATGACACAAAGTACAGTTCGATAAAATGTTTGGTGTGTTCGCACATTTGTAAAAACCTAGAGTTGAAAGGGGTTTGGATTTACACGTTTCTAGGACCATGGTTTCTTGGCTAGATATACGTAGTTCTCCACAGTAAACATTTATCTCTTCTTGTCGGTGTTAAGACTCAGAGCGATGCAGTAGAACTGTTTAAAGGGGAAACTGTGTATCAAACTGAAGGTTGCGACTACCTCCTAAACTTTTCTGCCACTGCTTGTTAGAAGATAAGTTGTCTGCACTTTGATGTGCAATGGTTCTTAAAGTTTAGTACTTGCAGACTACTCTGTTTGCAGCTTCTATCTAGTAACTCACTAAACAGATTTCTGAAAAACATAGTTAACTTAAGAGTTTAGGACATTCTCTCAATTGACTTTTGTGTAAAGTCTGTGCCTAAACAGTCAAGCTCCATGGTGACGCTTGGTCACTTGCGAAAATCAATTTAGTGCGGACATCCCATCAAGTATTTGTCCACACTCTGTTTCTCTGCTTTTACTGACACACAATAGCTGCTGTAACAGTGATTTGCCTGTTCTACTAACCCAAAGTGGAAAACCATAACTCAACTTGTTACTCTTTTGAAATCCACATCTTATACCACATTTCTATAATAATGTACACTTCCTCGAAACCTCAAAGCAAGGGTCCCTACATTTCTGCATCCAGCTTTGAGGAAATTGAATCAGCAGGATTAACCTAATTTAAGGAATTCTCAAGGTTCAATTAGAGCGATGCTATCCCCTGTAGCACGCCATCCGTGCATTTCATTCCACAACATACAGTAATTGGGTTAGCATCCAGAACGGCAGCCGTTAAAATCTCCAGTTTAAAACATTTGCAAGGCTTTTCAAACACCCATTGCTGTGTCATCAAAACTTTAGCTATGAAAGCAACTGTTTCCAAAGTTCACTGTATTTCCCAGAAGCAAATACAGTAGTAGCTAATTTAACTGAGTTTTTCAATCCAAAGACAAATAATATGAAATAATGACAATAAGATGAAATAATAAAATATAACATTCATATTACATCAATTTTACATTTAAGCTATTTATTCAGTTATTTTATTTAGTGATTTTCAACACATCACTGAGAGCATTGTGCTTGGAACACAGTAAATTGAACAAAAAGGAAGTGTAAAGATGTGAGCAAGGAACCTTTGACACTCGATTCAAGGCTACAGAATAATGAAATGTATACTTCACATGCCTTCAAAAGACAGGCATTTTGGTAAGCTGTTAATTAACATGTATGTATTGTTTTGATGGTGTTATTGTTTCATTTTTTTTGTTTATAAATATGTGTCTAACTTTTTAAATCTGCAATTTTGGGAATGGTTCATAAGTAACATTTCACTGTAGAGTCTACACCTGTTGTATTCAGCACATGTGACCAATAACATTTTGTTTGATTTAAATAAAGTAGGGGGACAGCAGATGATAATTTTTAGAGCGAATCAGCTATGTTATCTACATAGATGTGGATGTACAGCACCCACTTGAGGTAGACAGTGCCCATATAACCACATATCCAGGACCAGATTAGACAACTCCAAATCCTAACCTTCTCTATAAAGAACTATTAGTAGAACCCAAATATTTGATCTTGGATCAGTCTTTAGCCTCAACTTCTACCCACTCCACAGCACAATCAGTAGCGTGCAGACACACAACACAGCAATTGCTAGCTTAGATGTTCACTTACCCACTGTGCAGTTGGTGGTGAAGCCCGGTTCGATGGTAGTGGTGAAACCCGGGTCGATGGTGGCGGTGGCGTCCTGCTCGATCGGCCGGTCATAACTGGCCTGGATCCTGAAGGGCGTGGTTCCGCGGGATCCCAGGATGAGGTGGACCACCGCCCAGCTGCCGAGGAGAGAGATGAGCATCAAGATCAGGGCCACTAGTAGACACCCCAGGCGACAGGACCCCCCGAGCCTACTGTTTGGGTAGGGGGTCAGAGCAGGGGTCCCCTCTTCCTCCAGCTGAGTTTCCCCCTCCATAGTGGTCTCGGGAGAGGGGGCAGACTGGGTTCCCGAAGAGCCTGTGGGGTTTGAGTCCCCCTCCTCCTCCCCTTGCAATTTTGGAGGGTCCCCCTCTTCCTTAGCCTGGTGGTGCATGCCCCTTTTCAGTTCCCACTTGGGTGGACAAGCTTTTGGTGGAGACTCTTTCTAAAGCTGACAGGTGGCGTGCGTAAATGACACCCTGCACCTCACTGCGAGAGGTGGCTGAAATGGAGTGTGCAGGTGTGTGTGTGTGTGTCAGAGTCAGAATGGATGTGTGCACACTTCACACACCACTGCTAGCCCCTGTGTGCAAGTTAGGGGCAGAGGAGATCCTGAAGCGAATGCTCTCCCCAGCCAGCCACCGCCTGCCTTTGTGTAGTTCAACGTGGTCCATAATTTTATTAAGCAAATTGCGGCTTATTTCAATTTGGCTCCGGGCTACTGACCAATGATTTATCCCTCCCTCTTTCTCTCTTTCTCTCTCTCTCTCTCCTTCCTCCCCTCTCTCTGTCCAATCATCCACCATAACCATGTGTGTTTCCTGTCATATTTACCTATGACACATGTGGCCTCTCCCCTCTCTATTGGATCAACATGAGGAAGTACAGTAGCTGTGGATGTGGCTACTCAGTAAACACTCAATTACAAATGCGCACATTCACGCACAAGACACACACACAGACACACACACTTACTGTAGGTACTTAAATTGACGTATATGGTTAACTCTTGTTTCCCATGCATTGTACATCATTTAACCTTTTAGTGACATCACTGTTGTTTAATGTTTAAATCATTAGTTAATCAATTGAAATCTTAATGTTTTAATAACGTAATAAAACAATTATCTTAACATTGATTGTCTTTTGACAGAATGATTGTCAATTCTTAATTTAATTTAGTGTACAGTTCCAGTCAGAGGTTGACACACCTATTAGTTCCAGGTTTTTCTTAATTTTTTACTATTTTCTACATTGTAGAATAATAGTGAAGACAACAAAACTATGAAATAACACATATGGAATAATTTAGAAACCAAAAAGTATTATTTTGTATTTGAGATTCATAAAAGTAGCCACCCTTTGCTTTGATGACAGCTTTGCACACTCTTGGCATTCTCTCAACCAGCTTCATGAGCTACCTCTGCTGCAGAGAATAGGTTCATTAGAGTTACCAGCCTCAGAAATTGCAGCCCAAATAAAAGTAAAATATACATCTTAACCTCAACTGTTCAGAGGAGACTGCGTGAATCAGGCCTTCATGTTTGAATTGCTGCAAAGAAACCATTACTAAAGTACACCAATAAGAAGAGACTTGCTTGGGGCAAGAAACATGATCAATGGACAATAGACAGGTGGACATTTGTCCTTTGATCTGATGAGTCCAATTTTGACATTGTTGGTGATTTATTTAGAATTCAAGGCACACAACCAGCATGGCTACCACAGCATTCCGTAGTGGTACGCCATTCCATCTGGTTTGCGCTTAGTGGGACTATCATTTGTTTTTCAACAGGAAAATGACCCAACACACCTCCAGGCTGTGTAAGGGCTATTTTACCTAGAAGGAGAGTGATTACAATTGTTTTTTTTGTTTTTTTTGGGAGTGCTGCATCAAATGACCTGGCCTCCACAATAACCCGACCTCAACCCAATTGTTATGAGTTGGATTGCAGAGTAAAGAAAAAGCAGCCAACAAGTGCTCAGAATATGTGGAAGCTCATTTAAGACTATTGGAAAAACATTCCAGGTGAAGCTGGTTGAGAGAATGGCAAGAGATTGCAAAGCTGTCATCAAGGCAAAGGGTGGCTACTTTGAAGAGTCTAAAATATAAAATATATTTAGATTTGTTTAACACCTTTTTGGCTACTACATGATTCCATTTGTGTTATTTCATAGTGTTGATGTGTCTTCACTATTATTCTACAATGTAGAAAATAGTAAAAATAAAGAAAAACCTTGAACGAGTAGGTGTGTCCAAAATGTTTACTGGTACCCTATGTGTGAACTGCTTCGACTGGGAAGCATGCAACAGGCTTTACCAGGCAAAATGTGGGCTGCTTGTCCAATCAGCATCCAGGATCCAAACAACCTGTTTTATAAATCTAATTTAGACTCTTAAAGGTTACGTCCCAATGGCACCCTATTCCTACATAGCACACTTCATTTTACCAGAGCCCTATGTGCCCTGATAGAAAGTAGTGCACTATATAGGGAATAGGGTGCAATTTGGAACAGAGTCTCAGAAGGGAGTGTAATGATAACGACCTGTCACTGAGCTTTAGACAAATGGACCTTTTCGGCTTTGTGTATAGTCCTGCGTTTCTCAAAGCCCATCCATAGACCACAATTTACCCTCATTGTACGGAAACAAAAATAGACGAAAGACTCAGTTAGCTAGACTACTGCCCGTTTCCAATTAATCTAATACATTTCATCATGCTATTCATAATTTAGTTATTTTTAGAGAGGGTTTATTTTGGATAATGCGCTCTCGCTCTGTTTGTGTTCATTTGGTGGGTTGGGGTTGTTAAGGTCGTAATCGGATTGGCCATGTTTGTTTGTCATTAGCTTTTTATCCATACACATTAGTTTACGGCGTATACATCCAATGTCATTGACTGTAATGGGCTAGCAAGATGAACTCTTGCCCACCATCCTTTATCTATGGTAATAACAGTATAGTATATGGCTGGTACAGTAGGTTATAGTAGATAAGGTAAATATTAAGGTCAATGTGAATGCAGCACATCATTGAACATTAATATGGAAATATTTGTATGTCTGGAAGCTTTAAATAGATGTGGCATGCTGTTGGCCACTGTCTTGAAACTGTACACACACACTGCTGTCTCAGCTGACAGCTCTGCAGCACTGGCATCACAGTGACGTCCCCACAGACTTTTCCTACCTTGAAGAGACATGTTTCATTCAGAGGCCATCATGAAGTCAACAGGACATAATGATAGACCTGTCACTCCAGGCAGCCTTGTTTTGTGTGTGTGTGTGTGTGCGTGTGTGTGTGTGTGAGTGTGTGTGTGTGAGTGTGTGTGTGTGAGAGAGAGAGAGAGAGATTGTGTGTTTTGCAGGACTATCAGGGTCACAGTTTAATGGACTCTTCCCCCTGTGCGAAATGTATTTATTCTTCTCAGGACTTGATTGCCTTGTCACAGCATGATTTACATGCAAACTGCTACGACGTGCAAAACAATCATTCTCCATTCCCATTTTATCAGTAGATTATGAAAATAATGTACAGTCCTAGCACAACAATCCAAACAACATAAATTGACAGGGAAATAAATCGGAACCAAAATATTTCCGTGTCAGGTAAAATAACATTTCTCCCCCCCAGGTAATCCTTCTATAATGTTCCTGTGTTTATTTTAAAAACACTGTGATACTGAGGTTACCTTGTATCATATGGTAGCTGTGACATCATGAAAAAAATAGTTGTGTCATTTAGTTCGACTGCACGACCAGGCTCCAAAGAAACAGCCACGAACTGTCCTGTATCACTGCCCGTACGAACGGCCACTCTACCCGACTAGGCTCCAAAGAAACAGCCACGAACTGTCCTGTATCACTGCCCGTACGAACCGCCAATCTACCCGACTAGGCTCCAAAGAAACAGCCACGAACTGTCCTGTATCACTGCCGTACGAACCGCCACTCTACCCACTGCTGTCAGACTGTATAATAACTCAAATGTGTTTCCCCCCCAAAAACAATGTTTAACAATCACTATTTAACATTTCAGGTTCCATCGTGAAAAATGTCCTGCAATGTTTTAAGTGTCCTGTATTCTATTTTAGGAAATGTATTATTATATTTTAAGTTAGTTTTTTCTTTTGCCATTCTCCACACAATTTCATTATGATGTATATTCTGCCATTTTATCTGTGAACAAGAATCAATCACCTCAAACTACTTCAACTTGTAAGCATAAAGTATTGACAATGGCAGTCTTCATGCAACACTGAATGTAGCATCAATCAATCAAATGTGAATTGTACTGTAAACTGTAGAGCAGTTTACATTATACAGTATAGAAATTATTATAATGCAAACGTTATAGTCTGGCAGAATCAAGCTAAATCCACACAAAAGTCCATGACAGCAACACTATAATTGGTTAAAGCACAACCTTTCTAGGTTCAAGTCCCAGTAACTAAAAGGGGTTAACTACCCAGTAGAGTCCCAGTATGTATCTATAGCAACAGGGGAGGATTATAGCCTAGTATGGAGACATGGCTTAATATTATAATGGAATTTCCCCTCAGACACACATACAGCCAAGCAGACTTTGATCATGCAGGGACTGTGGATGGTTAACATCACATTGGCTTTTTATATCCCTGAGATGAAATCGATTGAAATCGAGGTGGCTGGAAGAGGTCTGGAGGTAGAGGTAGAGGTGGTTTGGAGATTGCAGGATCAGGGTATCTATTAAAGCCACATTGATTTTGACTGTCCAATAGCATACTGCACAACAAGTGGGGCCCGCCGCGCAGAGAAAACCGTTGATAAGATCGACCGCTTTGACTAGCCAGACTGTGTGAATGCTACTTCCTCAAAATTAAATGGGAAACATTTGAATGTTATCTGTCGAGGGGGCTGCGCCACTCCTTCATGTGATTGGGTGAGAAACGGTGAGGGGCATGCGGTCTGTGTGGTCAAAGGGAAACCAATAGAAAATGCAAAATCTGACATGCTCAACTCAAAGTTCTGCAAATAACTCAATCTTCCATTCAAAGTTTCATTCAGGTGAAAGGTGAGTACAACTGTTTTGACTGTTTGTTGTTGTCGTGACATCAAGCAGCATCTAAAATCGCATCTCTCATTGAACTATTGACCTTTATTTTCCCAGAATTCATGAAAATAACATAGTTTACTGACCACTATGAAGCTTAACTCAAGGTTAGCAAAGTTGTTCACATCTGAGTCACAAAAGCGACTTGTCCCGCCTTTCTATGCTAAGCAAATTAGCTAGTGTGAGAAAGCAACAGTCAAAGCGAACCCTCAGCTATTTCATTGTATACAATTTTCACAGAGGATGAAATGGAAGCGAAACAAACAAACAAACCGGGAAGGAAAAAAGGAGCGACTCACACTACTAGTGAGTCGGCGAGGGATTTGTGTTGGGGTGGCAATTTCACATGCCCTAGAAACACCAACAGAAGCACAGCAAGCAATGAGACAGGCAGGAACACACAGTCATTGCCCCTCTCTCTCAACTCTCTCGAACTGATTCAGGCCGTGTGAGGCAGCCAGCGTGGCTCAAAATGAAAGAGAGAAAGATTGAGGAGAGAGAGAGGAATATGAAGAGAGCGATAGTAAGAGAGACAGAGAGAAGGACGGAGAGAGATTTGTAGGCTCTGAAAGCCCTAAACTTCCATTGAGCTCCAAGTCGACCCCCATGTCACAACTGACAAAAACCTTTCAAGACCAAGCCATGTTGTCTCTTTGAGTTCCATCTCATGGTCAGGGAACCACACGGCTTCAATATGATACTGTTCACACTACTGAGTAGTCAAATGCAGCAGTATTGTGCTGGCCTGGTTACACATCCACCAGAAAGGTATTGTACAGGCATTGTCCTTTCCAGCAAAGTTCCAGCAACTATGGTGGGTGTAGAGAAGAAGCATGAACATTCATAAAAAAAAATATACTGTATATCTGAGCCAGAACAGAATGGTTCAGGTCGCACGCTATTGTGAAAAGGGTATGAGTCAATAGCTAGTTCCTCCTAGACCTCCCCATACAGAGACACAGTCCAT
Source organism: Oncorhynchus mykiss (assembly GCF_057628025.1). Lineage (NCBI taxonomy): Eukaryota > Metazoa > Chordata > Actinopteri > Salmoniformes > Salmonidae > Oncorhynchus > Oncorhynchus mykiss. Next base: position 4,627,074 of record NC_143047.1, on the reverse strand, counting down.
CCCTAATCTTAGGCCTAAAAGACACAGGAAAAAAATTAAACAGCAGTGACTGTCAATATGCCAGGCTAAGTGGTCAAATTGAGTGACATTGACATAAATGAATAGTGTTTAAGGAATCCAAATGTGGACTAAATAAGAAGACAAGTGTGGGGACGATATGAATGACGAAAACACAACTGACAGTAACTGTCATCCCACGTGGGTGGTGTGTGTGCGTGTGTGTCACCCACAAGAAGACAGGTGAAGTCACAGTAGCTGGTGGTGTGTGTGTGGTTACTTAAGTGAATAAATAAATTGGGTCCTTGTGAGTCGGCGCTCCCCAGGCCAGCTGCTGAATGTTAAGGAAGTGAGAACTGACAGGATGCTAGCTGTGGCTGTCATCGTGCTTCTGCCGCCCGTATCTTGTGTCTGCGGGGCTAATCTGGGAAGCGTTATAGTGGCAGGGCTAATCACATTAGACCTGTAATTGGTTTGCAATGCGACATGCATCTGGGCCCATATGCTAAATGCTACCTATATAGTGCTCTGGGAAGTTGGAAAGGGCTCAGAGGGTAGAGAGGATTGGCTGTTTTTCAGACTTGTTTCAGCTGGTATTTGCAAAGGAAATGGTACTTTCCCTCAAGTAATTCAACCAAATTGATAACTACCGGTTCTGTGTTGGTGACACTTCATTTCAGGCATGTTTCAACTGGTTTTTAATTAGTATTTACTAGGAAAATGTGTGGTAAGAAGGATTATTTCTGGTGCTTACCCTGAACTGAAGTAATTCGACCAAAGTGGTAACTACTGTACCTGGTACTAACTGGTAGGAAATGGAGGTTTCAACGAATCCCAATGACACTGACATGTAATGTAACATGTTATCATGTAAAGTTAATAGCACGTACATAGCAGACTATAAAATAAAGTTGAACCCTGAATGGTTTTTTTTTAGCAATCCCAGCAAACCGGAAAGATTCCCATTAAGTTCAATATAGAGTTATAGTATCTAACATAACATCCCCAAAACATTTAAAGAATGTTTTTGCAAAAAAAAAAAAATCTCCCTAAATGTTTTAAATGAAATTTGTCACATGCGCCAAATACATCAGGTAAATAACAATTTGGTCTTAACTGACTTGCCATGTTAAATAAATAAATAAAATACAACAGGTGTATACTTTACTGTGAAACGCTTACTTACATGCCCTTTCCCAACAATGCAGAGTAAAACAGTATGAACAATTTGCAAAGAAATAGGAACACAATAAAATAACAATAATGAGACTACAGTTGAAGTAGGACGTTTACATACACCTTAGCCAAATACATTTAAACTCAGTTTTTCACAATTCCTGACATTTAATACTAGTAAAAATTCCTTGTCTTAGGTCAGTTAGGATCACCACTTTATTTTAAAAATGTGAAATGTCAGAATAATAGTAGAGAGAATGATTTATTTCAGCTTTTATTTCTTTCATGACATTCCCAGTGGGTCAGAAGTTTACATACACTCAATTAGTATTTGGTAGCATTGCATTAAATTGTTTAACTTGGGACAAACGTTTTGGGTAGACTTCCACAATAAGTGGAAGCTCCTGACAGAACTGGTGCAACTGATTCAGGTTTGTAGGCCACCTTGCTCGCACACGCTTTCACACTTTTTCAGTTCGGCTTTTTGATGGCCACTTCACTACCTTGAATGTGTTGTTCTTAAGCCATTTTGCCACAACTTTTGAAGTATGCTTAGGGTCATTGTCCATTTGGAAGACCCATTTGCGACCAAGCTTTAATTTCCTGACTGATGTCTTGAGATGTTGCTTCAATATATCGACAACATTTTCATGATGCCATCTATTTTGTGAAGTGCATCAGTCCCTCCTGCAGCAAAACACCCCCACAACATAATGCTGCCACCCCCGTGCTTCACGGTTGGGATTGTGTTCTTTGGCTTGCAAGCCCTTTTTCCTCCAAACATAATAATGGTCATTATGGCCAAACAGTTCTATGTTTGTTTCATCAGACCAGAGGACATTTCTCCCAAAAGTACGATCTTTGTCCCCATGTGCAATTGCAAACCGTAGTCTGGCTTTTTAATGGTGGTTTTGGAGCAGTGGCTTCTTCCTTGCTGAGTGGCCTTTCAGGTTAAGTCGATATAGGACCGAACATTCACTAAAACGATGTGCACAACCACCACATAACATTCCCTAAAAGTTCTCATTAGGTTTGCAGGTAATGTATTAACACATTCTGCACCAGTACTATTTCGTAGCAAACCAAAATTGGTTCTTTAAAAGTTCCCAGTACATTCATTAGGTTACGGCAAATGTTGTCATAACACAAAATATGTCCATTCGTGCTGATGATACAATGTTAATATAAAACATCCACCATTCTTATTGGACATGTCCTCTCACCTAACATCCCATGCTGTTGAGATACTCTACATAAGTAAAAATTGTGAGAATCAAATTCGAGCCTGGCGAGAGGGTTACATAGACACACATTTGAATGTAATTCAGAGGGCATTTAATCATACAAACACTTATGCTACACCTCATATGTTGACAATCGACACGTGAGGTTTGAACATGCAGTATGTGCTTTTGAAGCAAGGCCTTTAATCCTCTGCGACACCAGGGAAAGTCTCTTACATCTTATTTTTTAAGTATGTAGACATAGCAGTACGGTCAATTCTATGCTTGTAGGGGGTGCGTACTGGCGGCAGAGAAGTCAGGCGCAGGAGAGCAAAAACGGAGCAGTTTAATAAACCAAACCACCGACTTCGGCCCCCCCCTTGATGCACGGCTCCAGCAGGGCGCCGACACTGGCCTCGGGGACGAAAAGGAGGGCGAGGCGCAGTTTCCTGTGCAACCTAACTTAAACATTGTATGAATGTCATCATAATTGTGCATATTTTGTGTTTTGGGAACCTATCTCTTGTAATGTACCGACATTGTTCCCACAACCCAATTAAAAGTTTTGGGAACGTTTAAATAAACCTTTCAAAGGAATGTTTTGTGCACCCTAATACAAATATTATCTGATTTGGGATAAGCAGCCTCTGGTAAGACAAGGGGCGGGAAACTATGCATATTTGTAAACAACAGCTGATGCACAATAAGGAAGCCTCAAGGTTTTGCTCGCCTAATGTAGAGTATCTCATGATAAGCAGTAGACCATACTATCTACCTAGAGTGTTTTCATCTGTATTTCTCGCAGCTGTCTACATACCACCACAGACCGACGCTGGCACTAAAACTGCACTCAATGAGCTGTATACGGTCATAAGCAAACAGAAAAACACTCACCCAGAGGCGGCGCTACTCTTAGAGCTACCCCACAACTTTTTGCAATTTCCGCCTGAAGATATACCCAAATCTAACAGCCTGTAGCTGGAATGGCAACTGCTCGGCCTCCAACCGCAAGGCACTACAGAGGGTAGTGCGTACAGCCCAGTACATCACTGGGGCCAAGCGTCATGCCATCCAGGACCTCTATACCAGGCGGTGTCAGGGGAAGGCCCTAAAAGTACAATGTTCTCACCAGCCTGTTCTCACAACCTAATGAAACATTGTGGGAACTTTTAAAGAAAAGATGGAATGTGTTTTGGGAACGTTCTTGTAACATCAGGTGAATGATTTTTACACACAAAAATAAACATTGTAGAATCATCTGCACAACTGGACAGTTTTAGTGTTTTAGAAAAATATATTTTGTGACATCCCCACAATGTTCCCACCAGACTGTTCCCACAACCTAATGAAACATTCTGGGAACCTTTAAAGAACAGATTAAATGTGTTCTAGGAACATTCATGCAACATCAGGTGAAGTAGTTCTACAAACATGTAATTATCAGCACGACTGGACATTTATTGTGTAATCAGAACATTTACCACTACTCACAAACTTTCACAGAACTAAATTAGTTTCTCTCCCTCCCTCTCTCTCTGCTGGGAGTGTTTGGTGCATGCTGGGAATTGTGTGAGTGAGTGCAAGTATTGTGTAGAGTTAGATATTTTGGTTTTTCTTTTACTTTTCTTGATGCAATCTTTTTTTTCTTCCTATGCATGATTAGTGTCGAATTTACCATGGTTTTGGCTGGGATGGTGACCCACATGGGGATGCCATCCCTGTCACTTCGGCACGGCGTTAGGTGTGTTACTGAAGCTACTGTCACTGTGGAGGAGTTTCTGGTCGCCGTAGGAGAGAAGACAGGATATGAGAATGTTGCTTATGCGTGGTATTGGTGGTATTTCTTAAAGAAGAGCACCTTGTAGATCGTATGGTTGAGCATGGCGTACTTCTTAAAGGAATGTTTATTCAAGTTATGCCACTTTTTTCTCCTTCATTGCTGTTTGGGAAGTTTGCAAGTTCAATTAAGATTGTCCCGTTGGGTTGCAAACACCCGGCTTTGAAACAGGTTATGTCGTTTCGGCGACAGGTGTTTATGTTTTTGGACTCACCGGAGCAGACTTTGGAGTTATCATTTAAAGTCAAGTATGACAAGAGACTGTGTATGGCTTATGCTAGTATGCTAGTACAGGTAGTCAACTGTGTTTTGAGTGTGGGGATGTTGACCATAAGCAACATGCTTGCCCGAAAAGGGAGAAGACAGAGGGAGGGGCGCAGGTGGTCCTCATAATGCCTGGGCCCACTGATTTAGGGAGAGGTGGGCCGACAGTGGTAGAGCAGCCACAAGCACCTGTTGCTGAGGAACAAGTTGTCCATGTTGAGGGCACGGAGTTAAAACTTGTATTAGAGGGAAATGTTATGCAGCAGAAAAATATTGTTGTAGAAGGTCTGGATGGATCTGAAGAGCCATTTCCTCAGACTGGTGAGGAGGTGCCCAGTATGAGTGCTGGGGTACAGAGGGGGTTCATGTGGAGCTAATCTCCCAGGTAGTGGAGGAGATGCCCACTATGAGAAATGGGGTACAGGAGGGGGTTCAGGTGGGGCTAGTCTCCCAGGTAGTGGAGGAGATGCCTGGTACGAGTGATGGGCTGCAAGTGAGGAGTGTTGAGAGAAGAGTCAAGGGTCTGTGGCCTCAGTTGAGGAGGATAAGGAGAAGAATATGGATATCTCTTTTGATAAGATAGCAGCTGGTGACGACTCAATTTACAATCCAGAGGAGGTAAATGGGTTCCTGGATCAGACTTTCGGGAAATCTGTCAAATTGGCAGATTTTGGGGATTTTGATAAGTTTGTGAGGTCAGCTGTGATGTTACAGAAGACGGTGGGGTTAGACCAGTTGAGTGAGAAGAAACGTTTTTAAGAGAAAATTAAAACAATAATGATGATCATGCCTCATAGGGTGTATTTTTCCTCTTTGATTTCTCTGTGGTTTGTTCTGATTTTCCTTTCTCTTTTCTATATGGAGGTACTAAGGGTAGGTTCTCTCAATATTAATGGGGGAAGGGACATGAATAAGAGGGCTTGGGTATTAGAAGTAATAAAACATAAAAGGCTCAATGTAGTTTTTCTACAGGAGACAGATAGTGATGAGGCTAATGAGGTTGACTGGGGTATGTGGTGGGAGGGGCAGCACATGCTCAGTTATGGTACTAATTTCAGTGCTGGGGTGGCAATTTTGTTTTCCTCAGGCTTAGGGGTGACTGTGGTATCTATAACAGAGATTGTCAAGGGACTGGTTTTATTGGTCAAGGTGGATGTTATGTTTATTTTTAATTTGTTTATGTTTGTGCTCCTAATGAGGGTACAGAGCATATTGTTGTTTTTGATAAAATAAAGGAAACCTTAAGACAGTGTGACCAAGAGGGGTGTATGGTTTTAGGGGGGGGACTGGAATTGTATAGTAGATTTTGACTGCTTAAGAACCTCTTCTGCGGTCAGCCACTCGCCTGTCTGGCCTATTAACTGAGTTTGAGCTTTCTGATGTGTGGAGAGTAAGGAATGCAAAAGTTAGGTAGTACACATGGTTAAACGTTATTGAAGGTTGTGTGAATGCAACAAGGTTAGACAGGTTGTATGTATCTCAGCAATACTGTAGTAGGGTTGTAAAGGTGTGATATTACTCATGTGGGTTTCTCTGATCACCATATTGTTACTGTTGATATGCACTTGTCCTGTCGACGAAGGTGATCACCTTACTGGTATTTTAATGTAAATTTGTTACATGATGCCATGTTTTGTGAAAGGTTTTTGTTGTTTTGGGAAAAATGGAGGGTGGGAGGTTGGAAAGGCACAAATACAATTGTTTTGTCAACAGTATACTGCCCTGTCTTGTATTGAAGTTAAAGAGACTATCAGGGCCCTTCAACAGGACATCAAATCTAAAGTTCTGAAGTTGTTCACTCAGAATGACCCTGGACTAGTTATGAACTTACAGGACAAGAGACATGAACTGAGGTCGTTTTTACATGAAAGAGTGAAGGGTGCCTTGATTCGGTCTCGTTTTGCTACCCTCAAGGATATTGATGCTCCTAGGGCTTAAAGAAAACCTAGGACAGTCAACATTGCAACGCAAATGTCTCCCTGATGGGAAGGTGACCACTGATGACAGTGAAATGCGCCAACATGCCGTGGATTTTTTGTTTGCCCTCTATAAGGCGGAGGATTGGGATTCTCTGTGTACTGAACAGTTGCTAAATGGACTTCCTCAATTGTTGCCAAAAAAGGGGGATTTGGCTCTTATAAAAAATTGCCGACCTGTTTCATTGCTGTGCGCAGAATATAAAATGGTATCTAAATGTCTTTACAACAGGTTGAAAGAGTATCTGGGGCTGTTGGTCCACAAGGACTGTGTACCTGACCACTCTATAGTTGTTAACTTGTTTCTAATAAGAGATGTTTTAAACATTTGTAAACTGCCTAATGTAAATGTGGGATTTCTTTCTTTGGATCAGGAGAAGGTCTTTGATCGTGTGGACCACCATTACATGCTCAAAACAATGAAAGCCTTTGGGTTTGAGGATGTTTTTTGTTCCTGGATGAGTGTATGGTGAAGGTGGGGGGTGGTTTGAGTTGCCCCATCCCTGTCAAAAGGAGCATCAGGCAGGGATGCCCAATTTCAGGGTAGTTATATTGTCTGGCAATTGATCCAATGCTTTGTTTTTAAAGAGCGAGGCTTACTGGTTTCTCTGTGCCAGGGGTAATGATAGCACTGTCTGCGTGTGCAGATGACGTGACAGTTTTTATTACAGGGGCCGAGGATGTTAAGGTTCTCTCAAACACTTTAGCTGAGGAGGTCCCCTCATACACCTTTAGAGTCAATTGGGGAAAGAGTGAATCGCTGTGGGCAGGTCAGCTTCAGACGGGGTCCGCTCCACAGTTACCAGGGTGGCTTCAGTGGGGCAGAGATGGGATGAAGACTTTGGTTTTTTTTCTAGGCTCTGATGCATTTCAGAAAAAGAACTGGGAGGGCGTAGTGGAGAAAGTGTGTGCCAGACTGTCAAGGTGGAAATGGGTGCTACCCCAGCTGTCTTATAGGGGAATGGTACTGGTTGTCTGAGAGAACCAAAAGAGGTTCTCTCTTCCCAACTGTTTATATTTGGGCTAAAGTACAGGTTTAGTCGAAGAGGTGTAATTATTTTGCTTAATTTTGTGTTAGGTGCATCTAAATTAGCAATATGGAAGACCCGAAAGAAGGGGGTCTGTGGATGTGGTGGGAATGCTGGAGGGAATGTTGGCAGCGAGACTGATGGTTGAGTTTGCCTATTACGAACTGATTAACAATATTGATCTGTTTATGAGTATATGGGGTATTCAGAGTCTGTTGTGTTTTGTTACTGTGGAAGAGGATTTGGTGCTGTGTTTTTAATTGGTTGTGTTTTTAATTGATTGCGCCTAAAACTTAGCCAGGACAGCCTTTCATAGCCTGACATCTCACACTAAATTCTTCCGCTGCTCTGTCATTTGCTGCAGACTTTACTCTAAATCTGCCATAATTGAAAGTCGTTTGGGTAGTGCTGTTTGTGGTGAAAACAAAGTCATCAGCAATTGGATCATCTCTAACCAATCACAGTATCAAAGCCAATTACGTACTTGGAAAGCAACGCTTCACCCATGACAGTTCTGGCTCTGGCCCAACCCATCGGTTTCTGGGACCCATCTGGGACCCAATTTTTTTCATTTTGTAAAGGGTCATGGAGCATGGTCAGATCCCGACTCCTTGTGGAAAACCATTATACCAAAAGGCTAAAAGGTGTTGGTTTTGTACTAAGGTTGTTTAATATTTTTTACAAGGGGCTCACATTTAATTACATTTTATGCACTCAATCACCTCACTTTTCAAAAAAAGAAATCCATTAAACAGTAAATCAACTTTGTATGGCCTTACTTCAGAAGAGGAGAACCTACATATGATGGATTTACAGTTGGGTACTGGGGTCTTTTGGCAGTCTTATAGGGAGTGTAGTTTGTTGCCATTTGATATTAATATCAAAGAACATGCAGTGCTTCTGTACTTGCTATGCTTGAAAAGGCATGAATGCTTTGTTAGATGCACTCTAGTGAAGTATGCTTATGGGGGATGTGTTGCTGTATATATTCAGAGCCGTATCCCTGTAATGCTAAAGAGAAGATCTTATGTCAAGTGTTATTGAAGTTTTGTGGTTGCAGGTTCACTTGGCACTGTCACCCCCAGATCTGTTTCACCTGTCCTTGTGATTTTCTCCACTGCCTCCAGGTGTCACTTATTATCCCCAGTGTATATATCCCTATGTTTACAGTCTCTCTGTGACAGTTTGTCTTGTTTGCCAAGTCAACCAGCAAGTTTCCTTGTTCCTATTTTTTTGTTCTAGTCCTTCTGGTTTTGACCCTTGCCTGTCTTGACTCCGAACCCGCCTGCTTGACCACTCTGCCCGTTCTGTCTTCAAGCCTGCATATCCCCTTGTACTGTTTGGACTTGGATCTGGTTACTGAACCCCTGTCTGGCCTGACCTTGAGTTGCCCTTCGTCTGGTACTGTTTTGGAGTCGGTTTATGAACTCTCTCCTGTCCCCAACCTACCTTTTGCCTACCCCTTGGATTAATACAAATTGGCTCTCAACCATCTGCTTCCTGTGTCTGCATTTGGGTCTCGCCTTGTGTCCTTATAGGCACATCTAAAGCCTTTTAATTTGGGGTGTTCCTATAGGCCACCAAGTGCTAACAATCAGTATCTAAATAATCTGTGTGAAATGCTTTATAGTGTATGTGATGTAAACAGAGAGATCTACTTTCTTGTGGAACTGAATATTGACTGGTTTTCATCAAGCTGTCCGCTCAAGAGGAGGCTTCTTACTGTAACCAGTGGCTGTAATCTCGTTCAGGTTCTTAATAAACCTTCCAGGGTGTTTACAAACACTACAGGAACAAGATCATCCACATGTATCGATCACATTTTTACTAATGCTGTAGAACTTCATTCTAAAGCTGTATCCGTACCCATTGGATGACGTGATCACAATATAGTGGCTATATCCAGGAATCCCAAAGTTACAACAGCTGGGCCTAAAATACTGGATAAGAGATCATACAAAATATTTTGCTGTGACTTATGTGGATGATGTTAAAAATATTTGTTTATACTGTGATTAATGAGGAGCATCCAGACACTGTACTTGATGAATTTATGAAATTGCTTCTTATAATTTTTGACAAACATGAAACTGACTGTTATAACTGTTAAGGCTCCATGGATTGATGAGGAACTGAAAAACTGTATGGTTGAAAGAGATGGGGGAAAAAGGAGTGGCTAATAAGTATGGCAGCACATCTGAGTGGCTTACTTACTGCAAATTGAGAAATGATGTGACTAAACTCAACAAAAAGAAGAAGGAATTTATGAAGCCAAGATCAATGATATTAAGAACGGTGGACAAAAATATTGAGTTGATGTTGCCAATTATTTTTATAATTATTTCATTGGAAAAGTGGGCAAACATTGGCAGGAAATGCCAACAACGAACAGTGAGCAATTGTATATTGCATAAAAACAAATAATGAATGAAAATCATTGCAAGTTTGAATTTTGTGAAGTTAGTGTGGGAGAGGTGGGGGAAATATATTATCGATCAATAATGACAAACCTTCTGGCATTGACAACTTAGATGGAAAACTACTGAGGGTAGAAGCTGACTCTATAGCCACTCTGTCACGACTTCCGCCAAAGTCGGCTCCTCTCCTTGTTCGGGCGGCGTATTGGCGGTCGACGTCACCGGCTTTCTAGCCATCGCCGCTCCATTTTTCATGTACCTATTTGTTATGTCTTGTTCCCTGCACACCTGGTTTTCAGTCCCCAATCAATCTACATTTATTTATTCATCTGTTCCCCATCATGTCTTTGTGTAAGATTGCTTGTGTTACGTGTTTGTTATTGACGCGCCAGACCGGTTAGTTTATTCCGTGATATTTCACAAAGATGTTTATTGTTAAACATAATTCTTGTGACTGTTTTGCACTTTTGCCTCAATAAAGTGTGTGCCTGTTCACAAATCTCTGCTCTCCTGCACCTGACTTCGCTACCAGTAAGCACACACTTGACAGAATCTTATACCAACCATGGAGTCAGGAGGAGCAGGTACCCCTGTCAGAGGAGTCGAGGAACGCATCCAGGAACACGTAGCAATGCTACATCATCTTGGTGCCATGATGGATCGTGTTGTCCAGACCATGGACCGCTTGGAGAGACTTTCTGTCTCTCCAGCGCCTCGACCAGCGCAACCGGGGTTACCTCTACCCGTCCCGTGCGGAACTAGCTCCAGTGAGATGCGTCTCTCCCTTCCCAGGGAGTATGATGGGACGGCCGCACAGTGCCAGGGGTTCCTTTTTCAACTCGATCTATACCTGGCCACCGTTCACCCAGCTCCCTCAGGAAGGGAGAGAGTATCCGGCCTCGTCTCATGCCTCTCGGGGGGGGGGGGGGAGACGCGGTGTTGGACCTCTTCGTCTTTGACCATCCTCCCGAAGGTAGAGCGGCGGGGGAACAACTCTTCCATTTGAGGCAGGGGACAAGGAGTGCACAGGATTTCGTGCTGGAGTTCCGGACCTTGGCCGCCGGAGCAGGATGGGACGACGGGGCCCCCATCGACCACTATCGATGCAGCCTACGTGAGGACGTCCGACGGGAGTTGGCCTGCAGGGATGCCACCATCACCTTTGGCCAACTGGACGACTGTTGGAGCATGACCTGTACTTCAAGGCTGAGAAATGCCTGTTTCAGCAGGCCGTCTCCTTCCTAGGGTATGGCATTTTCACATCAGGGGTGGAGATGGAGAGTGAACGCTTAGCAGCCGTGCGTAATTGGCAGACTCCCACCACAGTAAAGGACGTGCAGTGAGTATTAGGGTTTGCCAATTACTACCAGAGATTTATCCGGGGTTTTGGCCAGGTGGCTGCTCCCATTACCTCACTGCTGAGGGAGGGTGATGTACATCTGCTGTGGTCGGTAGAGGCGGACAGGGCTTTTTGGCACCTAAGAGCTCTGTTTACCTCGGCTCCCGTGCTGGCCCACCCGGATCCCTCTTTGGCATTCATAGTGGAGGTGGACGCGTCCGAGAATGGGATCGGAGCCGTGCTCTCTCAGCACTCGGGCATGCCACCGAAGCTCCGTCCCTGTGCTATCTTCTCGAAGAAGCTCAGCCCGGCAGTGCGGAACTATGATGTGGGGGAACCAGGGCTGTTGGCTGTGGTTAAGGGTTTGAAGGCTTGGAGACATTGGCTTGAGGGGGCTAAACACCCTTTCCTCATCTAGACTGCCAACCACAACCTGGAGTATATCCAGGCAGCTAGGAGACTGAATCCTCGTCATGCAAGCTGGGCCATGTTCTTTACCCGTTTTGTGTTTACCCTGTCCTACAGACCAGGTTCCCAGAATGTGAAGGCAGACACACTGTCCCAGCTGTATGGCACAGAGGAGCGGCACATGGGTAAGACTCCCATTCTCCCGGCCCCCTGCCTGGTAGCGCCTGTCATGTGGGAGCTGGACGCGGACATTGAGCAGGCGTTGCATACAGAGTCTGCTCCACTCCGGTGTCCCGTCGGGCGTCAGTACGTTCCGTCTGCTGTCCGTGACCAGTTGATCTATTGGGCCCACACATCACCCTCCTCTGGTCATCCGAGGATCGGTCGGACGGTGCGCTGTCTGTCTGGGAAGTACTGGTGGCCCACCTTGGCTCGGGACGTGAGGGTTTATGTTTCCTCCTCCTCGGTGTGCGCCCAGTGTAAGGCTCCTAGACACCTTCCCAGAGGTAAGCTACACCCCTTACCCGTTCCACAACGGCCTTGGTCACAACTGTCAGTGGATTTTCTAACCGATCTTCCTCCCACGATCCTGGTCATTGTGGATATTTTCTCTAAGTCCTGTCATCTCCTCCCTCTGCCCGGTCTCCCTATGGCCCCGAGGGACAGGGTCTGGCAGTCGACCCGAAACCTGCCCCTCCTCCTGCCCTGCCGGAAGCTGGGTCCACGGTTTGTGGGGCCAATCAAAGTCCTGAGGAGAGTGAATGAGGTATGCTACAGGGGGGGGGGGGGGGGGGGGGGGTACTACTGTCACGACTTCCACCAAAGTCGGCTCCTCTCCTTGTTCGGGCATTTGTCATCTTTCATGTAACACCTGGTTTTCAGTCCCCAATAAATCTACATGTATTTATTCCTCTGTTCCCCATCATGTCTTTGTGTAAGATTGTTTGTGTTACGTGTTTGTTATTGACGCGCCAGACCTGTTTGTTTTTTCCGTGGTATTTCATGAAGATGTTTATTGTTAAACATAATTCTTGGGACTGTTTTGCGTGTTTTGCACTTTTGCCTCAATAAAGCCTGTTCACAAATATCTGATCTCATGCACCTGACTTTACTACCAGTACGCACACACCTGACACAATCTGGCATATTTTTAATCTGAGCATAGAGGAAAGTCTTTGTCCTCAGGCCTGGAGGGAAGCCAAAGTAATTCCGCTAGTGGTAAAGCAGCCTTTACTGGTTCTAACAGCAGAAATATAAGCTTGCTGTCAGCTCTTAGCAAACTGTTGGAAAAAATTGTGTTTGACCAAATACAAAGCTATTTCTCTGTAAACAAAATAACAATAGACTTTCAGCATGCTTATAGAGAAGGGCACTCAACATGTACTGCACTGACACAAATTACTGATGATTGGTTGAAGGAAATCGATAAGAAGAAGATTGTGGGAGCTGTACTGTTAGATTTCAGAGCAGCTTTTGATATTATTGACCATTACCTGTTGTTGAAAAAATGTATGTGCTATGGCTTTTCAACCTCTAACGAAATCTGGATTCAGAGCTATCTATCTAATGGAACTCAAAGGGTTTTCTTTAATGGAAGCTTCTCTAATGTCAAGCATATAAAGTGTGGTGTTACGCAGGGCAGCTCTCTAGGTTCATCCATATACGCATCAGCAAGCACAGCTAATGAACTCACTGAAACCCTTAACAAAGAGTTGCAGTCTGTTTTGGAATGGGTGGCCAGCAATAAACTGGTCCTGAACATCTCTAAAACTTTGAGCATTGTATTTGGTAAAAATCATTCCTTAAGTGCTAGACCTCAGCTGAATCTGGTAATGAATGGTGTGGCTGTTGAACAAGTTGAGGAGACTAAATTACTTGGCGTTACCTTAGATTGTAAACTGCCATGGTAAAAACATATAGATGTAACGCTTTTAAAGATGGGGAGAGGTCTAGCAGTAATAAAGAGATCCTCTGCTTTTTTTGACACCACACTCCAAAAAGCAAGTTCTGCAGGCTCCAGTTTTGTCTAATATTGATTATTGTCCAGTCGTGTGGTCCAGTGCTGCAAGGAAAGACCTAGTTACGCTGCAGCTGGCCCAGAACAGAGCGGCACGCTTTGCTCTTAATTGTAATCAGAGGGCTGATATAAATACTATGCATGCCAGTCTCTCTTGGCTAAGAGTTGAGGAGAGACTGACTGAATCACTACCTCTTTTCATAAGAAACATTGTGTTGAAAATCCCAAATTGTATGCATAGTCAACTTACACACAGCTCTGACACACACACACTTATCCCACCAGACATGACACCAGGTGTCTCTTCACTGTCTCCAAATCCAGAACAAATTCAAGAAAGTGTACAGTATTATATAGAGACCTTCTTGCATGGAACTTCCTTCCATCTCATATTGCTAAAATAAACAGCAAACCTGGTTTCAAAAAACAGATAAAGCAACACCTCGTGGTACAATGCATCTTGCATATTTGACCTAGATAGTTTGTGTGTATGCATTGATATGTAAGCTATGTGTGCCTTTATTTTTTTTTTTATATAGTTCTGTCCTTGAGCTGTTCTTATCTATTGATGTTCTGTATTATGTCATTCTATATCATGTTTCCTGTTTTGTGTGGATGAGTAGCTGCTGCTTTTGCAACAGCTAATGGGGATCCTAATAAAATACCATATACTGTATTAAGTATATAACAGAGGTGAATGCTGCAGATTACTCATTGGCTCATTGGCTGTTGTAACCTGAGTGTGTCCTTGGTGGAAAATAACTTGTCACTATCTCTCACTCCCTCTTTATCACTCCGTTCTTCTCTCTACACTCTAACTCTTAGTTACCCCACTTCTCTGTCTATGGGTACATCTGCTTCTCTCTCCCCCTCTTTGCTTCTCTGTCATTCTGTTTCTGTGCCTCTATTCCTCTGTTGTTATCTCTGTCTCCCGTCTGTTTATTATTTCTCTCTCTCCTCTCGCTCACTGTCACTTTTTATCTCCCCCTCTATCATCTCTGCTTTTCTGTCATCCCCTTCCCTCTCTCTGTCTGTCTTTCTGTCGCTCTCTCTGTCATGCTGTCTCTCTCTCTGTTGTCTGTCTGTACATTCTCTCTTGCTCTCTCTCCCTCTGCCCCTTCATGTGACCTCTGACAGGGTTTGATCTCATTAGATTGTGTCTAATGTGGCAAAGAAATTAAGTATATCCTGAATACAAAGTGTTATGGTTGGGGCAAATCCAACACAACACATCAATGAGTACCACTATTCATATTTTCAACCATGGTGGTGACCGCATAATTTGTATTTTATTTTTTATTTCACCAGGTAGGCCAGCAACTGTGACCTGGCCAAGATAGAGCAGAGGTACACATGGGATAAACAAACATACAATCAATAACACAATAGAAACGTCTATATACAGTGTGTGCAAATGTAGTAAGATTAGGGAGGTAAGGCAATAAATAAGCCATAGTGGCAAAATAATTGCAATTTAGCAATTAAACCCTGGAGTGATAGACGGAAGATGAATGTGCAAGTAGAGATACGGGGTGCAAAGGAGCAAAAACAGATAACAATATGGGGATGAGGTAGTCGAGGGTGGGCTATTTACAGATGCAATGATGGGTAAGCTGCTCTGACAGCTGATGCTTAAAGTTAGTGGGGGAGATATAAGAATCCAGCTTTAGTGATTTATGCAATTCGTTCCAGTCATTGGCATCAGAGAACTGGAAGGAAAGGCGGCCAAAGAGGAGTTGGCTTTGGGGGTGACCAGTGAAATATACCTGCTGGAGCGCGTGCTACGGGTGGGTGTTGCTATGGTGACCAGTGAGCTGAGATAAGGCGGGGGCTTTACCTAGCAAAGACTTATACATGACCTGGAGCCAGTGGGTTTGGCAACGAAGCGAGGGCCAGCCAACGAGAACATACAGGTTGCAGTGGTGGGTAGTATATGGGGCTTCGGTGACAAAACCGCTGGCACTGTGACAGACTACATCCAATTTGCTGAGTAGAGTGTTGAAGGCTATTTTGTAAATGACATTGCCGAAGTCAAGGATCGGTAGGATAGTCAGTTTTATGAGGGTATGTTTGGCAGCATGAGTGAAGGATGCTTTTGTTGCGAAATAGGAATCCGAGTCTAGATTTAACTTTGGATTGGAGATGCCTGAAAGGAGAGTTTACGGTCTAACCAGACACCTAGTTATTTGTAGTTGTCCACATATTCTAAGTCAGAACCGTCCAGAGTAGTGATGCTAGAAGGGCGGAGGTTGGTGCGGGCTGCGATTGGTTGTAGAGCATGCATTTAGTTTTGCTTGCATTTAAGTGCAGTTGGAGGCCACAGAAGGAGTGTTGTATGGCATTGAAGCTCGTCTGGAGGGTTGTTAACACAGCGTCCAAAGAAGGGCCGGAAGGATACCGAATGGTGTCGTCTGCATAGAGGTGGATCAGAGTATCACCAGCAGCAAGAGCGACATCATTGATGTATGCAGAGAAAATAGTTGGTCTGAGAATTTAGCCCTGTGGCACCCATAGAGACTGCCAGAGGTCCGGACAACAGGCCCTCCGATTTGTTGACAAACAATGACAATGAAAAAAATTTAGCATTTAGCGAATTAGCGCATCAGTTAGCGCATTTATCTTAATATGGCTAGGTGGGACAACCACATCTCACAGTCATAGGAAGTACACTTCTCCTCGATAAAGTAGCTGTCAGAGCTAGTAACGGGGAAAAAAAAGTAAAGTGGGGGAGGAGGGGGTTATTATTAAGCAATGCTAATATTAAGCAATGTTAGCATAGCTTAATATATGCTCTATCCGATTTCCACTTGAGCTTTGGTAATTTTTCTTAATTGTAGACATGGGTGTTTACTCTTCCACTTATTCCGAATACACAAAAGCAGTGCATCAATCCCTCTATTAATTTCATCACATTCACCCTCTCATTCCACTTTCCATAAACTCACCTGTCTCACAACACTTGGTCTCCTCAACACTCGATCAATGAACAACAAAGTCTCTTTGCTCCATTAACTATTATCTGACAACAAGCTAGACTTCCTTCTCCTAACTGAATCCTGGAAACAACCTGGTGATATATTTTCTCTTCCTTCCGCTGGTATGGCTACCTGGGTCACCCCCGCTCCACCGGCCGTGGTGGCGGCCTCACTTTACAACTCCAAAATCTATATAACTGAAGTGTCTTTCCCTACTGTCTTCTCATTTGAATACATTGCTTACAAAACATTTTGCTCCATGACCACAATCCTTGTGTACTCTCCTCTTAAAGATAATGAATCATTCCTGTCACCATTGCTGTCTCACTCTTCCCCCGCTTACTGCTGCTTGGAGATATGAATATTTACGTGGACTCAAACTCAAAACTTGCCTCTGATTTAATTGCTGTTCTGGACTATTTAAATATTACCCAACATGTCAATTTTCCCACTTAAGTCAAGGGACACATACAAGCCCCCGTCTGCTCTGTTAGCCTCAACCTAACTCATATTTCCCCCTCCCTGTTCCAACTGTCTGACCACAAGATTCTTAATTTCTCTCTTACCTCATCCTCACCCCACAACACTGACAAACACCTCATCTCCTTCCGCAACATCAAAGTTGTTCGCCACCTCCAGCTCTCTGATGCCATCTGCTCTGCCCTGCCCCTTGACCACGCCCCCAACTCACCTGATCTCAACCCGGCACAGCCAAAAGACAACCGGCCACCCTTCAGAGCCTGGTAACTCTCTAGCTAGGGAGTCTTTCCTAGCCACCATGCTTCTAGATCTGCATTGTTTTGGGTTTTAGGTTGGGTTTCTGTATAGCACTTTGTGACATCGGCTGATGTAAAAAGGGCTTTATAAATACATTTGATTGATTGATTCAGTGACCTGATGAACATGCTGCTCTGTCTCCCTCAACTCTCTGACCCTCCTCCAAACTAAACCTGTCTCCTTGTCCTCCTCTTCCCCCTGGTTTATCCCTGAGCTCCGCTCCCTGAAGCATGCTGGCCACCACCTGGAGTGCCTGGGCAGGAAGTCGGGGCTCAATGTACACACTGAGGCCTATAAACTCCACCTCTCCACCTACAGGGATGCCCTCAGTGCTGCAAGGTCCACCTACTTCTCCAACATCATCAACAGCTCCAAAAGGTTATCCACTGTCAGCAAACTACTTCAGCCCCATGATGATACCTTCTCTACTCCCTCCAATGAACACTACAACTCCTTCAATTATTCAAGGACAAGATCACCTAAATATACTCATCACTGACTGATCAATCTCCCTCAGCTGCCCCTCACCCTGACAACCTCCCAACCATCATACCGGAAACTCAGTTCTCCATATTTGCCCCCATTGACTCTCCCTATATCTCAAAACTCATCATGTCATCCAAGACTACAACTTGCTCCCTGGATCATCTCCCCACTGTTCTCATTAAAGCCTGCCTGCCTGCTCTCTAACCATATTTCACACATATCGTCAACCTCTCCCTCGCCCATGAAACTATCCCCTCCAATTACAAAACAGCTGCATTGACCCCCATCTTAAAAAAGCGAGGACTGGACACCACCATCCTCAATAATTTCCTCCCCATTTCCAACCTCCCTTTCCTTGCCAAGACTGAAACGTGCTGTTGCCTCCCAATTACAAACCCACTTTTTTTTCTTGAATTTAATTCATTTTGGGTAACAGACATATATAAGAAAAAAGGACAATGTGGACCCAGAGGACCCCTCACTTCACAGTATTAATTAAAACGCTTGTTTCCCAAAGTGGCCCTTGATGGTAAAAACAATAACACATAATGATAAAAAGGGAAAACAAAATTACAAACAACCATAACTACATTCATCTATATTGACATCCTACAATGTGGTACGATTCACTGCACTTTTCCCTAACCTTAAAAATCAACCTTATTGATTTCACATTAAAACAATCTATTAATTGCACACCATACCGATCCTTCACTTTTCATACCTAACATTCATATAATACACTTGACCAGCAGTTGGGGGCACAAGGGACAGTGGAGTGGTTTCTCTTACTTAGACAACCTTGTCCAAATGAAAAACTTTGCCTGATCTCCAAGGGGAGGCTATTCTGTAAACAAATCTGTGCTCCTTGCAGTAGTGTTTACTCTTGGGATTTTACATGACATAACACATAGCTCTGGAATTGTAACTGTGGTGGTTATAGACCATATGTGATTTTTCATATAACCTGGGGCACGATCATTTAAGGTGTCAAACATATAAGTTTAAGTTGGTCCACTCTGGACTCCAAAGGCAACAAGCCCACCTCCCGGAACTCCTGTACCAGTATGTGCGTCCTAGGGGGGGAAGTTCAGCATAAACCTGATAACAATGTTTTGCATGACCTGCATTCTCTTTTTCAGCTTTTTTGATAGCCCACTATACCAATGAGAGCAGGCGTAATAAAAATGGCACTGAATCAAGGTTGAGACAAGCAGTTTCTTAACTATGATGTTAAAATATCTATTGTTACGTTATAAAATGTCAATTTATTTGCCATTTTATTTTAGCAGCAGTCAGGTCTCCAGAAAGGGATTGATCTATGGACACACCAGGATAAATTACACTTGTTTAGATTATATCTCCTTGCCTGCACAGGTTACCTTAATCTTGTCAGCCCTAAACAATTTACGTTTTGTTCCAAACAAAATCAATTCCGTTTTAACCAAATGTAGTGACAATTTATTGTCAGTCAACCAATCTCTAACAAAATGCAATTCCTTACTCAGGGTCTCCTCTATGTAAACTATATCCTTCCCCGATACCAGTATGGCTGAATCGTCAACATAAAGCAAGAGTTTGCACTTTATTGTATCTAGTAATATCATTAATGTATATAAGAAATAAGAGGGGCCCTAAAATTGATCCCTGCGGTACACCACAGGATATTTCTTTAGCCTCTGACAGAACATCACCAACATTACATACTTGTGATCTATTGGTCAGATAAGACCTAAACCAATTCACTGCTACACCATTTAGACAAACACATTTCAGTTTCATCAGGAGAATATCATTGGTTCACAGTGTCAAAAGCTTTCTGCAAGTCTAACATGACCATACCTGTTTAGTTCCCTTTCTCACTTTTCTGCTAGATGTGGTAAAAAAGGTGGATAAGGAAAGTGGAATGAGCTGTTCTAAAGCCAGATTAGAGTTCATAAAGAAGTTTGTGCTCAAGAAAGTATCCCTCAAGTTGATTAAAAACAAATCTCTCAACAACTTTGGATAAGGTGCTGAGGATTGACACAGGCATGTAGTTTCCTACATTTGTTTTACTGCTCTACTTGTGGTGCAGAACTACCCAGGCTGTTTTGAGATCATTGGGAAATGTAACAACCATAGAAAGGTTTACAATATGGGTTATCATTTTAGCAGTGACACAAGCACTATCCTTTCTGAATCTTGCAGGAAGGTTATCCAGCCCAGTTACTTTGTTTGTGCTAATTAAGCATAGTAGATCGGAAACTTTGTCCTCTGTTACCATGCACAGTTCATACACATCCTTTGTGATACCTTTAATATGGCAAAAGTTGTTAATGAAAGACGAGCCATCGTGTCCAGAGCAGGTCGGTAACTTCTTAACCAAAGATTAGGATATAGTAGTAAAAAGTGTTAAAATAATGTGCAACTTTTGCCTGCTCATAGCATAAAACATCAGGATATTTATGGGAAGTTTTTGAGCCAATGTCATAACATTCTCCACAGTTTATGAGGCTGATGTAAATTGTCATTAACAGCATCTATGTAATGTTGGGATTTGGCCTTATCCATTTTGTATCTTGCCTGCTTTCTACAGTTAATATAACCATCATAATATTGTTGTAGATATGTCTTTCTAAATTTGGCCAGGTAGCGATCCTTTTTCCGTATGAGTTCTAAGATCTCTGAAGGTATTCATTTCCCTGATTGCGGTTTGATTTGAATTTGTTTCATTCGAGCCAGAGAGTTGAGTGCAGACAGAAACGGATCTTTAAAAAGATACCAAGCTTGATCAACATCATCACAGTTTGGTACATGACCAATCTAAAATTCCAAGTACTTCTACAAAATGTTCCTTTGAGTATCGTTTCATACACCGTACCTTCATGTAGTTAATCAACAACCAGTTTGAGCCCCTCCAGTCTCATTTCTACCCCCTCCACAGTAGTGAAACTGCACTCCTCAAAGTTTTCATTGACCTCCTCACCAATGCTGATGCTAGTGCCTTCAACATCATGATTCTCCTAGACATGATTGCCACTTTTGACACAGTGAGCCATCAGATCCTCCTCACCAGGCTGGAGGGCTTGGGTTTTCATGGAACTGCATTATACCGGCTACAATCATTCCTCAAAAACTGGACCAACTACAACTTCCTCAATGGCACCACCTCAGACTCAGCTGCAGTTATACAGGGTGTCTCTTCTGTGCTGGGTCCCTTACTCTTCATTATCTACATCCTCCCTCTTGGTCAGATCCCCTGCCACTTGAACCATGACCACTGCTATGCCGATGACACCCAGATCTACCTCAGCATCAAATCCCTCCTCAACCCATATCTGACCAACTTTGAATCCTGCCTCTCTACAATAAAGACATAGATGCAAAAAAACTTTCTGAAGCTCAACAGGGATAAAACAGAACTCTTCCTCATAGGCACCACATCCACCCTCACCAAAGCTGGCAACCTCACCATTGATGACACCACTGCAATGATCTCCCTCCATGCACACAACCTTAAAGTCATCCCGGGCGCCGCTATCTCATTTGAACACTTCACATTTTTCCACCTCCGCAACATTGCCAAATTCAGGTCCACCCTCTCCCGTCCTGGCACTGTAACTCATACATGCATTCATCTCATCCCATCTTGACTACTGCAACTCACTACTCTCCGGCATCAACTCAAGCTCCCTCCATAAAATCCAAATGGTTCAAAACTCTGCAGCCCAACTCCTCACACACAATAAGTTGTGGCAGCACACCACCCCTGTCCTCCGTGGCTCCCTGTCTCCCAATGCATTGATGACAAGATCCTCCTTCTGCCCTACAAAGCCCTTCACCACCTTACAGTGGTTTGCGAAAGAATTCAGCCCCTTAGCATTTTTCCAATTTTGTTGCCTTACAACCTGGAATTAAAATTGATTTTATGGGGGTTTGAAACATTTGATTTACACAACATGCCTACCACTTTGAAGATGCAAAATATGTTTTATTGCGATGAGAAAATAATGAACTTGAGTGTGCATAATTATTCACCCCCCCAAAGTCAATACTTTGTAGAGCCACCTTTTGCAGCAATTACAGCTACAAGTCTCTTTGGGTATGTCTCTATCAGCTTGGCACATCTAGCCACTGAGATTTTTAACCATTCTCCAAGGCAAAACTGCTCCAGCTCATTCAAGTTGGATGGGTTCCGCTGGTCTAAAGCAATCTTTAAGACATACCACATATTCTCAATTGGATTGAGGTCTGGGGTTTGATTAAGTCATGCCAAGACATTTAAATGATTCCCCTTAAGCCACTCCAGCAATTGTCCTGCTGGAAGGTGAACCTCTGTCCCAGTCGCAAATCTCTGGAAGACTGAAACAGGTTTCCCTTAAGAATTTCCCTGTATTTAGCGCCATCCATCATACCTTCAATTCTGACAAGTTTCCCAGTCCCTGACGATAAAAAAAACATTCCCACAGCATGATGCTGCCATCGCCATGCTTCACTGTGGGGATGGTATTCTCGGGGTGATGAGAGGTGTTGGGTTTGTAGCAGACATAGTGTTTTCCTTGATGGCCAAAAACTTCAATTTTACCCTCATCTGACCAGAGTACCTTCTTCCATATGTTTGGGAATCTCCCACATGCCTTTTGGCGAACACCAAACATGTTTGCTTATTTCTTTCATTAAGCAATGGCTTTTTTCTGGCCACTCTTCTGTAAAGCCCAGCTCCGTGGAGTGTATGGCTTAAAGTGGTCCTATGGACAGATACTCCGATCTTCGCTGTGGAGCTTTGCAGACCCTTCAGGACTATCTTGGTCTCTTTGTTGCCTCTCTGATTAATGCCCTCCATGCCTGGTCTGTGAGTATTGGCGGGCGGCCCTCTTTTAGCAGGTTTTTTGTGGCGCCATAATCTTTCAATTTTTTAATAATGGATTTAATGGTGCTCCGTGGGATGTTCAAAGTTTCAGATTTTTTTTTATAACCCAACCCTGATCTGTACTTCTCCAGAACTTTGTCACTGACCTGTTTGGAGAGCTCCTTGGTCTTCATAGTGCCACTTGCTTGGTGGTACCCCTTGCTTAGTAGTGTTGCAGACTCTTGGGACTTTCAGAACAGATGTGTATATATACTAAGATCATGTGACAGATCATGTGACATTTAGATTGCACACAGGTGGACTTTATTAAACTAATTTTGTGACTTCTCAGGGTAATTGGTTGCACCAGATCTTATTTAGGGGCTTCATAGGAAAGGGGGTGAATACATGTGCACGCACCACTTTTCCATTTTAATTTATTTTATTTTTTAAACATTTGTTTATTTTAAGTAATTTTTTTCATTTCACTTCACCAATTTGGACTATTTTGTGTATGTCCGTTATGAATTCATGAATACTTTTGCAAAGGCACCGTACCTCTCAGACCTTCTTCTCCCCCACCAACCCACACGCACCCTCCGGTCCACCACAGCAGTCCACCGTGTCATCCCCAGGTCAAAGCTCCCGAGCTTCGGTGATAGGGCCTTCTCCAGGCTCTGGAACTCCCTCTGTCCAGCCATCATTTTCTTTCAGTCCTTCCTAAAGCCCCACATGTTTGACAAGGGCTACCCCTTATCCTAATCCCAACCCTCCCCACACACTGACACATCACACTCTTTCCCTTCATTGAGCCCACCCCTTTCTTTATTGATTTCTAGTTTAGTCTGATGTTTTGTTGTTTTGCTTTTTAATTTCTATAATAATTGTTAGGTGACTTTGGGTCCTTGAAAAGTGCTATATAGGCCATGTGTTATTAACATTTTTTAAATGATTAAAATAGAATAATACTTCTGTCATTCAAGTAGACTGAAACTGGGCCAGGGTGACTGACATGTACTGCAGTGAATACCGAAATTAATAGGCACTATAAATACCTTGACAACACATCTTCAGATATGCAAACAGAAACAGATGAGTCAACCAATCTCACCATGTTATCACTATCTCTGTTATCTGTAGATGTTTCTCTGCTCCATGAACTCTTTAGTATGTATATTTGTATCTAGACTTCACCCAGCTTCATAAGACCCCAAACATTCTTCAATCTCAATCATTCTATTGAGCTTTGGAGAATACCTTACATAAGCTAATTGAGTTGTTTTGCAAACATTAACAATGACCTCCAGATCGAGCTGTCAGCACATCATTTGATTGCTCTAAAGCCAAAGGTTTCATTTCCAATTGTATTGGGCTTGGATGCAGGTACAAGTAATATTAGTCCTATAACCAAGAAGGAGCAACAAGCAGTCCCCCTTTAGGAGAGCGCAGAAACCTACCACAACCATTGTCTCACAATGAGGTCATAGTTCAAAACACCCCCTACACTGAAGTATCCTTACACTAGAGTCTAGACGTTATCCTGATACCTCTCCTTGTAAGAATTGAGGATGGCCAGGAAGAGATCATTTGTCCTCAATCTACACCATTTTGAAATCAGCTACATCCATTCTTCCTCAAGGGAGATCCTTAGTAGTTTCTGCCCTTGGTTGTTTAGTACTTCCCCTCCTGTTCCTCTCTGCTTTCCACTTGCCAACTGTTTCCACCATTCTCCCCTTCCCTGAAAACCTGTGGTAAGATCAGAACACACCTTGAGGTGTACTGTGTATTCTTGCTAGAGGTCAGATTTGAGATGTTTGCTGTAAAGATACATGCAGGTTCAGAACAGATTATCCATTGGCCTAAACTCCCCACGACACCGCTATCCTTAGGAGGAACTATGTAAAGTGTAAGGTTTTGTGAAGTTTTATATACAGTGGGGCAAAAAAGTATTTAGTAAGCCACCAATTGTGCAAGTTCTCCCACTTAAAAAGATGAAAGAGGCCTGTAATTTTCATCATAGGTACACTTCAACTATGACAGACAAAATGAGAAAAAAAATCCAGAAAATCAAATTGTAGGATTTTTAAAGAATTTATTTGCAAATTATGGTGGAAAATAAGTATTTTGTCAATAGCAAAAGTGTATCTCAATACTTTATTATCCTCTTCATCCTACCCCCTCCTTTTTCGAACATTCTGTTAAAAATCGCGCAACATTTCAGCGTCCTGCTACTCATGCCAGGAATATAGTATATGCATATGATTAGTATGTGTGGATAGAAAACACTCTGAAGTTTCTAAAACTGGTTAAATCACGGCTGTGACTATAACAGAGCGTGTGTTTCATCGAAAAGCGCAAGAAAAACTGGTCACTGAAAGCTGAAAAAAGTATCCATGCGCCCCTTTCATGTATTGTTTAAAGGAAACCAAATTGAATATGGAGACGGATGCAATTCCTACAGCTTCCACACGATGTCTCCAAAAACGTCATTTTCATTGACAAAAATCCTTTGAGACAATACGAATAGATCCGTCATTCCATCCAGCCTACAACAATCGATTTTGGAAGATTGAAAAATGGACATTGTTTTCTTGAGTAGCTGCTATTGAATACAGATCGCCCAGTGATCAATTTGATCGCTTATTAACGTTTACAAATACCTAAAGTTGGGTTATAAAAGTAGGTTGAAGTGTTTTGTCAAAGAATATAGGCAACTTATATAATTTTTAAACATGACGTTGCGTGTTGGAAGAGAGCTTTTTTCCTGAAGCAGACAGGCTATACAAATGGATATTTTGGGCATTCATGGACGGATTTAATCGGGAAAAAGACCAATTTGTGATGTTTATGGGACATATAGGAGTGCCAACAAAGAATATCATCAAAGGTAATGAATGTTTTATATTTTATTTCTGCGTTTTTGTATAGCGCCGGCTACGCTAATTATTTTGTTTACGTCGCCTTCAGGCATTTTGAGGTGTTGCATGCTATCAGATAATAGCTTCTCATGCTTTCGCCGAAAAGCATTTTAAAAATCTGACTTGTTGGCTAGATTCACAACGAGTGTAGCATTAATTCAATACCCTGCATGTGTATTTTAATGAACGTTTGAGTTTTAACGAGTACATTTAGCATTTAGCGTAGCGCATTTGCATTTCCAGGTGCCTACTTGAGACGTCTGCGTCTCAAGTAGGATCAAGAAATTATATAACCTTTGTTGGCAATGACAGAGGTCAAACGTTTTCTTTAAGTCTTCACACACTGTTGCTGGTATTTTGGCCCATTCCTCCATGCAGATCTCCATTAGAGCAGTGATGTTTTGGGGCTGTTGCTGGGCAACACGGACTTTCAACTACCTCCAAAGATTTTCTATGGGGTTGAGATCTGGAGACTGGCTAGGACACTCCAGGACCTTGAAATGCTTCTTACGAAGCCACTCCTTCGTTGCCCGGGTGGTGTGTTTGGGATCATTGTCATGCTGAAAGATTTAAACTTATTTAAACTGAACACACAAAACAAAATAAGAAAGTGAATGAAAGAAACGAAACAGTTCTGTCAGGTGATACACACAAAACAGAAAACTACCCACAAATCATAGTGGGAACACAGGCTGCCTAAGTATGGTTCTCAATCAGAGACAACGATTGACAGCTGCCTCTGATTGGGAACCATACCAGGCCAAAAGCAGAAATACAAAACATAGAACAAAAACATAGAATGCCCAACCCAACTCACTCCCTGACCAAGCTAAAGCAGAGACATAAAAAAAAGGAACTAAGGTCAGGACGTGACACCTACCTTTAAACTCAGTACCTCTTTGCTTGACCTCATGGGAAGAAAAAAAAGCAGCCAAGACATTAGAAAAATTTGGAGACCTCCACAAGTCTGGATCATCCTTGGGAGCAATTTCCAAATGCCTGAGGTACCACGTTCATCTGTACAAACAACAGCACGCAAGTATAAACAACATGGGACCACGGAGCAATCAGGACCTTGGAAGGAGACGTAATCTGTCTACTACAGATGATCGTACTTTGGTGCAAAAAGTGCAAATCAATCCCAGAACAACAGCAAAGGACCTTGTGAAGATGCTGTAGGAAACAGGTACAAAATAATCTATATCCAGTATAAAACAAGTCATATATTGACATAACCTGAAAGGCCGCTCAGCAAGGAAGAAGCCACTGCTCCAAAACCGCCATAAAAAAGACTACGGTTTGCAACTGCACATGGGGACAAAGATCGCACTTTTTTGAGAAATGTCCTCTGGTCTGAGGAAACAAAAATAGAACCGTTTGGCTATAATGTCCATCATTATGTCTGGAGGAAAAAGAGGGAGGCTTGCAAGCCGAAGAACACCTTTCAAACCGTGAAGCACGGGGGTGGCAGAATCATGTTGTGGGGGTCATTTGCTGCAGGAGGGACTGGTGCACTTCACAAAGTGGATGGCATCGTGAGGAAGGAAAATGTTGTGGATATATATTGAAGCAACATCTCAAGACATCAGTTAGGAAGTTAAAGCTTGGTTGCATACGGGTCTTCCAAATGGACAATGACCCCAAGCATACTTCCAAAGTTGTGGCAAAATGGCTTAAGGACAACAAAGTCAAGGTATTGGAGTAGCCATCACAAAGCCCTGACCTCAATCCAATAGAAAATGTGTGGGCAGAACTGAAAAAGCGTGTGCGAGCAAGGAGGCCTACAAACCTGACTCAGTCATACCAGCTCTGTCAGGAGGAATGGGCCAAAATTCACCCAACTTATTTTGGGAAGTTTGTGAAAGGCTACCCGAAACATTTGACCCAATTAAACAATTTAAAGGCATTGCTAGCAAATACTAATTGAGTGTGTAAACTTCTGACCCACTGGCAATGTGATGAAAGAAATAAAAGCTGAAGTAAATAATTATCTCTATTATTCTGATGTGTTACATTCTTAAAATAAAGTGGTGATGATAACTGACCAAAGACAGGGAATTTTTACTACGATTAAATATCAGGAATTGTACAAAAAAAACTGAGTTTAATTGTATTTGCCTAAGGTGTATGGAAACTTCCGACTTCAACTGTAAATAGGCATACAGAGTCCCATTATCAGCAACCATCACTCCTGTGTTCCAATGGCACGTTGTAATAGCTAATCCAAGTTTATAATTTTAAAAGGCTAATTGATCATTAGAAACCCCTTTGCAATTATTTTAGCACAGTTGAAAACTGTTGTTCTGATTAAAGAACTAATAAAACTCTCCTTCTTTAGACTAGTTGAGTATCTGGAGCATCAGCATTTGTGGGTGCCATTACAGGCTCAATATGGCTAGAAACAAAGAACTTTCATCTGAAACTCGTCAGTCTATTCTTGTTCTGAGAAATGAAGGCTATTTCATGGTGGAAATTGCCAAGAAACTACAGATCTCGTACAACACTGTGTACAGTGGTGGCCAACATTTTTGAGAATGACACAAATATTAATTTTCACAAAGTCTGCTGCCTCAGGTTGTATGATGCATTTTTTGAAACCGCCTCATGCCAATGACTCCTTATATGGCTGTGAATGAGCTACGAATGAGCTTACGTTTTCCACGTATTCCCCAAGGTGTCTACAGCATTGTGACGTCTTTTTACGCATTTCTGTTGAAGAATAGCCGTAAGGGACCACATTTAGCAAGTGGTCACCGCAGAAAACCTTGCGTAAAATACTGAGGTAGCCATTTTTCCAATCGCTTCTTATGAGAAACCAATTGCCTCGACGGATATATTATCGAATATATATGTTAAAACCACCTTGAGGATTGATTCTAAACAACGTTTGCCATGTTTCTGTCGATGTTATGGAGCTAATTTGGAAAAAAAGTTTGGCGTTGTAGTGATAGCATTTACCGGTCGATTTCTCAGCTGAACAAACGGGAGCTATTTCGAATACAAAAATAATATTTTTGGAAAAAAGGAACATTTGCTATCTAATTGGGAGTCTCCTGAGTGAAAACATCCAAAGTTCTTCAAAGGTAAATGATTTAATTTGATTGCTTTTCTTATTTTCGTGAAAATGTTGCCTGCTGGCAGAAGAGCCTAGCATAGCATTATGCCATGATAAACTTACAAAAATGCTTGTCTAGCGTTGGCTGTAACGCATATTTTGAAAATCTGAGATGACAGTGTGATTAACAAAAGGCTAAGCTGTGTCTCAATATATTTCATTTGTGATTTTCATGAATAGGAACATTTTCTAGGGGTATTTATGTCCGCTGCGTTATGCTAATTCGTTTGAGGCTATGATTACGCTCCCGGATCCGGGATTGCTAGTCACAATAAGTTATCTTTGGGGGGAGCCGAAAGTCCGTATTGCCCAGCGACAGACCCGAAACCTGAAGGATCTGGAGAAGGTCTGTGTCACGTAGAGTAGGCCAGAAGGCTAAACTGGATAACCTAACCTCTATCAAAATAAAAAGATGGCGGAGCCGCAAAAGTTCTTCTGTGCAAAGGTGTTTATTTACAAGTGATTCCGGAACAAAAAACAACAGTACTGCCATCAACGTCTACCTTATGGGACAGCTTAAAAACAATGCTGCCCCATCCACAGCTCAATCCAAAAAAATGCCTTCCTTAGAGACTGGAGAGAGGCTCCTTTTGTAGGGCTAGCCCCTCCCCTCAGAACAATTAACCCTAATTAATTAATCAATTAACAATACAAACCTACATTTTCCATGAACTAAACATACTAAAGGATATACATTGCAACACGGTTTTAAACAATATCACAACATAACATTTACAACATTACATCACTACTGACACTATCTTTCAATATGCCCATATGCATTAATGAGCCATTTGGGACAGGCACTATAAAGCCAACCCAATTCCCTTAGCTCGGGTCCTTTTCCAGCATACCCGGAAGCTACAGAGATGGAGAGAGAGGAACAGAACAAACAAACAATGCGCTCATCCACAACATTGATAAGTATAATAATTATTGTATCTCTCAAATATGAACATTGACAAGTGTGAAATGCCTTCACCAAGACAGAAGTTAATTTGTGTGTCGACCCACATTGTTAACTTATGGTATAATGGCGCAGGGAGGAGTGATGAATATGTGTGTGCGTTAAAGAACCAAATGCTGCCCGCGGCCAGTGACGGACTTCTACGTCACATGACCTTCCTCCTCTCCTGAAGCGACCATGTTCGGGAGCCTTGATAGGTAGTCCGCAGTAACGTTCTCTTTTCCTGCCTTGTGACGGACACAGAACCTGAAGGGCTGGAGCTCCAGATACCACCTGGTCACACGAGAATTCCGGTCCTTCATGGTCTGGATCCAAGTCAGTGCTCTGTGGTCCGTGTGCAGGTCAAATTCCCTCCCAAGAAGGTAGTAACGGAGGCTATCTAGGGCCCACTTTATAGCCAGGCACTCCTTTTCGATTGTAGAATACCTGGTTTCCCTGGGCAACAGCTTCCGACTCAGGTACAGCACAGGAAGCTCTTCTCTTGGCTCCCCTTGGGCCAGTACAGCTCCAATTCCTACAGCCGAAGCGTCCACCTGCACAAGAAATCTCTTCTTAAAATCAGGGGTCTGGAGAACAGGGAATGAGCACAGTCGTTTTTTCAGTGTCATGAAGGCTTCCTCACACTCCTCAGTCCACTTCACAGGGTTGCTGGCCCCCTTCGAAGTGAGGTTGGTCAGAGGGACAGCGATGGTCGAAAACTGTGGAATGAATCTCCGGTACCACCCTGCCAGACCTAGGAAGGACTTCACCTGTGTCTTGGTTCTGGGTTGAGGGCTATTCCTGATGGACTCCACTTTCTCCACCTGAGGCCGAACTTCACCCTTACCCAGCTGGTACCCCAGGTACTTTGTCTCCTGTTTCGCCCACTCACACTTCAGGAGGTTAAGCGTGAGGCCTGCTTCATGGATCTTCCCCAGGACGCTGCTAAGATGCTGTATGTGCTCCTCCCAGGAGTGGCTGTAGATCACCACGTCATCCAAGTAAGCAGCACAGTAATCGTCACAGTCCTGGAGGACCTTGTCCATCAGCCTCTGGAAAGTCGCAGGGGCCCCACGAAGGCCAAACGGCATGACCGTGAACTGGAACAGGCCCATTGGCGTCCGGAATGCAGTGTAGGCCTTGGATTGTTCATCCAGGGGCACCTGCCAGTACCCTTTGCAGAGATCCAATGTGGTGATGTAATGAGCTCTACCTATTCTCTCCAGTAAGTCGTCAATGCGGGGCATGGGATAGGCATCAAACTGGGAGATGGCATTCACCTTATGGAAGTCCATGCAGACGCGCAAAGAGCCATCCTTCTTTGGGACAATGACAATAGGGCTGCTCCATTCACTTGAAGATGGCTCGACAACATCCATCTCTATCATGGTGTGGACCTCTTCCTTGAGGGCTACCACCAGCCTCTCAGGCACACGGTAAGGATGCTGGCGGACAGGGTTCTGGCCAGGTTTCAAACGAATGACGTGTTCCAGGACTTTGGTTCTTCCTGGTGGAGGAGTGGGTCAAAATCCCTGCTGCAGTGTGTGCAAACCTGGTCAAGAACTACAGGAAACGTATGATCTCTGTAATTGCAAACAAAGGTTTCTGTACCAAATATTAAGTTCTGCTTTTCTGATTTATCAAATACTTATGTCATGCAATAAAATGCAAATTAATTCCTTAAAAATCATACAATGTGATTTTCTATATTTTTGTTTTAGATTCCATCTCTCACAGTTGAAGTGTACCTCTACATGCTTTGTAAGTAGGAAAACCTGCAAAATCGGCAGTGTTTGAAATACTTGTTCTCCCCAATGTGTGTGTGTGTGTGTGTGTGTGTGTGTGTGTGTGTGTGTGTGTGTGTGTGTGTGTGTGTGTGTGTGTATGTATGTATGTATATATATGTATGTATGTATGTATATATATGTATGTATGTATGTATATATATATGTATATATATATATATATATATATATATATATATATATATATATATATATATATATATATATATATATATATATATATATATATATATATATATATACACACACACACACACACAGTGCCTTGCGAAAGTATTCGGCCCCCTTGAACTTTGCGACCTTTTGCCACATTTCAGGCTTCAAACATAAAGATATAAAACTATTTTTTTGTGAAGAATCAACAACAAGTGGGACACAATCATGAAGTGGAACGACATTTATTGGATATTTCAAACTTTTTTAACAAATCAAAAACTGAAAAATTGGGCGTGCAAAATTATTCAGCCCCTTTACTTTCAGTGCAGCAAACTCTCTCCAGAAGTTCAGTGAGGATCTCTGAATGATCCAATGTTGACCTAAATGACTAATGATGATAAATACAATCCACCTGTGTGTAATCAAGTCTCCGTATAAATGCACCTGCACTGTGATAGTCTCAGAGGTCCGTTAAAAGCGCAGAGAGCATCATGAAGAACAAGGAACACACCAGGCAGGTCCGAGATACTGTTGTGAAGAAGTTTAAAGCCGGATTTGGATACAAAAAGATTTACCAAGCTTTAAACATCCCAAGGAGCACTGTGCAAGCAATAATATTGAAATGGAAGGAGTATCAGACCACTGCAAATCTACCAAGACCTGGCCGTCCCTCTAAACGTTCAGCTCATACAAGGAGAAGACTGATCAGAGATGCAGCCAAGAGGCCCATGATCACTCTGGATGAACTGCAAAGATCTACAGCTGAGGTGGGAGACTCTGTCCATAGGACAACAATCAGTCGTATATTGCACAAATCTGGCCTTTATGGAAGAGTGGCAAGAAGAAAGCCATTTCTTAAAGATATCCATAAAAAGTGTTGTTTAAAGTTTGCCACAAGCCACCTGGGAGACACACCAAACATGTGGAAGAAGGTGCTCTGGTCAGATTAAACCAAAATTGAACTTTTTGGCAACAATGCAAAACGTTATGTTTGGCGTAAAAGCAACACAGCTCATCACCCTGAACACACCATCCCCACTGTCAAACATGGTGGTGGCAGCATCATGGTTTGGGCATGCTTTTCTTCAGCAGGGACAGGGAAGATGGTTAAAATTGATGGGAAGATGGATGGAGCCAAATACAGGACCATTCTGGAAGAAAACCTGATGGAGTCTGCAAAATACCTGAGACTGGGACGGAGATTTGTCTTCCAACAAGACAATGACCCAAAACATAAAGCAAAATCTACAATGGAATGGTTCAAAAATAAACATATCCAGGTGTTAGAATGGCCAAGTCAAAGTCCAGACCTGAATCCCATCGAGAATCTGTGGAAAGAACTGAAAACTGCTGTTCACAAATGCTCTCCATCCAACCTCACTGAGCTCGAGCTGTTTTGCAAGGAGGAATGGGAAAAAATTTCAGTCTCTCGATGTGCAAAACTGATAGAGACATTCCCCAAGCGACTTACAGCTGTAATCGCAGCAAAAGGTGGCGCTACAAAGTATTAACTTAAGGGGGCTGAATAATTTTGCATGCCCAATTTTTCAGTTTTTGATTTGTTAAAAAAGTTTGAAATATCCAATAAATGTCGTTCCACTTCATGATTGTGTCCCACTTGTTGTTGATTCTTCACAAAAAAATAGTTTTATATCTTTATGTTTGAAGCCTGAAATGTGGCAAAAGGTCGCAAAGTTCAAGGGGGCCGAATACTTTCGCAAGGCACTGTATATATATATTCTTACCCATGTTCTTGCTATGACAAAGGTCGAAATGTTGAAATACTAGCACGATAAAAAAGTGGTGTGAAGCAAGCACTGGCTGACTTACCGTTAGACAGAAGAGGCAATTGCCTCAGGCCTCACATCATCAAGGGGCCTCATGAGATGGGCATAAAAATAAATGAATTAATAATTTATACGCTTGAGGCCCCCCCAGGCATAATAAATAAATGATAATAAAAAATCCCCATCACAATCCATCTGTTTAAGCTAGAGACGACTCTTTTTTGCATGGACGCGTCTAAATCCACTGTATCCACCAATGTCGGCCTTCCACATCTGGTGGCTGAGCTCCAGCAATGTTTGTCAGACCAGGAGGCATCCTAAATCGGTCTTCTCACAAAAAGGTCTGTGGCGTCCAAGAGGTTTGGGCTGCACACTGATATGACCCCTCTATGGAAAGGAAAAACTCATTTGACGGGGTAGCTGGTAGCCTAGTGGTTAGAGCGTTGGACTAGTAACTGAAAGGTTGCATGATTGATTCCCCGAGCTGACAAGGTAAAAATGTGTTGTTCTGCCCTGAAAAAGGCGGTTAAGCCACTGTTCCTAGTCCATCATTGAAAATAAGAATGTGTTCTTAACTAGCTTGCCTAGTTAAATAATTGTAAAATTAAAAATTCTATCTGGCCTCTGCCTGGGTACTCCAAATCACTAAGTCCACCCCTTGAGGCAAATCCAGTCAGGAGGACTTTCTCGAGTTTTAACTTTTGTTGTAAATTACCAGAGCCCCTGCAAATAATCTCTAGAGCACTTGCAAAAATGGCCTGGACCAAATTCAGTCTAAGTTTTTGCACAAACACTGCTACGGTGCTCACTTTCAGTGTTCAACACAGCCCTACAGGGCTTCTAGTCCCAAATGCCTCACAATGGTTATGTGCACCACAATATTGAAAGTTCTCCAATGAGAATGGGGCCTTAAATCTCAAGATCGCACTGCTCCATGCTTCCTGTATCCCGTATACCTGTTTTATCATACAAGCCCAGTATTAAGGGGAAATCCAAGCATATTTTGCTGTGGAGATGAGGAAACACATAAAACATACTCAGGGAAGGTTCCAGCGAAGATTGATCATATATTCCCATTGCTGCAGGCGATAGATTACATGTCAAGTGCACAAGAGAGCAAATATTTCAGCAAATAAGGATTGGGGGAGGGTTCTCCAGGTGATATGGGACACAGCCAAGAGAAAGGTTCATATGACCTCTGATCCGTTTGTTCCAGTAGAGTGATGGCTGCCTTTTAACCTGCCTGACATTATCACGGTGAACTGTAGTGACAGACCGGCCCTGTGGACTATAGGCGGGAAGATATGAGCCTCACTAGATAGATTCTCCCCTGTGCTTTAGTTTGGTCAATTGGGAACACAGCCTACTCCGGACTACACACAGCCCCTTGAGACCAGGGTTCCTCCTCATCACGGTTCAACAATAGCATCTATCTGAAAAACAATAAATAATATGAAAGTAGGACAGAAATCCGTTCTTGAACAGGTTACGGAGGGCGACATTACATGCTTCCATACTGGTTGTTATGCTTTATTGATATTATGAGCTCATGCAGTATTTTAAGTGTCAGTTAATCATTATAGACAGTGTTTTTTGTTAATTGAACAAAAAAACATAGACTCTGCTCTGGAGGAAATTGTAGATTGTAGCAACCCTAATCCTATCACGGTTGTGCTGGTTTACTGATGTAGACGGCTTGTAGATGGCTTTGCTTGTGATTAAAATACTACACCAAGATTAATTTGCTCTTTGATAGAAGACATCAATCAACCCATCCTCGATGTGGATACATGAAATCTAACCATATCTAAAACGCAATTAAATCGTTTTTCTACATGATTTTGATTAAGTATTTGCTTGTTCAATAAATAATTGATATGAACTAAATAGTTCCTATGTCAAGTCTTTAGTTACATGCTGACATCTCAGATGGGATAACTCCATGTGTAGTCTGTAGCAAAGCATGACACTTTTGCCACACAGACATTTGGGTAATTGAACATGCAAAACTCTTCCGAAAGTATTTTGAAGTAAAACGTGGGTGGCATCACTCGAAGTGGTCTGACAATCCAGTACGGCCATTAAAAGGCTAAAAAACTCCTTCTCCTTTATGAAATGAGTATTAGCAGAAGACACTAGGGACCTTGCCTGAAGGTGCGAACAAATCGTTTCTCTCCATCAGGGCTGTCCAATCCTCACTCCGACAAGCCATTGTGAACGGATTAGCACCGAGAACAACCTGTACCCTCCAGTCATTCTATAGTGTAAATCTATGCCTTGGCATTGGACCAAGCCCCTCATGATGTCTCTTTTCCCACATTATGTGTGACAATTCCAATAAATATAGCTAGGTACAAAATGTCGCATATCGTTTGTGTCACTGCAACTTAGTTACCCCCGCTCGATTTACGCGATTGGATTAACATCATCAGGATATATTCCACACACCCTTCAGCTTTCCAAAAAAATAACACATACAGTATTCATGTGTTTTTATTTGATATGCATTTTTATGACTGAAATGACTGCATTGCAGTTAAAACTGTCCTCTATATTACTGGCACATTTAAGGTCAGATATCTCGCTCAAGGGCACTAAAGTAAAGACAATGTCCACATTGATTGGTAACCAACATTCACTAGGCTACAATCCAACTCTCTACACTCCCCACACCATTATACCTCTACCAACCTCTGTAATCAAGCTGTTTCCAATGGCTGGTCTCCCATCAGCATTGACTACTCCCCCACGTCTGTCTAAAAATCCTGCCACCTTTCATCCCTGCCCCCCTCCCCCATCCACTACGACTCATGTTAGGAGCCCTTCACGCCTGACTTACCCCCCCATTACCGTAGCTGACCGCTGCCTTCCTCCTCTATCTGTTCCCTACATCTCCCCCTCTCAACTTCTCTCCTCGCCGTTAATACGTTCCCCAGTATTCCTTGTGGTCCCTGATACATCAGCGGTGCAATCAATCACGGTACCCTCCTTTCGTCGCGCCTTTTCCCAGAGATTGATGTGTGAGGCGTCAAATGACTGTCATCCCGGCAGTCCCCTCCATGTCTCTATATGGGGCTTGTATTTGGAGTATACGAGTAAGATTAGCACACTGGGGGAAGTTGTTAACCAAACTGTCCATCCTCCATGGAGAGATGTGAGCTTAAAGCAGGTTCAATGATATTGTGGCTTGTGCATGACATACACTACATGACCGAAGGTATGTGGACACCTGCTCGTCAAATATCTCATTCCAAAATCATGGGCTTGTACCCCCTTTGTTGCTATAACAGCCTAATACCTATAATAACACTCTTCTGGGAAGGCTTTCCACATTGATGCGGGAAGTTACTTCCATTCAGCCACAAGAGCATTAGTGAGGTCGGGCACTGATGTTGGCCAGTTAGGCCTGGTTCGCAGTCGGCGATCTTGACTAATCATTTCTGTATGAACCTCGTTTGTGCACTGGGGCATTGTCATGCTGAAATAGGAAAGGTTCTTCCCCAAACTGTTGCTACAAAGTTGGAAGCACAGCTTCGTCTAGAATGTCATTGTATGCTGTAGCGTAAAGATAACTGACTTGGATAGGTGGCATCTTATGACGT
This sequence comes from Oncorhynchus mykiss, assembly GCF_057628025.1. NCBI lineage: Eukaryota > Metazoa > Chordata > Actinopteri > Salmoniformes > Salmonidae > Oncorhynchus > Oncorhynchus mykiss. The sequence continues at coordinate 4,589,997 of NC_143047.1, read as the reverse complement.
TGAAAGTCACTGAGCTCTTCAGTAAGGCCATTCTACTGCCGATGTTTGTCTATGGAGTTTTCATGGCTGTGTACTCGATTGTATACATCTGTCAGCAACGGGTGTGGCTGAAATAGCCAAATCCACATAATTTTGTATATATAGTGTCTGAGAAAGAGCCATGAGTAATACTTCAAATTAACTGGGCATTAAATGCTATATGAATGCAGATTGCTGTATTACTGTGTTAGATACTGTTGTGAATAAGTATGTAACCCTAATAGGAATCAATGTTGAAGTTGGAAAATGGTTGACATTTAATTCAGATTCAGAACCTTGCAATCTTCTAATTACAATGGTGGGTGAGCTACTGCAGCAATGGCCCAACTAATAGACCGTGTGTGACAGAGTAATGAACAACTGAAGAGCGATGCTTAAGCTACTGTTCTGTTTTGTGCATTATTGATTGGACACACTGGTCACATCCGCAGACGATCAGGGATACAGAAAGCATCTGCGTCAAGCCAGTGAAGCCGCAGAACTGCCACAGGAAACACATGACGAAATGGAGACATTTAACCAACCAAGAAGCAACCTTCTTGAGTTTTGCACCATATAAATGCACCGATATAAGCTATTTTGTATTGGGCTGTATTGGGATTCCCCTGTGCTGAAAGTGAAGTCCATACAGAAATTATTAATCAAGACCCACGACTGCGAGTCAGGCCTAATCTCCCAACATCAGTGCCCGACCTCACTAATGCTCGTGGCTGAATGTACATGTCCACAAGTACTGACATACATGATTTGAATCTGTACCTGACTGAAAATAAAGAAATGCAAACCATCCAACCTCTGAGCCCTCCCTGAAAGTTATTCTAAGTCCTATATTAAAGCTAAAAAGCAAGAGCACGTGCTTTACATACACTACATGACTAAAAGTACGTGGACACCTGCTCGTTGAACATCTCATTCCAAAATCATAGGTATAAATTTGGAGTTGGTCCCCTCTTTGTTGCTATAACATCCTCCACTCTTCTGGGAAGGCTTTCCACTAGACGATGAAACATTGTGCGGGGACTTACTTACATTCAGCCACAAGAGCATTAGTGAGGTCGGGCACTGATGTTGGGAGATTAAGCCTGACTCGCAGTCGGCAGGCTTGATTAGTAATTTCTGTATGGATTTCACTTTCTGCACAGGAGCATTGTCGTGCTGAAAAAGGAAAGGGTCTTCCCCAAACTGTTGCCACAAGTTGGAATCACAGAATCGGCTAGATTGTCATTATATGCTGTAGTGTTTAAGATTTCCCTTCAGTGGCAGTAAGGGGCTTAGCCCACTCGGCCATGGAAACCCATTTTATAAAGCTACCGACAAACAGTTATTGTGCTGACGTTGCTTTCTGAGGCAGTTTGGAACATCGGTGGTGAGTGTTGCAACCGAGGGAGGACAGGCGATTTTATGCGCTACAGCACTCGGCGATTTCGTTCTGTGAGCTTGTGTGGCCTACCACTTCAAGACTTGCTCCTAGAGATTTCCACTTCACAATAACAGCACTTACAGTTGACCTGGGCAGCTCTAGCAGGGCATATATTTGATGAACTGACTTGTTGGAAAGATGGCTTTCTATGACGGTGCCAGTTTAAAAAGTAATTGAGCTCTTCAGTAAAGGCCATTCTTCTGCCAATGTTTGTCTATGAGATTGCATGGCTGTGTACTCGATTGTATACAACTGTCAGCAACGGGTGTGGCTGGAATAGCCAATTACACTCATTTGAAGGGGTGTCCACATACTTTTGTATAAATAGTGTATCTGGTCTTAGAGCTGGAGGAGTCTCATAGTCCAGCAGTGGTACTAGACGGTCTACCTCAGGAGACTCCACAGAACAGAGTTAATCAAGCCTGAACCCAAAGTAGATAACGGCACAAGGCGACTATCAACCTCCCCTTTAAGCCTCACAGAGGCCATTGCCCCTTCAAAGCTCGCTGTGGAAACACAGGCTACTACAGTATTTAATTAACCGAAAAAAATTGAAAAAGATTGAAATATGATGAAAAAAGCGGTAAAGGTCTCCTGAAGGGACTATGGAAACCACTCTACCGATGTTTAATGGCATTTTGTAACAGGTTAAATACGAAAAAGGCCTCTGTGCGGTTGGGTCATTAATTTCATGCAGACCATGTTTGAAAGCCATTAGCGTTGATGTAAAAGGGCCGCGACCCAGGGTTTCGAAAAGGCAGGTAAGTGTCATTAATATTTGGTGATGCCTAGGCACTAAGCTACCTACTAATTGTTTTCATTGCGGTCCCGGAAGATGAGTTCTAACTACTCTCCCAGGCCCTGAGGTGGCTTAGTCACCAAGGTAGAAATGGGTTGTTGAATACAACATTTCAAATTCACGTTAAATGCAGCCCAGAAATGGTGAGACTGTTTCACATGCAGTAGTACACCATCCTAGTGTTGATATGTTGTGATTATGTTTAAAACTTAGTTTTTTTTAAAGGGTACTTTTTCATCAGAAGTACTTTGACTTGTTTCAGTAGCATTTAATTGGTTAGTAAAAGTAGAAGTAGTGACGACATTAGTGATGGAAGTAGTGACGACATTAGTGATGGAAATAGTGATTGTAGCCCAGTAGTAAAAGTTGTAAAAAGTAGCAGCAGTAGTCGTAGCACTAGAAGTTCCAAATAAGAATAAGTCAGAAGTAAAAGAATGATTTTCAGTATGACTGCTGAAACTAAGCAAGTCACATTAAAAAGCATGCTGCAACAAGTACTGTAGCAAGTAGCTAGTAGTGAAGGGAATTTTGGCTCGATTTACTGACTCATTCAGTTCAATTGAATCAGTCAAATCAAATCAAATTTTATTTGTCACATACAAATGGTTAGCAGATGTGTAGCAAAATGCTTGTGCTTCTAGTTCCGACCATGCAGTAATATCTAACAAGTAATCTAACCTAACAATTTCACAACAACTACCTTATACACACAAGTGTAAAGGACTGACTAAGAATATGTACATAGAAATATATGAATGAACGATGGTCGAACGGCATAGGCAAGATGCAGTAGATGGAATAGAGTACAGTATATACATATGCGATGAGTAATGTAGGGTATGTAAACATTATATAAAGTGGCATTGTTTAAAGTGGCTAGTGATACATTTATTACATCCATTTTTTCATTATTAAAGTGGCTAGAGATGAGTTAGTATGTTGGCAGCAGCCACTCAATGTAAATTAATCTATGATCGTATGCTATCCATTTGTTGTTTGTATGACATTTTAATATTTGATAATTAACCAATGATATTAGGCCACTCTTGGCCAAGATTACAGACACCTGTGTCTTTTGACACTACATAACCGAGTCATCCCGCAGTGTTTGTGATTATACCCTGATGAAGACAGCTTGGCTGTCGAAACGTTGGTAATTACATTTTTGCACCTGAGCTCCTGGAGTGTGCGGCTCTCTATTATTTTCAAGTGATGGCTGTTTAACAGACTGATGGCCTTGAGATAGAAGCTTTTTTTCCATCTCTCGGTCCCAGCTTTGATGTACCTGTACTGACCTCGCCTTCTGGATCATAGCGGGGTGAACAGGCAGTGGCTCGGGTGGTTGTTGTCCTTGATTATCCTTTTGGCCTTCCTGTGACATCGGGTGGTGTAGGTGTCCTGGAGGGCAGGTAGTTTGCCCCCGGCGATGCGTTGTGCAGACCACACTACCCTCTGGAGAGCCTTACAGTTGTGGGCGGAGCAGTTGCCATACCAGGCGGTGATACAGCCCAACAGGGTGCTCTCGATTGTGCATCTGTAAAAGTTTGAGAGTGTTTTTGGTGACAGGATGAATTTCTTCAGCCTCCTGAGGTTGAAGAGGCGCTGCTGCACCTTCTTCACCATGCTGTCTGTGTTGGTGGACCATTTCAGTTTGTCCGTGATGTGTATGCCCAGGAACTTAACTTTCCACCTTCTCCACTACTGTCCCGTCGATGTGGATAGGGGGCTGCTCCCTCTGCTGTTTCCTGAAGTACACGATCTCCTTTGTTTTGTTGACATTGAGTGTGAGGTTTTATTCCTGACACCACACTCCGAGGGTCCTCACCTCCTCCCTGTAGGCCGTCTCGTTGTTGTTGGTAATCAAGCAAACTTGATGATTGAGTTGGAGGCGTGCATGGCCACGCAATCATGGGTGAGGAGTACAGGAGAGGGCTGAGAACGCACCCTTGTGGGGCCCCAGTGTTAAGGATCAGCGGGGTGGAGATGTTGTTACCTACCCTCACCACCTGGTGGAGCCCGTCAGAAAGTCCAGGGCCCAGTTGCACAGGGTGGGGTCGAGACCCAGGGTCTTGAGCTTAAGGACGAGGTTAGAGGGTGTTAAATGCTGAGCTGTAGCCGATGAACAGCATTCTTACATAGGTATTCCTCTTGTCCAGATGGGTTAGGGCAGTGTGCAGTGTGATTACGATTGCGTCGTCTGTGGATCTATTGGGGTGTGTCTAGGGTGTCAGGTAGGGTGGAGGTGATATGGTCCTTGACTAGTCTCTCAAAGCACTTCATGATGACGGAAGTGAGTGCTACAGGGCGATAGTCATTTAACTCAGTTACCTTCACTTTCTTGGGAACAGGAACAATGGTGGCTCTCTTGAGGCATGTGGGAACGGCAGACTGGGATAAGGATGGATTGAATATGTCCGTAAACACACCAGCCAGCTGGTCCGCGCATGCTCTGAGGATGCGGCTGGGGATGCAGCTTTGCGAAGATTAACCCGTTTAAATGTTTTACTCACGTTGGCTGCAGTGAAGGAGAGCCCGCAGGTTTTGGTAGTGAGCCGTGTCAGTGGCACTGTATTGTCCTCAAAGCGAGCAAAGAAGTTGTTTAGTTTGTCTGGGAGCAAGACATCGTGGTCCGCGACGGGGCAGTCAAGCCCAGAGCATGCAGTATGCCCCACCGGTGAACGATGAACTGAAAACTTGAAAGAGTCAAACTTCTACAAGCCCCTCGTTCACATGTCGTTCACCATAGGGGGTTTGTTGGACCTGTCTTTTGACTGAGACTTGTAAACATGTACTTTACACAATGTACATTTGTTGACTGCTAGGCACACAAATATTATTATTTATTAATACATTTGAAACAAGGTCTAGTTGTGGCCGCAACCAGACTAGATTGTGAACGACTCTTGGTGGAATGCATTGCTTGACTGCTGTGAGGGTGACAAGCACAGTTGTTCGCAAACTGCAGCACCCCAAACAATTTGTTCTCGAGTTTGAGTTTGTTGAGCAGAAGCCGTGTATGTTTTGGTTCTACAAAGCTGTGTCCATCATGACATTCAATGATAAATTAACTGCAGTCATTCTTGCACAATGCGCTAAATGATTCTAAACATGTATTCTTCTCTATGTCATGATCCAACAGACAGTTGGTGGTCAGAGCACGTCTATAGCCAAATAAACTTGTATTAATCCTGCTGTAGGACTCATTGCAGCCAGTACAAGCAGGTCAAACAGACTAAAATGATCAAGGCTCTCAGAAGAACAAATCATGACTCTCGAGTCAGTAAAAAAGGTTGTTCACAAAGAACGAATCGAACTGCCCATCACTAGTAGCTAGCTACTTGATGTAGTAAAGACCATGTCTGGCTGCTATGTATGAGTTTAGCTGTATTAGTTAGCTATGAGGATATGTCTTTTATACTCATTTTAATAAAACAAAAGCCGTAAGCAAGTAAATACTTTTCCATCCACAACAGTGTTCCGTTTCTATGAATACATAGTATCCCGTTGGATAGCTAGCTACCTAGCCATCTCTAACTATCCTTTCAGGAAAACACACAATGCACATAATCTAGCTAGCAGCACACTTATGTCTTCAGTTAGAAATCTAGATACATGCAGCATCTTATGGAGTTGTGTGTAGTTAGTGCTTGTATCCAGACTTTGCTCTTGTTAGCAAAACTAGGTAGCGAGCCTAATTTTCATCTAGCCAGCCAAAAAAGCTAGCTATCTAGCTACTACAGAAAGTGTAACGTGGATATTTGTGAGAGTGAATGACTGGTTGAGTTGGCCAAATAACAATTAGATACTGAAGCTTAGGTGAAGTTAGTGAGCACTTGCTGTTTGTAGCCAGAGGCATTAGCTAGCTAGTGAGCTAGCGCAACATAAACCCTTGTGATGGGGGTGTGCTAGCTTACTAGCTTCAGCAGATGTCTAAAAAGCACTGTAAATTCTAGCTAGCTACCGGTAGTTAATGTTTGGAGTTCGCCTCAACAAGCGCTATGGAGGCTGATTAGGGACAAAATGCATTTTAAACTTCATATCACTGAAACAATAGGGTAAATGGCAAATTGGTCTTCACATTCGATATGATATTGTGATAAGCCGAGTTTATAATCCATATGGTTACACCCTGATTGATTCACCTGCGTGCATGTAACTGGGGGAACTGTGCAGAAGAGACAGGACTCTTGAAACCCCATTCAATTGTGTTTGGGGAACCATTGTGGCAAGGATGCTGCATTGGGAGTGGCGTGGAGCCAAACGCCACTTTCTCTGTAGTAGCATGCATTTATAGCCAAGAGTATTGTTACAGATAGAACAATGAGCCAGATATTTAACCCGATGTATAAACGTGAAGCATCTGGTTGGTGTTTCCACTCACTACCAAATATGGTGATGAGGGGAAGTACAGTGGCCGGCTGTGGGAGAAGATGGAGAAAGACGAAAATATGCAAATAAATACTAGAATGCGTCAATAGGATCTCACTTGCTCGTGCTTGGCTGTTCCCACCTCCTTGCTTGTTCTGCCCACTATTATTAATTTGCTTAAATTAGAAACAACGGGCTCTAGTCTTTCTTGGGTTAGCTATAAAAAGTATTTGATTTTATTACCTGTAGCGTAACTTGGCTAGTGCCCAAAGAAACGTGTGCATTTAAGTATGGACAGAGTATTGGGAATTTAGGCCTGAAGAGTACCGCTATATGTAACGTTGCTTAGCTTGGCTTATGCTATAGACGTGTGAGTGTGCGAAAACACAATGAAGGCTGGTCTGTCAGCATAACCAACTACAGTGCCTTGCGAAAGTATTCGGCCCCCTTGAACTTTGCGACCTTTTGCCACATTTCAGGCTTCAAACATAAAGATAGAAAACTGTATTTTTTTGTGAAGATTCAACAACAAGTGGGACACAATCATGAAGTGGAACGACATTTATTGGAAATTTCAAACTTTTTTAACAAATAAAAAACTGAAAAATTGGGTGTGCAAAATGATTCAGCCCCTTTACTTTCAGTGCAGCAAACTCTCTCCAAAAGTTCAGTGAGGATCTCTGAATGATCCAATGTTGACCTAAATGACTAATGATGATAAATACAATCCACCTGTGTGTAATAAAGTCTCCGTATAAATGCACCTGCACTGTGATAGTCTCAGAGGTCCGTTAAAAGCGCAGAGAGCATCATGAAGAACAAGGAACACACCAGGCAGGTCCGAGATACTGTTGTGAAGAAGTTTAAAGCCGGATTTGGATACAAAAAGATTTCCCAAGCTTTAAAGTAAGTTGCTTGGGGTATGTCCTCTGAGACTATCACAGTGCAGGTGCATTTATACAGAGACTTGATTACACACAGGTGGATTGTAGTTATCATCATTAGTCATTGGATCATTCAGAGATCCTCGCTGAACTTCTGGAGAGAGTTTGCTGCACTGAAAGTAAAGGGGCTGAATAATTTTGCACGCCCAATTTTTCAGTTTTTGATTTGTTAAAAAAGTTTGAAATATCCAATAAATGTCGTTCCACTTCATGATTGTGTCCCACTTGTTGTTGATTCTTCACAAAAAAATACAGTTTTATATCTTTATGTTTGAAGCCTGAAATGTGGCAAAAGGTCGCAAAGTTCAAGGGGGCCGAATACTTTCGCAAGGCACTGTATATGCTGGTTGGCAAGCAAAACCAACTAGACCAGTGGTTCCTAACCAGGAGTACTCTACTAGGGTACTTGGCCTATCCACATGGGGGAATTGAGAAGACTCATGAAGTCTACTGGTAAAATGCATATGAATAGGAACTTCAGGGGTACTCAAAGGCAGAACAAAATTTTGTTGGTGGTACAGTAACCGAGAAAGGTTGGGAACCACTGAGCTAGACCATTCTGGTCAGACTAGCTTGACCAGTATCCATCCATCATTGACCACCATTTAGCAGGGACATATACGGACAGCAGTTAGGTGCATCTTTAGTAACGGGTCGTTCACGAATGAGTCGGCTCTAAGAGCCGGCTATTGTAGGTGAACGTTGGGAGTCGGCTCGCATATCAGAAGAGCCGTATCTATTTATAAAAAATTTAAATTAAAGATATGAATAATCAAAATATGTTTTATTGAATAGAATGAACTAATTCAAAGAAAGAAAAAATAAAATATAGGCCTAAATGCTCAAGCGCACACACATTCGTTCTGAACGTGTGCTCAGACTAACAGCCTCACCTGTTGTTCCTGTCAATCAGACATGTAGTGTCAACCAATGAACCAAAGATGCGTGAGGGAGGGCCGAGTCAACTCACTCACAGTCACACACTTAACAGCCTAGGAGAGAGAGGAAGGACAGCTGTGAAAACAACAGCTGGAAAATGAGTCGGAAGCACAGTAGCATTTGGATGCATTTTAATAATGTACTGTAGACAATCTTAGAGCACAGTGTAGAATTTGACAAAACAACATCTCATGTAAAGCCGGTTCTACGCACAACCTACACCAGCATATGCGAACTGTGCACCCAACTGTGAAGCTAGCTGTAGCGGAGCTTTGAGAAACTAGCAGGTCTGCTAGTGATAGTGGTGGAGCCAGCACCTCTACACGTGGATGTGTGTCAAGTAGGCCTACTCCGTGACCCACAGCAACGCAGTCTTTTATGGACCAGTTTATGCCAAAGTCTATGTCTATAGCAAAACAAGGCCAAATTGATATTGCAATTGGCTAAAATGATTGCCACCGATTTCCAGCCATTTTTGATCGTGAGGACAGGCTTTAGAAATAATAGGAATAGACAAAATCCAATGTACACAATTCTAAGCAGGAAAACCCTTTCACAATCACATATTCCACACCTGTATGAGAGCACACATGCTTCAGTGTGGGAAAGAGTCCAAAAAGCTACTGCAGTTTGCCTTACCACTGACTGCTGGACATCAAGGGTAACCACTTCTTACATGTCGGTTACATGTCACTTCATTGAAGATTTTTTCGATGTCTAGCTGTCTTCCAGACTGCTTTGAGTTCAGTGACAGACACACCTCAGAGAACTTGGCAGAGGAACTGTTGAGAGTGGCCAGAGAATGGCAAGCAGACGGAAAAGTGGTCTGTTGTGTTAGCGACAATGCAGCTAACATAACCAAAGCCATGAACATTTTAAAATGGACCCATCATCCATGTCTTGCCCACACAATCAACCTGATTGTAAGAGATGCTCTAAAGGTGATGAAGCCCACTGTGGACAAAGTGAAAGCAGCTGTGGAATACTTCCACAGGAGCACAGTAGGTGCTGAAAAACTAAAGTCGACATAATGCCAGATGGGGATGCCTGAGCTGTGGCCTAAACAAGACTGCACTACAAGGTGCAATTCAAAATGTTATATCTTGAAGAAGTGGTTTCTTGAGTCAAAGGAGGCCATCATCTCTACTCTGGCCATTGTCAATGCACCTGTTGATGCTCTGACCCAAGAGGAATGGGAGGTGGTGGAGGAGGTGTGCAGAATCCTGGAAACCTTTGAGCAGGTCACTGTGGAGATCAGTGGAGAGAGGTAAAGTAAGCAGTTATTACTACATCATTGTTTAATCCAGTACTACATATGTTCAGTTGAAGTCGGATGTTTACATACACCTTAGCCAAATACATTTAAACTCAGTTAATTCCTGACATTTAATACTAGTAAAAATGCCCTGTCTTAGGTCTGTTAGGATCACCACTTTATTTTAAGAATGTGAAATGTCATAATAATAGTAGAGAGAATGATTTATTTCAGCTTTTATTTCCCAGTCGGTCAGAAAATTACATGCATTCCATTTAAATTGTTTAACTTGGGTCAAAAGTTTCAGGCAGCCTTCCACAAGCTTCCCACAATAAGTTGGGTGAATTTTGGCCCATTCCTCCTGACAGAGCTGGTGTAACTGAGTCAGGTTTGTAGGCCTCCTTTGACCCCGCACACTTTTTCAGTTCGGCCCACATATTTTCTATGGGATTGAGGTCAAGGCTTTGTGATGGCCATTCCAAAACCTTGACTTTGTTGTCCTTAAGCCTTTTTGCCACAACTTTGCTTGGGGTCATTGTCTGTTTGAAAGAAAAGTTAGCGTCCAAGCTTTAACTTCCTGACTGATGTCTTGAGATGTTGCTTCAATATATCCACATAATTTTCCTTCCTCACGGTGCCATCTATTTTGAAGTGCACCAGTCCCTACTGCAGCAAAGCACCCCCACATCATGATTCTGCTTCCCTGTGCTTCATGGTTTGAAAGGTGTTCTTCGGCTTGCAAGCCTCCCTCTTTTTCCTCCAAACATAACAATGGACATTATGGCCAAACAGTTCTATTTTTGTTTCATAAGACCAGAGGACAATTCTCCAAAAAGTGCGATCTTTTTCCCCATGTGCAGTTGCAAACCGTAGTCTGGCTTTTTTATGGCGGTTTTGGAGCAGTGGCTTCTTCCTTGCTGATCAGCCTTTCAGGATGTGTCGATATAGGACTTATTTTACTGTGGATAGATACTTTGTACCTGTTTCCTCCAGCATCTTCACAAGGTCATTTGTTGTTGCTCTGGGATTGATTTGCACTTCTCACACCAAAGTTACCAAAGTTATCTCTAGGAGACAGAACACGTCTCCTTCCTGAGCGGTATGACGGCTGCTTGGTGCCATGGTGCTTATACTTGCGTAATGTTGTTTGTACAGATGAACGTGGTACCTTCAGGCGTTTGGAAATTGCTCCCAAGGATGATCCAGACTTGTGGGGATCTTGGCTTAATTCTTTTGATTTCCCATGATGTCAAGCAAAGTTGAGTTTGAGTTTGAAGGTTTAGCACTGAGTTTGAAGGTAGCCCTTGAAATACATCCACAGGTTCACCTCCAATTGACTCAAATGATGTCAATTAGCCTATCAGAAGATTCTAAAGCCATGAAATCCATTTCTGGAATTTTCCAAGCTGTTTAAAGGCACAGTCAACTTAGTGTATGTAAACTTCTGACCCACTGGAATTGTGATACAGTGAATTATAAGTGAAATAATCTGTCTGTAAACAATTGTTGGAAAATGACTTGTGTCATGCACAAAGTAGATGTCCTAACCGACTTGCCAAAACTATAGTTTGTTAACAAGAAATGTGTGGAGTGGTTGAAAAACGAGTTTTAATGGAGTACCTAATAACTTGGCCACTGAGTGTATATATATGTATGAACTACAAATAAATGGCTAATATGTGTACCTTAAAATAAAGTCTCACAGAATTATCAGCATAGCAATAAAGCACGTTGTGGTGACTTTTTAACCAAGAATGTAAAGAAAACTGTACGCTATTACACCTCGTTTTATCAAAACCACATGTCAGAGGCATGAAAAAATATCAAATGGACTTGAAAATGGGTGGTATAGCCTATGCTCCAATATGTAATATTGTTCCACGAAAACAATGACATTTGCCAAGGCAGAGATTGGATGAACTTGCTCGGGTAGCCCATCAATTGAGCACTTTGAAGTAGTTGTTGACAATCAGATGGAAACGTCATGACTGGTTGTTTTTATGCCACAATAAAAGTTAAATGGCAAATCTTTACAACTAGGCCCACAGAGATCCTATATGTAATTTTATGATTAGGCCCATACGTGCAAGCGCGTGCACATATAGGAGGTCGCATACCGGGAATAAATGTATTCTACTTTCACCCCTGGTACAGACTAGACCAGCCAGTTCTGAATGAAAGATAATTCAAAGTAGGTCTTCATGAAAAATCAACGAGACAAAATTGAATTTTGGATCAAATTACAGAGGTTAGCTAAGTAGCGTATCCATGACGACAAGTCTGAACTAGGCCAATTTGAACGTGCTGATTCGAGGTAAATATGTATTCCTGGAGAACGGCCATTTGCTGTTCTTGGCTTATTTACATTATTAAAACATGCGGCTGTGTTCAGAATCAGCTAATATTCCCAATTAACAGCATAATTGATTATTCAAGCGAGGGTGGCTTAGTGTCCAGGTGGTCAGGACCAATAGGTCACTATCAATAAACATCAATCAGGTGCATTCGATTTGCCTGCTGGGGGGCAAGGGGACCCTCACCTCCTCTAAAACCGTTGACCACTACGTGCTGCTTTCATTATTTTTACATAAATATTAACTATTTGTTTGTAATATCAAAGGTCAGATTATTCCATGTACAATGCCTTGCAAAAGTATACATCCCCCTTAGCGTTTTTCCTATTTTGTTGCATTACAACCTGCATTTTACATTTATTTTGAAGTGAAGTGAAAAAATTACTTCTACAAAACAATATATGGAAAAGTGGTCTGTGCAAACTATATGTATTCACCCCCTTTCCTATGAAGCCCCTAAATAAGATCTGGTGCAACCAATTACCTTCAGAAGTCACATAATTAGTCAAATAAAGTCCACCTTTGTGCAATCTAAGTGTCACATGATCTTAGTATATATACACCTGTTTGAAAGGCCCCAGAGTCTGCAACACCATCAAGCAAGCGGCACTATGAAGACCAAGGAGCGCTCCAAACAGGTCAGGGACAAAGTTGTGGAGAAGTACAGATCAGGGTTGGGGTATAAAAAATATCCAAAACTTTGAACATCCGACGGATCACCATTACATTCATTATTAAAAATAATATGGCACCACAACAAACCTGCAAAGATAGGGCCACCCACCAAAACTCAAGGACCAGGCAAGGAGGGCATTAATCAGAGAGGCAACAAAGAGACCAAAAATAACCCTGAACGAGCTGCAAAGCTCCACAGCGGAGATCTGTCCATAGGACCACTTTAAGCCCTACACTCCACAGAGCTTGGTTTTATAGAAGAGAGGCCAGGAAAAAAAGCCATTGCTTAAAGAAAAAAAACAAGCAAACACATTTGGTGTTCGCTAAAAGGCATGTGGGAGACTCCCCAAACAATGGAAGAAGGTACTCTGGTCAGATAAGACTAAAATGGAGCTTTTGGGCATCAAGGAAAACGCTATGTCTGGCACAAACCCAACACCTCTCATCACCCCGAGAACACCAGTGAAGCATGGTGGTGGTAGCATCATGCTGTGGGGATGTTTTTAAATCGGCAGGGACTGGGAAACTTGTCAGAATTGAAGGAATGATGGATGGCACTAAAAAAAGGGAAATTCTTGAGGGAAACCTGTTCCAGTCTTCCAGAGAATGGAGACTTTCCATTAGGACAATGACCTTAACTAAGCATACTGCTAAAGCAACACTCGGGTGGTTTAAAGGGAAACATTTAAATGTCTTGGAATGGCCTAGTCAAAGCCCTCAATCCAATTTAGAATCTTTGGCATGACTTAAAGATTGCTGTACACCAGCGGAACCCATCCAACTTGAAGGAGCTGGAGCAGTTTTGCCTTGAAGAATGGGCAAAGATCTCAGTGGCTATATGCCAAGCTTATAAAGACATACCCCAAGAGACTTGCATCTGCAAATCCTGCAAAAGCTGGCTCTACAAAGTATTGACTTTGGGGGGGGGGGGGGTGAATAGTTGCGCACGCTTGAAAGTTCTGTTTTTTTGTCTTATTTCTTGTTTGTTTCACAATAATACATATTTTGCAACTTCAAAGTGGTAGTCATGTTGTGTAAATCAAATGATACAAACCCCCCAAAAATATATTTTAATTCCAGGTTGTAAGGCATCAAAATAGGAAAAATGCCAAGGTAGGTGAATACTTTCGCAAGCCACTATATGTAGAGTGGTACTCAGTAATGTGTTGTATTGGATTTGCCCAAAACATAACACTTTGTATTCAGGATAAAAAGTGAATTGCTTTGCCAAGTGTTTTGCAGTATTACATGTTAATTCTGTACAGGCTTCCTTCTTTTCACTCTGTCAATTAGGTTAGTAATATGGAATAACTACAATGCTATTGATCCAGCCTCAGATCTCTCCTATCACAGCCATTAAACTCTAACTGTTTTAAAGTCACCCTGTACCATTGTAGTGTATTGATACACCATCAAATGTGTTATTAATAACTTCACCATGCTCAAAAGGATATTCAATGTCAGCTTTTTTTACCCATCTACCAATAGGTGGCTTTCTTTGCAAGGCATTGGAAAACCTCCCTTGTCTTTGTAGTTGAATCTGTGAAATTCACTGCTTGATTGAGGGACCTCACAGATAATTGTATGTATGATGTACAAAGATGAGGTACTGTATAGTCATTCAAAAGTTTTAAACACTATTATTACGCACAAGCGTGAGTCCATGTAACTTATTGTGTGACTTGTTGAACAAATATTTACTCCTGAATTATTTAGGCATAAAGGGGTTGAATAGTTATTGACTGCAGACATTTCAGCTTTAAATGTTTTATTAATTTGTTCAAATTTCTAAAAACAAAATTCCACTGACATTATTGGGTATTGTGTGTAGGCCTGTCACGCCCTGGCCATAGAGGCTTTTATTCTGGTGAGGCCAGGGTGTGACTATGGTGGGCATTCTAGTTTCTTTATTTCTATGTTTTCTGTTTCTATGTTTTGGCCGGGTATGGTTCTCAATCAGGGACAGCTGTCTATCGTTGCCTCTGATTGGGAATCATACTTAAGCAGCCTGTTTTCCTTTGTATTTTGTGGGTAGGTGTCTTTGTTAGTAGCCTGTATAGCCCTAGTAAGCGTCACGTTCATTTGTGTTGTTTCTTGTTTTTGTTGGCGACATTCTGAATAAAAAATAAATGTACACTCACCACGCTGCACCTTGGTCCGGTCATTTCCCTGACGACGTTCGTGACAAGGCCAGTGACACAAACGCAACAAAATTAGGAATTGATGTTTCCACTCATGAAAAGAATGCAGTTATTTGCTGTATAATTCTGATGATAGAGCTAAATGTGCGTAATTGTTTTGCATGGAATAATCAGAAATGTGTAGTTCTGACTATGCTCTTCGAGAGGTGACGATATTATAACCAAATAGATAACATTTATTTAACAATCACTTTAACACGGCATGTAGTCGTCAATGCTTTTAGTGGAGCTGGGGGTCTGCTTGTCCCCTGGCAGCCAAATTGAACACTCTGCGTCGTATTGTGAAGTTTTATTGATAACAACCTACAAGAAACGACAATCCCTCTCTCACCCACAATGGTTCAGATGACATACCCCTGATCAGAGGAAGATGTACAGTTCATATGGAATGCATTCGCAAAGTTTTCAGACCCCTTGGCTTTTTCCACATTTTGTTACAGCCTTATTTTAAAATATATATTTCTTAACTCATCTACACACAAAACCCCATAATGACAAAACGAAAACAGATTTTTTGCACGATAAAAATACCTTATTTACATAAGTATTCAGACCCTTTGCCATGAGACTCGAAATTGAGCTCAGGTGCATCCTGTTTCCATTGGTCATCATTGAGATGTTTCTACAACTTGATTGGAGTCCACCTGTGGTAAATTCAATTGATTGGACATGATTTGGCACCTGTCTATGTAAGGTCCCAGAGTGGACTCCAATCAATTTGAAGAAACAAAGTCTGAACACTTATGTAAATAAGGTATTTGTTTTTATTTTTAATACATTTGAAAAAATTGTAAAAACCTGTTTTCGCTTTGTCATTATGGGGTATTGTGTGTAGATTGATGAGTTTTGTATTTTTATTTAATCAATTTTAGAACAAGGCTGTAACGCATCAAAATGTGGAAAAAGGGAAGCTGAGTACTTTCCTAATGCACTGTAAATATCCCAAAACGGCCAACTACAGCCAAGGTAGATGGAACACTTAAAAATACATCTTTATTTAACTAGGCAAGTCAGTTAAGAACAAATTCTTAGTTTCAATGACGGCCTAGGAACAGTGTGTTGCCTTGTTCAGGGGCAGAATGACATATTTTAACCTTGTCAGCTCAGAGATTTGATCTTGCAACCTTTCGGTTACTAGTCCAATGCGCTAACCAATAGGCTACTTGCTGCTCCATCATGTTCATTTGTATTCTGAGTAAACTTTACAGATGGTATAGACATTGAAGCAAGAACACTTACCCTCAGATGGACAAAGAGGTTCATTGTTTTTTCTGTTTAAATGTTTGCAAATGGCTTTGAATTTCTCAACAGTATTTTCAGGTATCATAAAATGAACAGCAGATGTTGACCTTTTCAGCAGCATGTTGAAAGTGTCATACAGTGGTTGAGTGTCAACTTATTTATACCATTGGTTGATTGGTTTGACCTGATTATCTACACATTGGGCCTGGTTAGGAGAATGGAAATGTACATGTATAAATGTATTGTGTAGATCAAATATGATCTACGGTCAGATAGATTTAAATATTCTAGGAAATTGTGTGATCTATTCATTATATTTCTATCTGCAACATGAAGTTCCAGATAAAGCCCTGCCATTAGTTGATGGCAGCCAATCCAACAAACAGTTCCAGATAAAGCCCTGCCATTAGTTGATGGCAGCCAATCCAACATACAGTTCCAAGTAAAGCCCTGCCATTAGTTTATGGCAGCCAATCCAACATACAGTTCCAGATAAAGCCCTGCCATTAGTTGATGGCAGTCAATCCAACATACAGTTCCAGATAAAGCCCTGCCATTAGCTGATGGCAGTCAATCCAACATACAGTTCCAGATAAAGCCCTGCCATTAGTTGATGGCAGCCAATTCAACATACAGTTCCAGATAAAGCCCTGCCATTAATTGTGGCAGCCAATCCAACATACAGTTCCAGATAAAGCCCTGCCATTAGTTGATGGCAGCCAATCCAACATACAGTTCCAGATAAAGCCCTGCCATTAGTTGACGGCAGCCAATCCAACATACAGTTCCAGATGAAGCCCTGCAATGGTCTTCAAAGGAACTGAACTTTTGCCCAACATATCAAAGGGGTTGTGGGCGTTAGATGCTCTTTGATGTAAAATACTACCAATAGTGCCAGAAACCTGGCAATTAACAATAATGAAAGTAACGCAACAGAGATCAGATGGCAAAGATAATGATCAAGACATGGCCAAATGGATACTGAGGACAAATATTCAGAAGAGGAATTTGCTTTGGAATAGGGACTAAGTTACAGTATGAGCTAAGTTCATGTAAGAGTATGTAACTTGTTTTTCTCAGTGCGAGCCAAAGGTAACTGGGAGTTACAGTGACAGGAGTGTATAATGTACAAAGGTAGGATCTTATTTTTAGCCATTTTCCAACAATAGGAAATGTGGATTATAATTAATGCATATATATTTGTAGGGGTCTGAAATTTCAAGTCTGAAATTTCAAAGTGGAAATTTTAGATGCCTTTTTAAATCTCAAATACAATATAAGTTTTAAATGTCCTCAAAGGTTAATCAAATTAAGATCCTACATCTGTAGAAGACAAAAGTGAACTTCTTTGTCCTACCTCCTCCTAATTTAGCAGGTAATAAAAGAGACAGTCATAGCAGATGCTCGCTTTGTATTATGCAAATCAGATTTTCTGGGGGCTGTATTGATTCAGACCTCCTACTGACTCATAGCTGAATGTCTTGTATTTCGTAAGATCATTTTGCAGATGGGCTCTTTGCCAATAAGCACAATGAATGTCGGGGTGCATGAGAGTCATCCAAGTGAGTAGGTGTTGAACCATAGGGGCATTTTGTCTTTCTTGGCGCTACGTGTGTAAGCCAACATACTTCGGCCCTGCGAAGATAAAATCAAGCTGTGAAGACGCGGGAGGTGTCAAATGTAATCAATGGGAGGTTCTTTGGATAAGGGCATGAGCTGAGCAAACAGTTAGAATCTCAATTCACTGTGGCTTGCATCAGGGAAATGAGCCCCTGAGCAACGGTTCTCCTGCGTAGGGATATGCTGATTATCACTTCAATAGGTGTATTAAACATGGCGGATGTGTGATGTTTTCATAAGATGAAAATGTCTGGGTGCTCTCTAGAGGAAGCCTTCCCTGTTCACCTTCCTTTCCTCCCTGATCATTTCATCGATAGCGCTTGACGCTTGGCAGAATCTTTATCTGTTGAGGAAGCCGGTGTGGATTGGAAAGGGAGGGGTGGAGAGAGTGAGTCAAGGAAGGTGTTTGAGAGGTTGTTAGCGAGCACAACTGTTTCTGGCAGTTTGACCTTTCGAATCAGACCATTGCTTGAACCTGCTTCTCCTCTAGGGATGCCATGAGAGCCGATGCCACCTGAATGTGCTCCCGAGTGGTACAGCGGTATAAGGTACTGCATCTAAGTGCTAGAGGCATCACTACAGACCATTTTGTTATGTTACTGCCTTATTCTAAAATGCATTAAATAAAAAATAAAAATCTCAATCTACACACAATACCCCATAATGACGAATCGTAAACAGGTTTTTACAAATTGATGCAAATGTATTAAATATAAAAAACAGAAATGCCTTATTTACTTAAATATTCAGACCCTTTGCTATGAGACTCTAAATTGAGCTCAAGTGCATCCTTTCTCCATTATCATCCTTGAGATGTTTCTACAACGTGATTGGAGTCCACCTGTGGCCAATTCAATTGAATGGACATGATATAAAAGGCACACACCTGTCTACATAAGGTCCCACAGGTGGCCTCCAATCAAGTTGTAGAAATATCTCAAGGATGACCAATGGAAACAGGATGCAACTGAGCTCAATTTCGTGTGTCATACCTTCCGGACAGTAGCAGCATCCACCTTCTGGACATTAGCAGCATCCAGCGGATGGAATGAGCCGACACTTTGTACGCTATTCAGAAGAGGACTGCACAAGGAGGTTCAGATGGAACTGACCTGTCCAGATGACAACCTCTCCTTGGACTCCATCCCTCTGGATAACTGTTGTGGAATTACAACATTATGTTAATCACATTACTTTTATATTAGAGTGTATCCCTATATTAATACATTCACACTGTCTGTTATATCTAATAGGCAACAGAATAGTGTTCGTATACCTCTGTGTGAATTGAGATTTTAACACTGACAGTAGATTTACAATGATTTGGTGATAAGACAACATTTCATTCCATGATTGGGGTCTGTGTGCCTGTCTGTCGGGGCCAGGGAGACCCAATCTCATTTTCCTCTCCTATTTGGCAGATGAACACTGAACTTAATCATTTTAAAAATGTATTTATTTGATAAGGGGAGGTAATAACAGGTGATGAGTGAGTCCAGGTGAGTCCAATATCGCTGATGCACGTTGTAGCGGTATTTATTAGAGAGGGGTAAGGAAAGCTTTTGTTCGGGCGCCAGGCAGGTATTAACCATGCCGAAAGGAAAAGAGTAGACTAGAGAGAACCACTACCAGACCCACACACATCAGCAGAAGAGACTGCCTAGAGTGTAGCCTGTTTACCAGATAGCCAGTGGAGAGAAAAAAGAATACGCACCATATAAAACCCACATCACAGAACAGGGGTAACCCAAACAAGAATACCTCATACAATAATACTAATACTAATAATGGCATAGCAATTCAACAGCAACTTCATACAAGAACGAACCCAGTCCTCAACATAGGATTTGCAATAATCTATATTATTTTCTAGTGGATGAGTGCAGAGGGTATGAATGTGGGGGGTGTTCATCGACACAACAAAGGCCTTAAAAATGTCCAGTCTTCTCGGCCACATGTCATTAGTACATCTCAATACAGTTCACATAACAATACACAATTTGCAAGCAACCTCCCTTTTAACTGAAATGTCCAAATACTTCTGGCAGGGCAATAATAGTCCAGCTCTAATGAACTTCAATGGGAAGTGCATTGGAAAAATAGAGAGTCTGTTGCAGGGTAAAGCACTGGAACGATAGAAGGAAGAGAAAAATAGAAAGAGAACAAGAGAGATCTTAGCTCTGGTCTTCAGGCGTGCAGGTGTACTGTCTGACTGTCCGATGGTTTGTATGTTAAAGCTTCGCAACAATGTTGCTACTAATCCATGCGATCCATAACGGGCGCGGTCCCAAACGAAAACAACCACAACCTAGAGCGATTACACCGATGATTGAGTTAAATACTCTATAAACTACACACGCTGAAAACAAACAAAACTTATACAGCACACACAATCAAACTGTCGCGCCACCAAAGAGCCCCTCCCCAACGAGCTGAACGAGCTCTCTTTATTTTCTCCTTCCTTACTGCTCATGCGCTCTTAAAGTGGCAGTGCACGGTGAAGGCTCCGTGCAGATTTCGCAACATAGTGAGGAGGGAGGCAGGTGTGTGTAATGGATGATAGGAGTGCGTGATGCAGGGCAGTCTGGCGCCCTCAAGCACCGGGGGGGAGCAGACATGACAGATATCTAAGGAAGTCTCAAGGTTTTGCTCACCTGAGGTAGAATATCTCCTGACAAGCAGTAGTCCACACTAAATAGCTAGAGAGTTTTAATCTGTATATTTTGTAGCTGTCTGCATACCACCACAGACCGATGCTGGCACATAATGAGCTGTATTCTGCAATAAGCAAACAGGAAAATGCTCATCCAGAGGCTTCTAGTGGCCTGGGACTTTCATGCAGAGAAACTTAAATCAGTTTTACCAAATTTCACCAGCGTGTTAGTACATGGGCATCCAGAGGGAAAAAACTCTAGACCACCTTTACTCCACACACAGAGACGCGTACAAAGCTCTCCCTCGCCCTCCAATTGGCAAATCTGACCATAATTCTATCCTCCTGATTCCTGATTACGGGTCAGTAAAAAAAGTGGTCAGATGAAGCAGATGCTAAGCTACAGGGCTGTTTTGCTGGCACAGACTGGATTATGTTCTGGGATTCTTCCAATGGCATTGAGGAGTACACCACATCAGTCACTGGCTTCATCAATAACTGCATCGATGATGTCGTCTCCACAGTGACTGTACATACATACCCCAACCAGAAGCCATGGATTACAGGTAGCATACACACTGAGCTAAAGGCGAGTGCTGCCTCTTTCAAGGAGCGGAACTCTAACCCGGAAGCTTATAAGAAATCCCACTATGCCCTACAACGAGCCATCAAACAGGCAAAGCGTCAATACCAGGACTAAGAAAAAATCAAATCAAATTGTATTTGTCACATACACATGGTTAGCAGATGTTAATGCGAGTGTAGCGAAATGCTTGTGCTTCTAGTTCCGACAATGCAGTAATAACAAGTAATCTAACTAACAATTCCAAAACTACTGTCTTGTACACAGTGTAAGGGGATAAAGAATATGTACATAAGGATATATGAATGAGTGATGGTACAGAGCAGCATAGGCAACATACAGTAGATGGTATCGAGTACAGTATATACATATGAGATGAGTATGTAAACAAAGTCACATAGTTAAAGTGGCTAGTGATACATGTATTACATAAGAATACAGTCGATGATATAGAGTACAGTATATACGTATGCATATGAGATGAATAATGTAGGGTAAGTAACATTATATAAGGTAGCATTGTTTAAAGTGGCTAGTGATATATTTACATCATTTCCCATCAATTCCCATTATTAAAGTGGCTGGAGTTGAGTCAGTGTCAATTTGTTGGCAGCAGCCACTCAATGTTAGTGGTGGCTGTTTAACAGTCTGATGGCCTTGAGATAGAAGCTGTTTTTCAGTCTCTCGGTCCCAGCTTTGATGCACCTGTACTGACCTCGCCTTCTGGATGATAGCGGGGTGAACAGGCAGTGGCTCGGGTGGTTGATGTCCTTGATGATCTTTATGGCCTTCCTGTGACATCGGGTGGTGTAGGTGTCCTGGAGGGCAGGTAGTTTGCCCCCGGTGATGCGTTGTGCAGACCTCACCACCCTCTGGAGAGCCTTACGGTTGAGGGCGGAGCAGTTGCCGTACCAGGCGGTGATACAGCCCGACAGGATGCTCTCGATTGTGCATCTGTAGAAGTTTGTGAGTGCTTTTGGTGACAAGCCAAATTTCTTCAGCCTCCTGAGGTTGAAGAGGCGCTGCTGCGCCTTCTTCACAATGCTGTCTGTGTGAGTGGACCAATTCAGTTTGTCTGTGATGTGTATGCCGAGGAACTTAAAACTTGCTACCCTCTCCACTACTGTTCCATCGATGTGGATAGGGGGGTGTTCCCTCTGCTGTTTCCTGAAGTCCACAATCATCTCCTTAGTTTTGTTGACGTTGAGTGTGAGGTTATTTTCCTGACACCACACTCCGAGGGCCCTCACCTCCTCCCTGTAGGCCGTCTCGTCGTTGTTGGTAATCAAGCCTACCACTGTTGTCGTCCGCAAACTTGATGATTGAGTTGGAGGCGTGCGTGGCCACGCAGTCGTGGGTGAACAGGGAGTACAGGAGAGGGCTCAGAACGCACCCTTGTGAGGCCCCAGTGTTGAGGATCAGCGGGGAGGAGATGTTGTTGCCTACCCTCACCACCTGGGGGCGGCCCGTCAGGAAGTCCAGTACCCAGTTGCACAGGGCGGGGTCGAGACCCAGGGTCTCGAGCTTGATGACGAGCTTGGAGGGTACTATGGTGTTGAATGCCGAGCTGTAGTCGATGAACAGCATTCTCACATAGGTATTCCTCTTGTCCAGATGGGTTAGGGCAGTGTGCAGTGTGGTTGAGATTGCATCGTCTGTGGACCTATTTGGGCGGTAAGCAAATTGGAGTGGGTCTAGGGTGTCAGGTAGGGTGGAGGTGATATGGTCCTTGACTAGTCTCTCAAAGCACTTCATGATGACGGATGTGAGTGCTACGGGGCGGTAGTCATTTAGCTCAGTTACCTTAGCTTTCTTGGGAACAGGAACAATGGTGGCCCTCTTGAAGCATGTGGGAACAGCAGACTGGTCCCGCTCCTATCTTCTCCCTTATCCAAAGGACCTCCCATTGATTACATTTGACACTTCCCGCATCTTTGCAGGGCCCGAAACTTGTTGGCTTACACATGTAGCGCCAAAAATCACAAAAGGCCCCTGTTGTTCAACACCTACTCACTCGGATGACTCTCATGCACCCCGACGTTCATTTTGCTTATTGTCAAAGAGCCCATCTGTAAAATGATCATAAATTACACAATACTTCCAGCTATGAGCCAGGAGCTCTCGATCACCGACGTTGCAATTCCTCTCTGCTGGGGAAAGTTTCTTAGAGTAACATGCACACGGATATTTCTGTGGATTACCTTGTTGTTGAGACAGAACTTCCCCCACGCCCACCTCTGAAGCGTCCACCTCCACCACAAAGGATATTGTGGGATCTGGGTGTTTAAGCAATGGGACGGAGGAGAAACGTCCCTTCAGTAGGCGGAAGCCTTGTCTGCTGCTGGACTCCAGTGCAACCAACGGGGATGACCCTGAGGTGAGAGGTGCGGTAATGGAGCTGAAGTTCCTGATGAAATGGCAGTAGAAT
The DNA here is from genome assembly GCF_057628025.1 of Oncorhynchus mykiss. Taxonomy (NCBI): domain Eukaryota; kingdom Metazoa; phylum Chordata; class Actinopteri; order Salmoniformes; family Salmonidae; genus Oncorhynchus; species Oncorhynchus mykiss. The sequence goes on along the minus strand of NC_143047.1, from coordinate 4,566,477 downwards.
TTGGCAAAACCCAAAAACCGTTGTAACCCCTTTATGGTGGTTGGGACTGGCCAGGACTGGCCAGGACCTGACCCTGACCCTGACTCTTGATGTCCATCTTCACTCCTTGTGGGCTGATTTGGTAGCCAAGGAAGGAGATAGCCTCCCGATGAAACTGGAACTTCTCAGCCTTGACAAACAAACAGTAGGTTAGCCAGGAGGCGTTTCAGGACTACTCGGACGTGAGCGATGTGATCCTCCAAGGTAGCCTAGTAGGCCAGGATGTCGTCAATATACATGACCACCTGGCATCCGAGCATGCCCCGAAATACTTCATTGACGAATGCCTGGAACACTGACGGAGCATTGGCTAAGCCAAATGGCATCACCAAATACTCATAGTGACCAGACATCGTGCTAAAAGCTGTCTTCCAGTCACCCCCCTCCCGGATGCGGATGATATTGTATGCACACCGCAGGTTCAATTTGGTAAAGAACAGGGCCCTGTGAAGCTGCTCGATGGCTGCCGGCACCAACAGGAGAGAGTAATGGTACTTGGTGGGGATTTCATTGAGTCCTCTGTAATCAATACATGGGAGTAACCACATCCTTCTTGGCCACGAAGAAGAAATCTGCCGACGCAGGAGAAGTGGACGTGCGGAAGAAACCTTGTTCGAGAGCCTCATGGATGTACTCTTCCATGGCCTGAGTTTCAGCCAGCGACAGAGGGTAGATCAAATCAAATTGTATTTTTCACATTTCACATTTTTCACATGCTTACATACAAGCCCTGACCAACAATGCAGTTATAATTTTAAAACAACTTATTAAAGTGACTATGCATAGATAATAACAGAGAGTAGCAGCAGTGTAAAAAGTGTGCGGGGACAATGCAAATAGTCTGGGTAGCCATTTGATTAGGTTTCAGGAGTCTTATAGCTTGGGGATATAAGCAGTTTAGAACCCTCTTGGACATAGACTTGGCGCTCCAGTACCGATTGCCATGTGGTAGCAGAGAGAACCGTCTATGACTAGGGTGGCTGGAGTCTTTGACAATTTTTAGGGTCTTCCTCTGACACCACCTGGTATAGACATCCTGATGGCAGGAAGCTTGGCCCCAGTAAAGTACTGGGCCGTACGCACCACACTCTGTAGTACCTTGCTGTCGGAGGCCAAGCAGTTGCCACACCAGGCAGTGATGCTCTCGATGGTGTAGCTCTGGAACCTTTTGAGGATCTGAGGACACATGCCAAATCTTTTCAGTCTCCTGAGGGGGAATAGGTTTTGTCATGCCCTCTTCACAACTGGACCATGTTAGTTTGTTGGTGATGTGGACACCAAGGAACTTGAAGCTCTCAACCTGCTTCACTACAGCCAAGTCGATGAGAATGGGGGCGTGCTCGGTCCTCCTTTTCCTGTAGGTCACAATCATCTCCTTTGTCTTGATCACGTTGAGGGAGAGGTTGTTGTCCTGGAACCACACGACCACACCACATCCTCCCTATAGGATGTCTCGTCGTTGTCATTGGCAAACATACATTTAAAAACTGTCTAAGCGGAGGTACCTTAGTAAAGGTAGTGTCCATATTGTGAATAGTAAACACATCCGCACTACACTCTTCCTCTTCCTGTATGAAATTTGCCCTTTCCGAATGTCTCTCTTTCCCCCCTTGAGTCGTTTTAGGAGCCTGTGTGCTCGTTTTGTAATTCTGCAGGCCCTCTTTATGTGCCCCATCTTACCACAGTTGTGAAACTTTTCTCCCGTGAACTTGCACTAATTTGTCCACCACATCTGTAGCATTTTCCCTCCTACTGTGTCTTCGCACGCGCGCGTCCATTTTGTCAATTGTCCCCGCCGCCGGTTGGCCCCCTTCGCTCAGGCAGTTCAAATCCTTCATGTTCTTGATGGCTGCTTCAATGGCCTGTGCTTTCCTTAGTGCTGTGTCAAATGTCAAAATCTCCTCAAGTAAAAGGCTCCGCTGTATCTTATCATCATTTACCCCACATACTAATCTGTCACGTAGCATCACTGTGAGGGTGTCGCCATAGTTACAGTCCTGTGCTAGCTTCCTTAGATCCGCCACATATTCAATAATACTTTCCTCTGGTTTCCTATTTCTCGAGTTGAATTTCCACCTTTGTACTATTTCACTCGGTTGAGGATTTAAATGTGTTGTCAGTAGACTCACCAAGTTCTCAAATTATTTCTCTCCTGGCTTTGCTGGGCTCAGTAAATTCGTCATCAAGGTGAAAGCTTGCAAGGCCACACAGCTCAGTAGAATGCCCATTTCTTTGCCACGTCGGCGATCTCATTTGCAACAAAAAAATGGTTTGAGAATTTCACAATATTCTTCCCACAACTGTGTCTTGTTGTCAAATGGTCCCACCGATCCTACTGTGCCTAATATCCTGTCCGTCGTCCAGTCACTGCTGCAAAAGTGAGGGTGAAGTATGTGCTAGCTTCACCACATTAATAGCTTTCACTTGCTTAGCTTAGCCTTTCCTAGCTAACTAGCATGCTAATATTCACTCACGGTAGTTTCACCGTTCATAACTCATAAAACTCCGTAGTCTCACTGAAAACTTATCACGATTTTGCCTCGTCGCCAAATGTAGCATCTTGAATAGACCAACATATAATTGGAGAACATAGGATGTAATCTTTACTTGTCATTTATTAGGAACTGATTTACACCACCATCTATCATGGATACCAATACTCAACTAACTATCTCTATTGCTCACAGAACAGTTACCAACCTAGGACCGGTGATAGCGCCACCTATTGGTTAGATGAGCCAGCATCATTTATCACTCTATAACAGTACATATGTCCAAGTGAATGATAACCAGCCATATGTTAGCTATTGCGATTATTTAAAGTTCTATTCAAAAATGTATCTGTACCCATTTTGTGGGTTGGTAAGGAATTCATGTAGTACCTGACATATGTTGGAAGACGTGTGCTAAAAGTTGGGGATAGTTGGGAGAAATGGAATACAAATGTGATTTTTTTTTAACCCTAATTTAAACCACTTCGGTAGAACGACCCATATAGCCATATGTAGCAGAGTTCTGAACGTGCATTAAATTCACTTCACAGTTAGCTTGAAATGCCACAGATTGATCCAACTTTTGGGTGGCTCAAACCTTTAGAATATTCTCAAGGAGGGCTTGTTAGCAAAACAGAGGACCAGAGTTTGAGCTGAATTGTTGGGAAGTATATTCGTTTAGCAAGAAACATGATGTCCATAACACATACCATATGTTTTTTTTTCCAGGCCTAGTGTGAGCCTGGATTGTGCTGCTGTTCCAGCGGATGAGAGAGGGGTATTGGTTAGGATGAGTCAAGACGACAAGCATGACCCTGGGACACTGGTGGAGGAGTTGTAATGTGGTAAGAGAAGGTAAGGGAATGAAGCGTCAACAACAGATCCCAGAACGCTTGGTGATGAGAGGAATTAGACAGGACTGTCTGGACACAAATAAGCAGCTACGGGCGTGCACCAGTTCACTGGGGCAGACTGAGGGGGGGGGGGGGGGGGGGGGGGGGGGTCAGTAGCAATTTCAGCCCGCGAGCCATGGCTTCTGGTTGGGCCATTTGGCTAGGCCTGCTCTGCCAGCTCCTAATGATGAACAAGGTACCATGTATGTGCAAATTGATGATGATAGAGCTGCCATATTGCGAAAAACGTCTCTGTCGGAGGAATTATACAGCCCGCTAATCTAATTGGGCTGCCAAAAAACGGTAAACCAGCATTTACCGCAATAGGCATCACGCATCAGGAAAGGTGCATTTATCTTGTGCAGCACCTTCCTGCGACATGTTAACTTAATTCCTCTGTATGGAACCAACTTAATCTTGTCCAGACCCTATGGCTGGAGACAAAGACGCTTTTTCAGATGTGTTTATTCCAGGCTGGCAGACAAAGAGAGACAGAGCTGCGAGCTGCCCTGTGAACACTGTTAACAAGAGAAAAACATATTTACTTTGCTTAAATCTTACTCTAAAGAATTTATCGCAGCTTTATAAAAGGCTTAAAATATTGTAACTTACCTTATTTTATGAAAGCAAGGCTCTTGAATATTTGCTTTCAATAGCTGAGGTAAGTCAATCACTATGATAATACAACTGAACCATTGCATATACAGTGCCTTGCGAAAGTATTCGGCCCCCTTGAACTTTGCGACCTTTTGCCACATTTCAGGCTTCAAACATAAAGATATAAAACTGTATTTTTTTGTGAAGAATCAACAACAAGTGGGACACAATCATGAAGTGGAACGATATTTATTGGATATTTCAAACTTTTTTAACAAATCAAAAACGTGCAAAATTATTCAGCCCCCTTAAGTTAATACTTTGTAGCGCCACCTTTTGCTGCGATTACAGCTGTAAGTCGCTTGGGGTATGTCTCTATCAGTTTTGCACATCGAGAGACTGACATTTTTTCCCATTCCTCCTTGCAAAACAGCTCGAGCTCAGTGAGGTTGGATGGAGAGCATTTGTGAACAGCAGTTTTCAGTTCTTTCCACAGATTCTCGATTGGATTCAGGTCTGGACTTTGACTTGGCCATTCTAACACCTGGATATGTGTATTTTTGAACCATTCCATTGTAGATTTTGCTTTATGTTTTGGATCATTGTCTTGTTGGAAGACAAATCTCCGTCCCAGTCTCAGGTCTTTTGCAGACTCCATCAGGTTTTCTTCCAGAATGGTCCTGTATTTGGCTCCATCCATCTTCCCATCAATTTTAACCATCTTCCCTGTCCCTGCTGAAGAAAAGCAGGCCCAAACCATGATGCTGCCACCACCATGTTTGACAGTGGGGATGGTGTGTTCAGCTGTGTTGCTTTTACGCCAAACATAACGTTTTGCATTGTTGCCAAAAAGTTCAATTTTGGTTTCATCTGACCAGAGCACCTTCTTCCACATGTTTGGTGTGTCTCCCAGGTGGCTTGTGGCAAACTTTAAACAACACTTTTTATGGATATCTTTAAGAAATGGCTTTCTTCTTGCCACTCTTCCATAAAGGCCAGATTTGTGCAATATACGACTGATTGTTGTCCTATGGACAGAGTCTCCCACCTCAGCTGTAGATCTCTGCAGTTCATCCAGAGTGATCATGGGCCTCTTGGCTGCATCTCTGATCAGTCTTCTCCTTGTATGAGCTGAAAGTTTAGAGGGACGGCCAGGTCTTGGTAGATTTGCAGTGATCTGATACTCCTTCCATTTCAATATTATCGCTTGTACAGTGCTCCTTGGGATGTTTAAAGCTTGGTAAATCTTTTTGTATCCAAATCCGGCTTTAAACTTCTTCACAACAGTATCTCGGACCTGCCTGGTGTGTTCCTTGTTCTTCATGATGCTCTCTGCGCTTTTAACGGACCTCTGAGACTATCACAGTGCAGGTGCATTTATATGGAAACTTGATTACACACAGGTGGATTGTATTTATCATCATTAGTCATTTAGGTCAACATTGGATCATTCAGAGATCCTCACTGAACTTCTGGAGAGAGTTTGCTGCACTGAAAGTAAAGGGGCTGAATAATTTTGCACGCCCAATTTTTCAGTTTTTGATTTGTTAAAAAAGTTTGAAATATCCAATAAATGTCGTTCCACTTCATGATTGTGTCCCACTTGTTGTTGATTCTTCACAAAAAAATACAGTTTTATATCTTTATGTTTGAAGTCTGAAATGTGGCAAAAGGTCGCAAAGTTCAAGGGGGGCGAATACTTTCGCAAGGCACTGTACTCTATGAAAATAGGTAACTTTATTTTCCATACTTTCAACTTCCTGAATCAAACACTCAACCAAGTGTATTAATCTTTTAACCTCATCTTTGTCTCTGGGCAAGTACAGTATACTGTACTACTTTACTTCCCCTTCAGACTGCTTTGATCTTTCCCTTAATAGCTCGCCCGTCCACTCATTCCATCATCTCTCACCACACTCATATCTTTACCCCCACAATATCGTCCAGTGTTTTCTTCATCCTGCATTTTGCTTACCACCATCACAACAACATTTTTGTGCACATATATCCTATTCAATTATATGGTTTTGTGCATCTCACTACCATTCTCTTTGTTCTCTTTACAATCATTCTATTTTCCTCTAGTCTAACTTGACCCCACCCGCTGCACCCCATGTCTCACCATCTGTATCACTCTCAATCTGTTCACCTGCGCCACCCTTTCTCCCACCTTAGTTCGTAGTCCCTCGTTTAGGTTCTAATCTAGAGGCTTACTTTCTAACACGACCATAACACAAGCCTTTTAAATCCTCTGAAATATTTAGTTCGTACATGCAGGCCTGTCTCATTATTCCCTCTATTACTACCCTCCTTTTTTCCTCCATGCGCATGAAAGTTTCATTTGGTTTCATCAAAACTCGCCTTCACTCTCTTCTCTTTGGTCGCTCTCTCTCTCTTTCTTTTATTCATAAATTCATTATGTTCTATCGTTCTCCTTTCCTAATGTGATTCATCTTTTTCACAGAGACTGGTTTAAGCAGCGGTTTCCAAGCAAGAATGTATTAGCCGAGGAAGTAATACAAACACGTACAAAGATTGAGTTCTGGGTATAAAGGATGGGACGGGGTAGGATAAAGTAAAGGTGGACGGGGGATGTGGAGCGCTAGAGATGGTGAAGAGGGATGGAGGAATGAAGAGAGGAAGGGTGAAGAGGGGAAGATGGGCCAGTTATGTAACTAACTCATGGGAATAAAGGCTGCATGCCCCTGCCTTACTGCCCACATTAGAATAGAGAGAGAGAGAGCTTTTGTAGAACATGAAAGGAAGGCAAGCTCAAGAGAGCATGTTCTTTTTGGTTGGTCGGTACACTATCTCTTATATTCGGTGAAAGGTCCAAAAACAAGTAACAACAGGCACGTCCTTGTATTTTAGCAGCACTGAATGTGGCAGACAATAGCCTCTCTTTGAGGCATTGTTACCAGTAAGAAGTACTCCGAAGGCACGGCTTACATTTCTCCTCTCTCAGTGATGGATGCAAACCTTTGAAAACTCCGGGGGAGCACAACATAAGGCAGGACATGAGCCGTCCATCTAACAGCTGTCTTCACTCTGGTATTACTGGCAAATGCCGCTAAGTTAACTGTCAATATACCAGCAGCCATGATGGGTGATCAGTGTTCGTCAATGTTTGCTGCATGCAAACTAACAATGATCTAGCTGATCTAGCCTTAATTTCACAACCCTGTGATTATTACTGCTTACTATACCGGTTATGTTATACTTATAACAGTGCAATAACAGCTTTATGAATGCACATTCAAGTAAAGTGTTCCTGACTCTTCCTGCTCTGTACATGGGCCTTTGTCGACTGACTCCTTCCCTCCTGCTGACACAAAAACACCAGACGACCCTTCTTGTTGTTTTAAATGATTCAATATGTTTCTATCAAACAGCTGTCTGATCTTTAGTTCTCCCAGTGGTACCTCTGATGCATGCTTCACATACATAACTCCAGCATCATAAGGAGAAACACATAGGTTGCGTCCCAAATGGAACCCTATTCCCTACACAGTGCACTTATTTTGTCTTGGGCTCATACGGCTCTGATCAAAAGTAGTGCACTAAGTACGGTGTGATTTTGGACGCATTCACATAGATACATTCCCACATACTGTATCAGTATCAATATTGGAGCAACAGAGTCAACGGCCTAGCCATGATGGTATGTCACCCGGTTACATCATGTCCTGACTAGCTGCTTCTACCTTTGAACAGACTCCGTTTCCCTCTCTCTCAACCCCTCAGACCCTTTATCATTTCTGACAACATGCTGGAGCGAGTGTGTTAGAGTGTGACCCAAAAACCAAGTGACACTTCCGCATGCTGTTGGTCTTTTCAGCTCTTTTTCCCTCTGCCAGGTGACAATAGCTGCCTTGCAAGCTCGGGCTAACGTCAACCAGTGTCATAGCAATGTCAAGAGCGCACTGGAATATTCTGGAGAGCATGTGTTTGTTGTTGACAGCTGTTTCCAATAGCCGCACTAGAAATGCATGCTCAATACAGGGCTCCATTCTGAATGGTTTGCAAGTGTGGAAATGGGAACAGGGCCATAGTCAAAGCTGGATAATGGTAAGAGAGCCTTTGATTATGGTAGATGCTTCATGAGTTATACAAGGTAAACAGAGAAGGCGTTCTGTTGTTCGGAGTGCTTATCCGCCCCATGATACTTCCACACTTCAACACACGGCAAACTGGCTATATTATAACAGGTGTTAATGAATCTTCGGAGACCTACACAAATGGATGAAATAAAACAAGGATGAGTTGTTTTTATCTCCAGTGTGTTCTTTAACAGTTTTATCTCCAGTGTGTGTTTGTGTGTAGTTATGTCTCTCTCTATTGTCTGTCTGTGCGTGTATGCCTGAACGTATATTCTTATGTGTATATTGGTATGTGCATGCATGTGTTTATGTGTGAGTTAGAGTATATACAATAAGTATCTGTGTGCGTCTGTTTACTGTTTGAAAGCGGACCAAGGCCTGGATGGAGAGACAAGCACATCTGGATCTGAACTACCGATATGAGACTCACTGTGAGAGAAAATGAACCAGCTACAGCGAGCAGATACTGCCAAAACGGTAACAGCCCATGCCTCTATACCAGTGCCAAACCTCTTTCATTTAGTGAACAAAATGTCCATCGTCAAGGGAGATGTACACAAAACAAAGCCAAACCTTTAACTTTAATGAGTGCACCAAACCCAGGCACCTTACACACACTAAATAACTACTATCTTTACAAATAAATGTCACTGCTTTTTCTTCTTCATTTGATTTAATATTCAAGGAAGAGGGAGCTTAACGCTAGTCTCAGGTTGTTATGAAACATGACCTGCTCTTCCTGGAAAGCGGTTAAAACAAGAGACACCGTATCAATTAACGTTTCCAAATAAACACAGGTACAATTCACACAGGATAATTACGTATTTCAAATTAGGTTGCTCCGTTAATTGGTGGTCCTTTTGCATTCTCAAGTGATGGCAAAATATGAAACAAATTAAACATTATAGGTAGAGAACCTATTCCCGACCCCGACTCAGGTAGCAACTGCTGATTGAAGAGGGAGAGAAAGTTAGAAAGAAAGTGAGAGAGAGAGAGAAAGAAAGATAGAGAAGGAGATGAGAGGCCAGAGAGATTGAAGTAGCACATTTAAAATGGATTAGTAGGGAGAATGAGGAAGAATAAACAGAGAGCCTGGAAGGTGAGAAATTGATGGATGGACATAGAGATGGGAACAAAGGTGGAGAGATAGAAAAAGTGTGAAATACTGAATGAAAAAAGGAATGTCAGAGATAGAGATGCATATACAGTGCCTAAAGTATGATTATCCCTTGCACAGTCTTCACATTTTGCTGTCTTGATATTTAATTTAAAACTGGATTTTTTTCCTACCGATGTACACAACCTACTCCACATTTTCAAATTAAAAGAACAATTATAGAAAATTGTCCAAATGAATAACACATGTAAAAGTAAGATATCTTGATTGTGTATGTCTCCACACCCGAGTTAGTACTTAATAGAAGCACCTTTGGCAGACATTACAACTGTGAATAATATTGAATAAGATTCTACCATAGACTTAGTTAGACATCTCTTCTTTGTATCCATCCCATTATGGAGTCAGTGACAGCATGAAACTGAAACTGAAAGGGTGCATACTGCCACCAGGTGTGTGTTGTTTGAACAGGTTGGTTATTTACTGCCACCCGCAGTTATGGAATGTTTGCTCATTAATATAATCCATTGGCTGATACCTCCTGATGACCTGGATGAAATGATGTGATCCTTCCTTAACCCATAAACAGTCCCACCCACTTACTTAAATTCCTCAATGGCGCTGCCCATGCTAAAAACAATTGGGGGCGCTAAAGATGTCTATCTACATCGATGTCAGTTACCAACTTTGCACAACTGTTAAGTTGTGCAAAGTAAATTTGATTGGGAATCATTGAATGATAGCAATATTCAAACCTTGTCTTTGATTTTTAAGCTGATGCAAGTCAGGACTGAGACTGCCCCCTTGAGGAACACTAAAAACCTATTGGAAAGCAATTTGTCTCTAACATTAAAATATGTGTAATTGTCCCGCTGCAAATAAAACTAACCCTATCCCAGGGTTAGGTATTCAGAAGACTGAGACAGAGTTTCCCCGAACATTTCATATTGCTTTTGATCCTGACAAACTCTCCAGTCCCTGCCGGTGACAAGTATATCTATAACATGATGCTGGCACTACAATACTTTAAAATACAGAAGGTGAACAACATTGCATTCACTCCATATTAGTGGCCTGTGTTAAAAATCCACTCCAAATCATTCATTCTGTTTGCAACAAGGATGTTAAGTAATACTGCAAGACAACAAGGCAAAGAAGTTAGCTTTTTGGCCTTAAATTAAAAGATTTTCAGGATCAAAAGAGAAATATAAAATTAGCAAATATACAAGTAGTAAAAAGTTAGAAAGGAAGACAGTTTGGAGTCCATGGACCAGAAGTATTCTGTACAATACAGGATGTCGTCCAATTACTTTTTCTTCTCTGACCCTAATGGGAAGTTACAAAGTCTATTAAACAGGTGGAACTCCCCAAGATTGGAACACCATGCTCAAGATAAAAAATGTTTTTTTTAAATTCAACGTCGGAAAGATACAACTATGTACCATTGACAAAACATTTGAGGCAAAACTTGTAGGAAAGACATAGACCAAGGTACATTTGAAAGGCCTTGCCATATGATAGTTAAAAAGCCTTATGATATTAACTTTTATTACCATCTGAGAACACACAAGATTCTTCTGCTTCTTCACAAGCTAGAACCAACCTGAAATGAACCTCTCCAATGCATTCACAGAGGAACAACCTCAACATAAGAGTATTTACGACATCTTGAGATCTGTCACCTCTCAATGTTTTTTTTGTTGTCAATCTACAAACACCCAGATTACAGTAACTCACACATTGTTGCATGTGAAGGAATCATAATACAAGCAATAAAGAGAAGTGTCCTCTATTTCATCTGGGCTGCATTGAAAAGCTCATTAAGGGCCTCCCGGGTGGCGCAGTGGTTAAGGGCGCTGTACTGCAGCGCCAGCTGTGCCACCAGAGACTCTGGGTTAGCGCCCAGGCTCTGTCGTAACCGGCAGCGACTGGGAGGTCCGTGGGGCGACGCACAATTGTCCTAGCGTCGTCCGGGTTAGGGAGGGTTTGGCCGGTAGGGAAATCCTTGTCTCATCGCGCACCAGCGACTCCTGTGACGGGCCAGTGTTTCCTCCGACACATTGGTGCGGGTTGGATGGTCCGGGTTGGATGGCGCTGTTTTAAGAAGCAGTGCGGCTTGGTTGGGTTGTGTATCGGAGGACGCATGACTTCGTCTCTCCCGAGCCCGTACGGGAGTTGTGGCGATGAGACACGATAGTAGCTACTAAAACAATTGGATACCACGAAATTGGGGAGAAAAAGGGGTAAAATTAAAAGAAAAAAGAAAAAGAAAAAAAGAAAAGCTCGTTAAGACACAAAGACGTGAGAGTGAGTAGTGTTTGAACGCTGCTTTGATTATTTTATCATTGCAGCTCTGAAGGTCCATTTCATAACCATCAAACCTTCTCGGTGAGCGTCAAAACGGATCTGGCCCAGAATGTACTCTACCTAGATGGAGTTACCCGAGTATGTATGAGAATGTGAGTGACTGTGTGTGTGTGTGCGTGTGTGCGTGTGTGTGTGTGTGTGTGTTTGTGCATGTCTGTAAATTAGTGCTTGTACTGTGTGTGGGTGAGTGTCTGCACGGGTATTCTTGAGGCAACAAGCGAGCAATTTCACAGACAAGTTCAAACACGAAACACACCGAGCACTAGGCTGCTACTCCAGGGATGCATAAAATATATAATCTAAGTAATCAGAAACAAGATGCTAAACTTTGAAGTTGATTTTTAAAGCTGTTCCTAATCAAATAGAATTATTTACCCAAAAAGGGGGAGATGAGATGTAGCCAAGGCTTTTTTTTTTACTGATCTCATACATAATTTGTATTTCTGAGTTCTTCTGTCAGACATTGTGTTACACAAATATTGTCACACCCTGATCTGTTTCACCTATCTTTGTGCTTGTCTCCACCCCCCTCCAGGTGTCACCCATCTTCCCCATTTTCCTCAGTGTATTTATACCTGTGTTCTCTGTTTGTCTGTTGCTAGTTCGTTATGTCCGTCAAGCCTACCGGCGGTTTTCCCCTTACTCATGTCTTTTTTGAGGTCCTGTTTTCTAGTTTTCATTGTTTGACCACTCTCCCTGCCCTGAGCCTGCTTGCTGTTCTTTACCTTGTCACACCGCCCTGGATTACTGACCTCTGCCTGCCCTGTCCCTGAGACTGCCTGCTGTTCTGTATCTTTTGACTCTGATCTGGATTACTGACCTCTGCTTGACCTGTCATTTTACCTGCCCCTGTTCTAGTAATACACTTTTGTTACTTCGACACTGTCTGCATCTGGATCTTCCCTAAAACGTGTTAGTACGAACTGGCCATGACTGACCCAGCAGACTTGGACCAGCTCTGCAACGCCATCTCCTCCCAAGGAGCCATCATCGGAAGGCACGAGGATTTGCTTCATGGTATTGTGGAAGGTTTCCAGACCTTGGTCGAACGCCATGACCGAGCGTTGAACACATTGCTGGAGCAATTCCGCGGGTTGCCTGTTAGGGAGCCTACTGTTATTCTTTTAAAAGTTGTGTCATACTGCAGCACACGGGCTGCCGCCAAATTCTATGGCATGTTACTTAATTGTTAACCATTGTTACCATTAACACTAGTTAGTGCTAGTTTGACCACCAGAGGGCATCTTTGAGAAGCATTTGATAGCCTTCAATATTGGCTGTACTAGAGAATTTAAAACATTTTTAGTAGGAACATAGTATATTGGATTGATTTTAAGAAATGTAGCTGAATTAATTTGACTAATATTATGGTGTTTCTATTCCAAGAAAAACTAAACCCTCAGGGTTTCCATTAGGATGGAAGGAAAATATGGTGCTGTACAACGTGACGGTCGGGAGTAGGCTACAGTACTAAGAGCATAACATTTCCAGACCCTAATTGTAGTCTAACCAATACCCAAATGGGGTCCCTATGCATGTCTCAGAGCAGCGAGAAACGGTGCTGAAATAGTTGACCACACAATGGAAGGCTATTGCTTCAAATCCTATTGCTTCAAACTTAAATATGCTTTTTAAGTAAAAAACTATGCTACTTTTAACAGCACATTACTCAACACTAGTGAAACTCATGTCGCCGACAGTAGGCCTACAGTATACCAAAAAAACAAAAAAATTCAATGTGACTCTCTGCCATAAATTTGATTTAGAGGATTCTAAATTAATATCTAAGGGGCATTTTTCATTAGGGCAAATCTGATCTGTGAGAAAATCTAAGGGGCTTTCATATCATTCTAAATGAGTTAATAATAATAATAATCGCTTTGTTTAAAAATATGTATATATTTTGGAGATACTTTTATTTTCAAATAACCTAAAGTGAGTGATTGGAATCTGAATTAAGGCCAAAATATTTATTTCTGTTTTTAGAGGGAGAGAAACCATAAACCCACCGTTGCCTATTTTATGGACAAGGACATCCCAGCCAGGTAAACCCTCCCCTAACCCAGTCAACGCTGGGCCAATTGTGCACCGCCCTATGGGACTCCCAATCACAGTCAGATGTGATACAGCCTGGATTTGAACCAGGAACTGTAGTGATGCCTCTTGCACTGAGATACAGTGCCTTAGACCACTGCGCCACTCAAGAGCAATGACCAGTATGATCATTACATATCCAAGAAACGTTGTTTGTAGATTTCAGAGCCTGCTACGCTTGTGAAAAACCAGGTTAATAATAATGCTTTTTCCTCCTTCCACTTGTTAAAGGTTCCCATTGATAAAGTTTATTTTAATCAATTCTTATATTTGAGGTTAACCACAATATATGTTGTACTATTTGTCCGGTATTTTCTGGTGGATTAAACTGAAATTGCAATCAATTTTTTATGGCTTGTATAAAAAATAACTATATTTTTGTTTTCAAATAACCTAAAGTGAGTGAGAAAAATGCATTCTTGAACATGGGGTGAGATATTCTTACGAATTTGTAAATAAAGTCATATTGTTATTTAGAATGATTTATTTCTGTTTTTACGGGGAGAGAAACAAAAAACCAACTGTCACCTCACGGATCTCCCATTTGCAGCCAGCATGGGTTCCAAACCAGCATCTGTAGCAATGCAGTTTGAACAGAGACACAGTGTCTTAGACCACTGTGCCACTTGGGAGGCCCCAACGTTTTTAATGCTGATTAATTGCCTTGCACAAAGTATCAAACTTTGCACAAAGAGGTGTTGGCAAGAGACTATTGTCCTGCTAATAGCCCATAATGGTCTAATATAATACATGGTGAGTCTATTGTCCTGCTAATAACCCATGATGGTCTATCATAATACATGGTGAGTCTATTGTCCTGCTAACAGACCATAATGGTCTATTATAATACATGGTGAGTCTATTGTCCTGCTAATAACCCATAATGGTCTATTATAATACATGATGAGACTATTGTCCTGCTAACAGACCATAATGGTCAATTATAATACATGGTGAGTCTATTGTCCTGCTAATAACCCATAATGGTCTAGTATAATACATGATGAGTCTATTGTCCTGCTAATAACCCAAAATGGTCTATAATAATACATGGTGAGTCTATTGTCCTGCTAATAACCCATCATGGTCTATTATAATACATGGAGAGTCTATTGTCCTGCTAATATCACATAAAGGTCTATTATAATACATGGGGAGTCTATTGTCCTGTTAATAACCCATACTGGTCTATTATAGTACATGGGAAGTCTATTGTCCTGCTAATAACCAATACTGGCCTATTATAATACATGGGGAGTCTATTGTCCTGTTAATAACCCATATTGGTCTATTATAGTACATGGGTAGTCTATTGTCCTGCTAACAGCCATAATGGTCTAGTAAAATACATGGTGAGTCTATTGTCCTGCTAACAGCCCACAATGGACTAGTATAATACATGGTGATTATATTGTCCTGCTAATAACCCATACTGGTCTAGTAAAATACATGGTTAGTCTATTGTCCTGCTAATAGCCCATAATGGTCTAGTATAATACATGGTGAATCTATTGTCCTGCTAATAACCCATAATGGTCTATTATAGTACATGATGAGTCTATTGTACTGCTAATAACCCATAATGGACTAGTATAGTACATGCTGATTTTATTGTCCTGCTAATTACCCATAATGGTCTAGTAAAATACATGGTGAGTCTATTGTCCTGCTAATAACCCATAATGTCTAGTATAATACATGGTTAGTCTATTGTCCTGCTAACAGACCATAATGGTCTAGTATAATACATGGTGAGTCTTTTGTCCTGGTAAACCCATAATGGTCTATCATAATACATGATGAGTCAATTGTCCTGCTAATAACCCATCAAATGGCTATACAGGATTCACACTAAGAGTTGCCTGTATTGTGGGATTACTGGTCATTTCGTGTCCACCTGTCCACCAAAAGACCAGGCTAACCGGTAGGAGTGAGTACTCTGGTGGGCCATATGGAGAACTTTTCCTCTCCCCTTACTCACAACACTTTTCATGCCGTTTTGCTGTGGGGAAACCAGTCAAAATCTTTCTGGGTTCTCATCAACTCTGGGGCTGATGAAACCTTTATGGACGCCACCCAGGCATCAGAGGTAGGCATCCCCACTCAGCCCCTCTCCATTCCCATGGACCTTAGATCATTGGACAAGTGCTATAAAGTCCAGGTCACCCACAATACCACCCCCATCATTCTCCGGGTGTCAGGGAACCACAGCGAGATGATCAAGTTCTGCTCATTAAGTCTTCTCAGGTTCCCATGGTATTAGGATTCTCTTGGCTCCAGTGACACAATCCCCTTATTGACTGGTTTGCTGGTGCATTCATGGGTTGGAGCCCGTTCTGCCATGCTCAGTGCCTGAGGTCAGCACAGCCTGCCCCGGGACAGCTTCCTGGGGGCTCAGACGTTGCCCCGGACCTCTCCCTACCAGGACTTCTGAGAGGGCTACTTCGCTTTCGCCGCACCGACCCTATGACTGCGGGATTGACCTTCTCCCAGGCATCACTCCGCCCCGGGGACGACTGTACTCTCTGTTGGGTCTGGAGACCAAGGCTATGGAAACCTACATTGAGGACTCCCTAGCTGTTCATCCATCCTTCTGCCTCCCCCACCGGCGCAGGATTCTTCATTGTGGAGAAGAAGGACATAACACTGCCTGTGCATCGACTACCAGGGTCACAACGACATCACGGTGAAGACCGACTAACCGCTACCACTCATCTCCTCAACCTTCGAGATGCTTCAGGGGGTCACCGTGTTCTCCAAGCTGGACCTACGGAAAGCCTACCACCTGGTGCGGATACGGGAAGGGGACGAGTGGAAGACTGCATTCAACACAGGCAGCGGTCACTATGAGTATCTGGTCATTTGGCCTTACCAACGCCCCTGCTGTGTTCCAGGCTCTGGTTAACACTCCCAACTGTTAATATTTTGGGAATATTTTTTTTATTATACATAAATAATGACAATGTTTAGGCCACAGGTTGAAAAACACTGGTTTACAGCCGGATTTGTGTAAGAGAGTCAGAATATTTTCTTTGGGAGTTCCTAAATAGAGGACATATCATTTTGGTTTTTCAATACTATTGGCATGACCACACACCATTGAAATGCCATTCACCACTCCAGCGGAAAGTTGCCCATCAATTAGGCACAGATAACAACTAAATGAAACTGCCGCTTTAAAGCAGTAGGCATTTCATAAATGTTTCACTCAAAACTTATCTAATAAGCATCTCTCTAAACAGATATGTCGTGATAGCTGTGTGATATGCCTGACACGTTCAATTGTCTTTCCTGGCTACGGCCCCCACTACCTGCAGACTTTCATTAAAGGAGTGGGTCAGTGTCTCTTGTCTGGATAACGCTAACGTTGCATTTGAACTAACGCAGCTGGCAGACCTTTGTATGTCGACGGGGTGGAAAAAACAATGCTTCATTAAGGAGTAGGAACTGCTGTGTTGTGTTCAGGGGAAGAGCTATAGCTGAAGATAATGGTAGTTGACAGCTTTCTGCAGCTCTCCAGCTCTTATCTGTAGCCGAAGACACTGTAACCAAATTAGCTGTAATTCAATCTGCCCTCTTTTTCCCCTCTCTTCTTCTCCACTCCTTTTTTAGCGCAGACAGAGCCAATCATAATAATCGCTGTAGTACTTCCTCCCGTCAAGACGTCAGTTGCCAGGGTCTTTTCATTAGAGACAGATTTTGGCCCTCTGATACTCTGGAGCGAACTCGGACATGTATACATGTGCCCCTTTTGAGGGTGTGAGCACAAAGGTACAGAGTGAAACAAACTCACAGAAGTATACAAGCATGTGCACACACATAAACCAATGCTTTGGTGAGCTCAACAGCATTGATCGGCCAAATAACATAATGTTGAAACATGAATCTACCCCCTACTGTTTAGCTGAATGATTTTGGAGTGCTCTGCACATCCAGTATTCAAACAAATGACAATGGCAACATCTGAAATTAAAAAAATAAGATTTGAATGGGAGCTACAATTATTATGTAGCTATCAGTGTTGTTGTCAGATTGTAGAATTTTTAACAACTACTGACAAATTGCTTTTAAAATCAACTTCCGGTGGTTGGACGCATGGTAAAGGCCTCGGGGCGTCCAGACAAATAGATCCATGGAACTGCACTGCATCAGCATTATTATACGTCAACTGGGCCTAAAGAGTTCAGGTTCAGGACAAGATACAAACTGGTGCCGGTAAACAATTGATAATGAACTCTGGTCATCAATGTTCAAAATTCACTCAGGGGTAACCAACCAGCAGAGTCAGACAAAACAAAAACATTGTGTGGATACCATACCAAGGAAAATATGTTGACACATTTATTTGCATAAAAGCAGTTATTTGGTAGAGAGCGGACCAGGTGCATGTTAGAATTCAGACACCTGGATGACTTTGGGTCATACTGGAAATGCAGCCATTGGTTTGAGATTGACTACATTGCAGTCGGTGACTGCAGACTGACTGAGCTACAAATCACCTTGCATCCATCAGTCTGCTCAGTCGGTCATCAGCAACTGAGCATAGGTGATGCTCTTGAACAGAAGTATTGGTAAATAGATGATAGAGACCGCTAGTGGAAAAGGGAAATTATAATAACATGAGATAATGTGGGGAGAAACAGAGTAGCCTTCTAGAAGCCCTGTAATGGAGGAACAATGTTGGCATTTGTCCGTGCCAGTGTTATATTTAAGCAATAAGGCCCGAGGGGGTGTGGTATATGGCCAATATACCACGGCTAAGGGCTGTTCCTAAGCACGATGCAACGCGGGACACAGCCCTTAGCCGTGGTATATTGGCCATATATCACAAACCCCAGAGGTGCCCTATTGCTGATATAAACTGGTTACCAACATAATTAGGGCAGTAAAAACAAATGGTTTGTCATACCCATTTTCACAACCTGATCTGTTTCACCTGTCTTTGTGCTTGTCTCCACTCCCCTCCAATGTGTGTCACACATTTTCCTCATTATCCCCACTCAGCCCCTTTCCTTTCCCATAGACGTTAGAGCGCTGGACGGGCCCATCAACATACGAGTGTCAGGCAATCCAATTTATGCTGATTAAGTCTCCTCAGGTTCCCGTGGTATTGGGATTTGCAGGGCTCCAGCGACACAATCCCTTTACAGACTGGACTGCTGGTGCCAATATGGGATGGAGCCCGTTCTGCCAAGCCCATTGTCTGAAGTCAGCGCAGCCTGCCTTCCTGTGGGCTTGGAAGTTGCCCTGGACCTCTCCGCCATTCCCGCAGAGTATCAGGACCTCCGGGAGGTTTTCAGTAAGGCCTGGGCCACTTCACTTCCTCTGCAACGACACTATGACTGCGGGATCAACCTTCTCCCAGGCAGAACCCTGCCCCGGGGACATCTATACTCTATGTCGGGTCCATAAACCAAGGCTATGGAGACCTACATCAAGGACTCTCTAGTTGCAGGGTGTATCCGTCTTTCTACCTCTCTTGCCGGCGCAGGGTTCTTCTTTGTGGAGAAGGTCAAAACCCTGCACCCGTGCATCGACTATTGGGGCCTCAATAACATGAAGGTGAAGAAGTGCTACCCGCTACCACTCATCACCTTGGCCGCTCCAGGGGACCACCGTTTTCTCCAAGTTGGACCTGCGGATAGTCTACCGTACTTCACGTCTGACAGGTCCTCCAGCAGGCGCTGCAGCTTTTTGTGAAAGCGGATAAATACGAATTCCATCACTCCACCATCACCTTCCTTGGTTACATCATCCCTGCAGGGAACGTACAGATGGATCCTGGAAAGGTGAGAGCGGTGGTGGATTGGCCCCAGCCTACGTCCAAAGTGCAGCTGCAACGTTTCCTGGGATTTTCCAACTTATATTGCCGCTTTATCCAGGGTCACAGCACCCTGGCTTCCCCCGTCTGTACACACCTCTCCCAAGTTTCCTATCACATGGTCCCCAGCTGCTGACTGGGCATTCCAGGACCTCAGACACAGCTTCACCACTGCTCCCACATTGGTTCATCCTAACCCGTCCCATCAGTTTGTGGTGGAGGATGATGTTGGAGTGGGGGCTGTCCTGTCCCAACGTTTTGCCCTGGACCTCAAGTTACATCCCTGCACCATCATCTCCCATCGCCTCAACGCCACGGAGAAGAACTCGCGTTGAAGATGGCATTGGAGGAGTGGAGACACTGGTTGGAGGGGGCGGGTCATCCGTTCATTGGATCACAAGAACCCGGAATATCTCTTCAGCTGGGGGAAGCAGGTCTGTAAGGCGCAGAGTTCCCAGCCGAACCCAGGGGGGGCCAGATAACTGGATGTTTGTACCTGACACTGTCCGCTCCTCGGTCCTGGATTGGGCCCACTCTTCCAGGATTGCCTGCCACCCGGACTCCTGTCGGACCCTGGCCTTTTGGTGGCCTACCATGGTCCTGGATGTCTCCACGTTCGTCGCCGCTGTTGAGCGCAGCCACCGCCACTGTTGTGCGCAGAACAAGACTCCTTGACAAGCTCCGGCTGGTCTTCTTCAACCACTGCCGGTCCCTCACCGTCCCCGGTCTCACATATCCTTGGATTCCGTTACAGATCTTCCCCTGTCTGATGGCAACACCTCGATCCTGACCATACTGGACCAGTTTTCCAAAGCCGCACACTTCATTCTTCTCTCCCCAAGCTACCCTCTGCCGAAGAGATGGCCCAGCTCATGGTGCAGCACGTCTTCCGGATACATGGACTCCCGGTAGAAATGGACTCCAACCGGAGTCCTCAGTTCTTGTTGCGGTTCTGGAAGGCGTTCTGCACACTCATTGGGTCGTGGGCCAGCCTGTCCTATGGGTTCCACCCGCAGACCAACAGCCAGTCGGAACGAGCCAACCAAGACGTGGAGACTCTTCCTGCCTTGTCTCCGCCAACCCCACCACCTGGGGCCAGCAACTCATGTGGGTTGAATACCCCCTCAACACCCTCCCCTGTCTGCCACTGGGCTCTGACCTTTCAAGTGTTCCCTGGGATATCAGCCCCCACTCTTCCCGAAGCAAGAGGAAAAGGTTGGCATACCCTCGGCCCAGAGGGTATGTTTGTCTGCCGCTATGGGCCGTACTTGGAGGAGAGCCCATTCGGCTCTTTTTAAGGCCACCTCCAGGTATCGACGACAAGCGTACTGCCACCGGACCCCGGCTCCCCGGTATTGTCTCGGGCAGAGGGTATGGCTGTCCCCCCGGGATCTGCCCCTCCTGGTAGAGTCCCACAAACTTTCCCCCCGCTTAATCGACCCTTTCCCCACCTCCAAAATAATTTGCTCCTCTGTTCTTTGTCTTCTGTTGCCCCGTACCCTCCGTATTTATCCCACTTTTCATGTGTCTCACAGCCCTTTTTACTCCTGTTTTCAGATATTGCCTCTGCCTGACTTTTGGCCTGTCTTTTTTGCTTGCCCCCTGTTTGAGTCAATAAACATCTGTGATTCTAGCTTTCTGCATCTGGGTCTTATGCTGAGTTCTAATACCCATGGTATATAGTCTGATGAACCACGGATTTCAGCCAATCAGCTTTCAGGGCTTGAACCGCCCAGTTTATAATTAAGCAATAAGTCACGAAGGGGTATGGTACATGACCAATATGCCACGGCTAATGGCTGTTCTTAAGCACGATGCAACGCGGAGTGCCTGGATACAGCCCTTAGCCATGGTATATTGGCCATATACCAAAATCCCAAAAGGTGCCTTATTGCTATTATAAACTGTTACCAACGTAATTAGAGCAGTAAAAATAAATGTTTTGTCATACCCATGGTATATGGTCTGACATACCACGGCTGCCAGCCAATCAGCATTCAGGGCATGTACCACCCAGTTTATAATGGTAGTTAGCTAACAATGTGGGAAACACGTAATTGGTAAGCAGGTGTGCAAATACAGTAATGTTCTGGAGATGGTGTTGTGTGAGTGACAGTAAATAATGTGTAACTGGGTTAGTAACTTACATAAGATTATAGTGCAGGTTCTGACATTTGAACACTCACTGAGGCAAAAATAAACCATTGATACTCTTACCCACATATAAAAACTGCATACACAAATTTTACTGAGTGCATGTGTGTGTTTTCACAGTTAATTAATCCTGGACAGGGCACAGTCAATGAGCTTTCAGAGCAGAAGGAACAACATAGTCATAATTGAGATTTCCATTCTGGACAAATACATGGCCAACTACACATGAAGAGTTTATTTCCGAAATGCTACATATCCATTTTCAGAAATATTGGTAAATGAGCTTTTATTGTTTAAAGATTTTATGAAAGAGATTGGTGTGTTTTGTCACTATCTAATCATGGCATGTTCAATGGCAGACATGTATTTGTTAAAAATGTATCACTTGACGGTTTAATTTCAGATCGACACATAAACCTGTTTTTGCAAAACTCCTCCCTGTCAGAAAAATAAGTAACTGTTATTTTTTACACAGTGAAATGTAACAAATAAATAATATATTTTTCATAAAGAACTGTACAAATTATAAATAAAATTGTATTTATTTATTCAATACAGTAGTATGAGATCAGAATGCCAAAAATGTACATTTTAATGTATGAATAAAAATTCTGAGAACAGTAATATTTTACAAACACACGGAGGTTCCCATAAGCAATCATTTCTGATGAAAAAACACAAATGTGAAAAATGTATGGATATACAGTAGCATTTTGGAAATAAACTCTTCACATACTCATCAGAGTTCTGGGGTTCTTATAAAACCCTCTCCACCTGGCCAACAACACCACTCAACCTAGGGCTATATAGTTAGGCGAGATGCGTCTTGTTCCAGGAGGACACCCACACTCATCCCTATCTGGCAGCCCTTCCTGGTCCCAAGTGACACAGGTGCCACTCTACCAGCCAGTAACACACTTTCCTTCCTTAGAGCACCAAGACTGCCCCTGCTTGAGGTGGATTTATTCAATTTGAAAAGTCAAGAGGGGGGTGGGGGAGATGACAACATGATAAGAGCAGAAATTCACTTCTCCACTTCCTCATTTGCAGGTGAATTATCGCAATCTGTTTTCCTAGGCTGAGGAGGCTTATGTCATAGAGCTGTATGAGGCTTGGACATGGTTGAAGTCTGCAGGCAGCCAGGAGGAATGTGTGTGCCCATTTCATGGCAAATATGATGTTACTAGGCAAACAGAATGTGGTGAGGGTTTTAGTGTGTGTTTTAAATGTACAAATATGTTGTAACACTGCAATGATGCATAAACACGATTCGAAGAGGAGTGCTCTTGAGCTAAGAATTACAAAATAAATAAATAGGCTACATAAATGGACGTCATCCTGTACACAAATAAATATTTTATCCTAATTTACATGCCTAAAATTTTACATTTCAGCATTCAAGGATCCAATTTATATGAGTTGTTGACAAATAATACACACATAAATATCACTTCAGGGGTAATGGCTGGTTTGTCAGGCTTTAGTTTGTTCACTCCGCAACAATGCTACTCTTCAGCACTTTCGCCTAAGGTGATCAAATAAACTATTCGGTTGGCTATGAAAAACTAGGTTACTGTCCCGTTGCAAATGTTCCCTCTGTGTTGCTTCTTCTCCATTCAAGCTCAGGGGAAGGGACATAGAATGTCTCTTGAGAATATACAATTAGAGATGGTAAAAATGAGAGAGGGAGAGTGTGAATGCAGAGAGAGAGAGCGAGAAAAGGAGGGGGATAGAGGTCTTGGGCTTACATAACCGTCTGGGAAGACGAAAAGCAGTCCATCTATCAGACGCACTTTAATATTCAACACGGCTCGCTAGGAAGAGAGAAAGAGAGAGGGGCTTTCGCCTGCCACTGTAATGCATCTGAAGTTGACAAGAGATCTCTCATTCAAAGACAAGCTGTTGTTTTTTCATCAGTCTTTATATGAGGCTTAAGTTTTTCATTTCTACAGCAACTGTGGCTTTGTACTGTAGGACCTACCAGAAGTTGGAGTAGCATCACAAACACTTCTGTAATCATGTTTTGTTGCAACACAAAGAGAGAAAGGGAGGGTGAGAGAGGGATAGGAGGGGGAGATGGATAGACATAGACAGGCAGACAAAAAGGGGTGGAGGAATGCAAGTTGAAAAGTGAGTGACAAATAGAGGTTAGGTGAAACAGAGAGAGAAAGAGAGACATTGCACCGTTAGAATTCACATAGATGTTGTGACCGCTATAGTTGTTTTCTTCTTCTTTTCAAAACACCATTTTTTTTTGCTGGAGTTTGTAAAGAGTTTTGTTGATTTGTGAAAGTGGTCGACTGGCTACTTAAAGTGTATCAAGACAAGACTTTGATGTGGGAAAATCGTATAGCCTCAGGCAGTACAGTTCTGGCTCCATCTCAACTCCATGTCCTCAAAAGTCTAATCCTCATGATTTATATTTTCTGAAAAATGTATAAATAGTTTACTCTGCAGGAGTGGTAGTAACAAGAGCAGAGAATGCAATACAGAAAGTATGAAGTTGTGTTACTGTCAGAATAAATAGCCGTAATTGTACAGGGTGAAAATGGTTGCTTCAAGGTGCTTTTATGATTCTAGAGAGTATTTTGGATTTGTGGCACAGCGGTCTAAGGCACTGCTTCGTAGTGTTGCGGCGTCACTACAGTGTTGAGGCGTCACTACAGTGTTGAGGAGTCACTACAGTGTTGAGGAGTCACTACAGTGTTGAGGCGTCACTACAGTGTTGAGACGTCACTACAGTGTTGAGGCGTCACTACAGTGTTGAGGTGTCAATATAGTGTTGAGGCGTCACTACAGTGTTGAGGCGTCACTACAGTGTTGAGGCGTCACTACAGTGTTGAGGTGTCAATATAGTGTTGAGGCGTCACTACAGTGTTTTGCGGCGTCACTACAGTGTTTTGCGGCGTCACTACAGTGTTGAGGCGTCACTACAGTGTTGAGGCGTCACTACAGTGTTGAGGCGTCACTACAGTGTTGAGGCGTCACTACAGTGTTGAGGCGTCACTACAGTGTTGAGGCGTCACTACAGTGTTGAGGCGTCACTACAGTGTTGAGGCGTCACTACAGTGTTGAGGCGTCACTACAGTGTTGAGGCTTCACTAAAGGGGTGCGGCGTCACTACAGTGTTGAGGCGTCACTACAGTGTTGAGACGTCACTACAGTGTTGAGGCGTCACTACAGTGTTGAGGCGTCACTACAGTGTTGAGGCGTCAATATAGTGTTGAGGCGTCACTACAGTGTTTTGCGGCGTCACTACAGTGTTTTGCGGCGTCACTACAGTGTTGAGGCGTCACTACAGTGTTGAGGCGTCACTACAGTGTTGAGGCGTCACTACAGTGTTGAGGCGTCACTACAGTGTTGAGGCGTCACTACAGTGTTGAGGCGTCACTACAGTGTTGAGGCGTCACTACAGTGTTGAGGCGTCACTACAGGGGTGCGGCGTCACTACATGCGTGCGGTGTCACTACAGGGGTGCGGTGTCACTACAGTGTTGAGGCGTCACTACAGTGTTGAGGCGTCACTACAGTGTTGAAGCGTCACTACAGTGTTGAGGCGTCACTACAGTGTTGAGGCGTCACTACAGTGTTGAGGCGTCAATATAGTGTTGAGGCGTCACTACAGTGTTGAGGCGTCACTACAGTGTTGAAGCGTCACTACAGTGTTGAAGCGTCATTACAGTGTTGAGGCGTCACTACAGTGTTGAAGCGTCATTACAGTGTTGAGGCGTCACTACAGTGTTGAGGCGTCACTACAGTGTTGAGGCGTCACTAGTGTTGAGGCGTCACTACAGTGTTGAGGCGTCACTACAGGGGTGCGGCGTCACTACAGGGGTGCGGCGTCACTACAGTGTTGCGGCGTCACTACAGTGTTGAGGCGTCACTACAGGGGTGCGGCGTCACTACAGTGTTGAGGCGTCACTACAGTGTTGAGGCGTCACTACAGGGGTGCGGCGTCACTACAGGGTTGCGGCGTCACTACAGGGGTGCGGTGTCACTTTTTTCAAGATAATTCATAATTGTAAATTGTTTAAGCACTGTTTCCCATGATTGTTCAAACGAATCATAAACAATGAATGAACATGGGCTTTCAACTGATTCTGAAAAACACCAATAGAAAGATGCCCAGAGTCCCTGATCATCTGCTTGAATGTTCCTTAGGCATGCTGCGAGGAGGCATGAGGACTGCAGATGTGGCCAGGGAAATAAATTGCAATGTCCGTACTGTGAGACGCCTAAGACAGCGCAACAGGGAGACAGGACGGACAGCTGATCGTCCATGCAGGGGCAGCACACGTATAACAGCACCTGCACAGGATCGATACATCCAAACATCACACCTGAGGGACGGGTACAGGATGGCAACAACAACTGCCCGCACAATTCCTCCATCAGTGCTCAGACTGTCCACAATAGGCTGAGAGAGGCTGGACTGAGGGCTTGCAGGCCTCCTGTAAGGCAGGTCCTCACCAGACATCACAGGCAACAATGTCGCCTATGGGCACAAACCCACCGTCGCTGGATCAGACAGGACTGGCAAAAAGTGCTCTTCACTGATGAGTCGCGGTTTTGTCTCACCAGGGGTGATGGTGGGATTTGCGTTTATCGTCAAAGGAATGAGCGTTACACCGAGGCCGGTACTCTGGAGCGGGATCGATTTGGGGTGGAGGGTCCATCATGGTCTGTGGCGGTGTGTCACAGCATCATTGGACTGAGCTTGTTGTCATTACAGGCAATCTCAACGCTGTGCGTTACAGGGAAGACATCCTCCTCCCTCATGTGGTACCCTTCCTGCAGGCTCATCCTGAAATGACCCTCAAAAGCATGACAATGCCACCAGCCATACTGATCATTCTGTGTGTGTTTTCCTGCATTTCCTCCAGTGTTCTGCATGGCCAGAGAAGAGCCCGGATCTCAATCCCATTGAGCACATCTAGGACCTGTTGGATCGGAGGGTGAGGGCTAGGGCCATGCCCCCCAGAAATGTCCAGGAACTTGCAGGTGCCTTGGTGGAAGAGTGGGGTCACATCTCACAGCAAGAACTGGCAAATCTGGTGCAGTCCATGAGGAGGAGATGCATTGCAGTACGTAATGTAGGTGGTGGCCACACCAGATACTGACTGTTACTTTTGATTTTGATCCCCCCTTTGTTCAGGGACACATTATTCAATTTCTGTTAATCACATATCTGTGGAACTTGTTCAGTTTATGTCTCAGTTGTTAAATCTTGTTATGTTCATACAAATATTTACACATGTTTAAGTTTGCTCAAAATAAACGCAATTGACAGTGAGAGGATGTTTCTTTTTTTTGCTGAGTTTATATAGGGAATAGGGTGTAATTTGGGACAGATCCTTATATACAGTGCCTTGCGAAAGTATTCGGCCCCCTTGAACTTTGCGACCTTTTGCCACATTTCAGGCTTCAAACATAAAGACATAAAACGGTATTTTTTTGTGAAGAATCAACAACAAGTGGGACACAATCATGAAGTGGAACAACATTTATTGGATATTTCAAACTTTTTTAACAAATCAAAAATTGAAAAATTGGGCGTGCAAAATTATTCAGCCCCCTTAAGTTAATACTTTGTAGCGCCACCTTTTGCTGCGATTACAGCTGTAAGTCGCTTGGGGTATGTCTCTATCAGTTTTGCACATCGAGAGACTGACATTTTTTCCCATTCCTCCTTGCAAAACAGCTCGAGCTCAGTGAGGTTGGATGGAGAGCATTTGTGAACAGCAGTTTTCAGTTCTTTCCACAGATTCTCGATTGGATTCAGGTCTGGACTTTGACTTGGCCATTCTAACACCTGGATATGTGTATTTTTGAACCATTCCATTGTAGATTTTGCTTTATGTTTTGGATCATTGTCTTGTTGGAAGACAAATCTCCGTCCCAGTCTCAGGTCTTTTGCAGACTCCATCAGGTTTTCTTCCAGAATGGTCCTGTATTTGGCTCCATCCATCTTCCCATCAATTTTAACCATCTTCCCTGTCCCTGCTGAAGAAAAGCAGGCCCAAACCATGATGCTGCCACCACCATGTTTGACAGTGGGGATGGTGTGTTCAGCTGTGTTGCTTTTACGCCAAACATAACGTCTTACATTGTTGCCAAAAAGTTCAATTTTGGTTTCATCTGACCAGAGCACCTTCTTCCACATCTTTAGTGTGTCTCCCAGGTGGCTTGTGGCAAACTTTAAACAACACTTTTTATGGATATCTTTAAGAAATGGCTTTCTTCTTGCCACTCTTCCATAAAGGCCAGATTTGTGCAATATACGACTGATTGTTGTCCTATGGACAGAGTTTCCCACCTCAGCTGTAGATCTCTGCAGTTCATCCAGAGTGATCATGGGCCTCTTGGCTGCATCTCTGATCAGTCTTCTCCTTGTATGAGCTGAAAGTTTAGAGGGACGGCCAGGTCTTGGTAGATTTGCAGTGGTCTGATACTCCTTCCATTTCAATATTATCGCTTGCACAGTGCTCCTTGGGATGTTTAAAGCTTGGGAAATCTTTTTGTATCCAAATCCGGCTTTAAACTTCTTCACAACAGTATCTCGGACCTGCCTGGTGTGTTCCTTGTTCTTCATGATGCTCTCTGCGCTTTTAACGGACCTCTGAGACTATCACAGTGCAGGTGCATTTATACGGAGACTTGATTACACACAGGTGGATTGTATTTATCATCATTAGTCATTTAGGTCAACATTGGATCATTCAGAGATCCTCACTGAACTTCTGGAGAGAGTTTGCTGCACTGAAAGTAAAGGGGCTGAATAATTTTGCACGCCCAATTTTTCAGTTTTTGATTTGTTAAAAAAGTTTGAAATATCCAATAAATGTCGTTCCATTTCATGATTGTGTCCCACTTGTTGTTGATTCTTCACAAAAAAATACAGTTTTATATCTTTATGTTTGAAGCCTGAAATGTGGCAAAAGGTCGCAAAGTTCAAAGGGGCCGAATACTTTTGCAAGGCACTGTAACTTGTATGTGGAAGAAGTAACAATGCACCCTTCTGTCACACACTAAGGTCAACATTTTTATTTTCTTTAAACCCTCCTTGTTAGGCAAACAATGGGTAGGATTATGCACTGTTGGTAATGGGGTGATATAATAGTAATGATATAATAGTAATGATAAATGAATGGACTGTATTTGTTCCTTCAATACCTTCAAGGTAATGGAAGTCCTAAACAATGGTCTAATTTCCTCAGGACAAGAGTTTGGTGATGTAATGGTCTTTATCCCTGAACGAGAGAGAATGTTTTGAAGCTGAAATAAAATATGGGACATGGGAGTACACATTCTCATTGGCCAAGTTCATCAAAGCTTTGCTAATATAATGAGGTCTGCTCAGGATGTTTTCACATACAGTGGGGCAAAAAAGTACAGCAGTTTTTCCTTAAAAGGTTTTATGGATAGACCTTTTTTTTCAATTTGCGTCTAAATTACATACCCACATCTAACAGGCCCTGAAGCAAGGATATGCATATTCTTGGTACCATTTGAATAGGAAACACTTTGAAGTTTGTGGAAATGTGAATTGAATATAGGAGAATATAACAAAATAGATCTGGTAGAAGAAAATACAAGGAAAAAACCAACCAGTCTTTTTCTACCACCATCTTTGAAATGCAACAGAAGGGTCATAGCTTTAGCCATCAATCTGAATGTAATTCCGATAGTGTTCACAAGATGGAAGCAGTGTGTGTGGAAAGTTTTAGATGGATAACCTGAAAAATGAGTGAACAACAAGACTTTTAGTGTCATTTGGGAAAATCGTGAATGACACATCCCATTCAAATTCCATTTTTCTGCAAGAATATTGTCAAATGAGTATACTTGGACTTTGATTTAGCTTTCCAAGTATTTGTAGTCATATTATAAGTTCAACAATTGCAAAACAACCAGTTTTCATAACTTCATAACATAATAATATTCTTATACGTTGTGTCAAAAAGGAAAAGGCATGCTGTCGCAAAAGGTTATCGCCTACATTTTGTGACCGAGACGGAGTGTCCGGATACTCCCGTAAAGCCCAGATCATTGGCTATCTAGCTAGCTGTGTTTGAACCCGATTGGGGCTTATTTGACAAAGATACAGTCGTTCAAGTGATGGCCGCATGCGTCATCGGCGTGCCATGAATTGCGTCGCTCTCCGACCAAATATGGTGTCCTATAGGATATACTACACCCCTAATGAAACAGTGGAGTCTTGTTACCTTCTAGGATCTCTGAGGATTACATCAAATGTGATTTGACTCATTCAAATAACTTTTAGGGTGAGATTTTCACAGATTCCTTTGTTTGCAAATCGAACAAGTGGAAATACAAAAATGATTGTGCGTGCTATATGTAACTTTTTAGGATTGAAAAAGGATTATATGTAACAAAATGGCACTTCATGTTATCTCTGGGTCCCTTTGGATGATAAATCAGAGCAAGATTTCAGAATGTAAGTACACATTTCACCTTCAGAGGTGAATTTATCAAACCTATAGTGTTGTTTTTTTTTTGTTCCATCATCTTTTAAATGCAAGAGAAAGGCCATTATATAACTTAGGAGTCTAATTTAGATTTTGGCCACTAGATGGTAGCAGTGTATGTGCAAAGCTTTAGACTGATCCAATTGACTATTGCATTACTGTTCAAAATGTATCAAGCCTGCCCAAATGTGCCGAATTGGTCAATTGATACATTTTCAAGTACATAACTATAGTGAACATACAAAAATGATATGGTAATAAAAAATGTAAGTTTACACACTCCCAGGAATATCATAAATTATGGATAATTAGCTTCCCTACATAAAAGACACTAACCTTCACAAAGCAGAGGTTTGAACTGTAGAACCCAGTGTCTACATTTGAATATAAAAATGGACTTTATCAAACAAAACTATGCTACGTTTTATCTCTGGGAACCTCAGGATGACAAATAAGAGCAAGATTACTTTATGTAAGTACATTCTTTACATTCAGAGGTGAATGTATCAAACCAGTTGCCGTGTTGTTGTGCACTCTCCTCAAACAATATCACAGTATTTTTTCACTGTAATAGCTACTGTATATTGCACAGTGCAGTTAGATTAACAGGAATTTAAGCCTTATGCCCATTATCAACATGTTTATGTCCTGGGAAATGTTCTTGTTACTTACAACCTCGTTAGCTCAACCGTCCCGAGGGGGACCCACCAATCCTGTAGAGGTGAAGAAATGTAGCTTAATTAATTCATTAGCCGACTTCATTCTACTTTATTCTTAAACAGAGAAGATAAAGGATCCTCAATTTAAATGATTCAACAATAAAGCAATTGAATTCACAAATGCATTTGACTCTTGAATATTGTCCATCAACCAAAAACACAGCATCTACCGTGATAGAAATATGTTATTGAATTCATTTTTTTTTTACTATTTCAAGATGCATATGTTTCTTAGGTTAATGTGCAGTCTGACAAAACCAACAGGACAATGACAATATGCAAAAATAACAGCTCAAGAGAATTAACATCCTCTCAAGAGGATTAACATTACAGTTACAGCAACTGGTAGGCTAATCACACAATTGTACAAAATGATAAGAGAACTGGTGAAGAAAGTTACCCATCTACAGTCACATTTCTTGTGTTTACATATAACAATAGCAAACAGGAATATTATAAAAGTGAAATAAGTATTTTTTCTGACTTACAGTTGGTCAAAAAAACACAAATAAGAGGGCCACCATTGTTCCTGTTCCCAAGAAGGCTAAGGTAACTGAGCTAAATGACTACCGCCCTGTAGCACTCACTTCCGTCATCATGAAGTGCTTTGAGAGACTAGTCAAGGACCATATCACCTCCACCCTACCTGACACCCTAGACACACTCCAATTTGCTTACCGGCACAATAGGTCCACTGACGACGCAATCACCATCACACTGCACACTGCCCTAAACCATCTGGACAAGAGGAATACCTATGTAAGAATGCTGTTCATCGATTACAGCTCAGCGTTTAACACCATAGTACCCTCCAAACTCGTCATTAAGGTCGAGACCCTGGTTCTCAACCCCGCCCTGTGCAACTGGGTCCTGGACTTCCTGACGGCTGCCCCCAGGTGGTGAGGGTAGGTAACAACATTTCCTCCCTGCTGATCGTCAACACTGGGTCCCCACAAGGGTGCGTTCTCAGCCCTCTCCTGTAATCCCTGTTCACCCACGCCTCAATCATCAAGTTTGCAGACGACACAATAGTGGTAGGCTTGATTACCAACAACGACGAGACGGCCGTCAGGGAGGAGGTGAGGGCCCTCGGAGTGTGGTGTTGATCGTGGACTTCAAGAAACAGCAGAGGGAGCACCCCCCTATCCACATCGACGGGACAGTAGTGGAGAGGGTGGAAAGTTTTAAGTTCCTCAGTGTACACATCACTGAGGAAGAGACTGAAAAAGAGACTGAAAAAGAGCTTCTATCTCAAGGCCATCAGACTGTTAAACAGCCATCACTAACATTGAGTGGCTGCTGCCAACATACTGACTCATCTCTAGCCACTTTAATAATGGAACAATTTATGTAGTAAATGTACAGGTATCACTAGCCACTTTAAACAATGCCACTTTATATAATGTTTTCATACCCTACATTACTCATCTCATATGTATATACTGTACTCTATACCATCTACTGTATCTTGCCTATGCCGTTCGGCCATCACTCATTCATATATTTTTACGTACATATTCGTATAAATTTCTTTTTACTTGTGTGTATAAGGTAGTTGTTCTGAAATTGTTAGGTTAGATTACTTGTTAGATATTACTGCATGGTCGGAACTAGAAGCACAAGCATTTCGCTGCACTCGCATTAACATCTGCTAACCATGTGTATGTGACAAATACAATTGGATTTGATTTGAAAACAGTCTGATTTCCACAAAAGCCAACCTAACTAAGAAATACATTTTGTTGGTTGCCATGGTGAACAATCCAGTAATAATTAGTAGGACATATAAAAGGAAACATAAAGAGTTTACCGGAATCTCTAAATGAAAATACTGGCAGATCAATAAAATGTCCTTGTACAGCAGTAGATCTAATACAATTCATATCTATATCTATACAATTAGAATGCAGGGTTAATAATGCATTCAAATATTTGAAAACTGCGTGTCAATTCATAAACCATGTGCCATGGAATTGGTACTTCAAAAATCTCTTCCCAACTATTTTGCAAACAATATGGCACAGCTGTCAATTTTGTGAACATATAGTCAATTTGTGCCACAATTTAGACAACCGATAGATCAGCGTTATAACTCCCCCTTTGTGACGTAGAAGTCCGTCACTGGCCGCGGGCAGCATTTGGTTCTTTAACGCACACACATATTCATCACTCCTCCCTGCGCCATTATACCATAAGTTAACAATGTGGGTCGACACACAAATTAACTTCTGTCTTGGTGCAGGCATTTCACACTTGTCAATGTTCATATTTGAGAGATACAATAATTATTATACTTATCAATGTTGTGGATGAGCGCATTGTTTGTTTGTTCTGTTCCTCTCTCTCCATCTCTGTAGCTTCCGGGTATGCTGGAAAAGGACCCGAGCTAAGGGAATTGGGTTGGCTTTATAGTGCCTGTCCCAAATGGCTCATTAATGCATATGGGCATATTGAAAGATATTGTCAGTAGTGATGTAATGTTGTAAATGTTATGTTGTGATATTGTTTAAAACCGTGTTGCAATGTATATCCTTTAGTATGTTTAGTTCATGGAAAATGTAGGTTTGCATTGTTAATTGATTAATTAATTAGGGTTAATTGTTCTGAGGGGAGGGGCTAGCCCTACAAAAGGAGCCTCTCTCCAGTCTCTAAGGAGGCATTTTTTTTTGATTGAGCTGTGGATGGGGCAGCATTGTTTTTAAGCTGTCCCATAAGGTAGACGTTGATGGCAATACTGTTGTTTTTTGTTCCGGAATCACTTGTAAATAAACACCTTTGCACAGAAGAACTTTTGCGGCTCCGCCATCTTTTTATTTTGATAGAGGTTAGGTTATCCAGTTTAGCCTTCTGGCCTACTCTACGTGACACCCTTATGATCGTGTGGTGAAATGACCCATCTACCACTGATGGGAGCTGCATAAGCTCAAAACATTTAAAGGAATATCCACTGGAAATATACTTACTTACAGTGCATTTTAATGGCTAAGAGATTAAGATAAAAGATGAGACATAATAATTGTAATCAGAAGATACTATTAACATGCAAATATTATTGGTAACAGAATAAATAGCAGAAGAATAACTGGAGATTAAATTATGCTGTAATTGAAATATTTTCACCAAATGTAGCCCCCTTTTAAGAGCTAGAAATTATTTTGTTGTGATTCTCACTAAATGTGCCGTTGTCTTTGTTAACAAATCAAACGATTGAATGAAGAGTTTATGAAGCACTCTTAGCCTATAGATCACATATTGCAAACAAATAATCTGAAATAAAATATTTTTGGCTTTCTGTGCATCCTTGACAATCGCTAATCAATATCAGAAAACAGCACATGTTTCTTCCATGAATCTGGGGTGTAATCATTAGCCAGACATTCAACTAAAACGAGAGTTTCTATTGGACAAATGTATGTAGGTTCCACCCTGTCTGCTTCTATTTAAGAAACGTTTGACAACAGAATTGGTTTCATGAATACGCCCCTGTATATCATCATCTTCTCTATTTTGTGACACCCAATGTGAGGGGTTATTGCAGGGGAAACAATGTTTCAGTAGTCTAGTGTGCGTGCGGGAATAATGACAAGTGAACCTGGGGAGCTTTGTATACACATTGCCCTAAAAAAAGGAAACCGGACGTTGAAATTCAAGCGAACCGGGGGCTCCTTTGAGGGTATTCACACTGCACAAAAAGATTAAGCAAACCGCACCGAGTTCACAAAAAATTGTCTGAAAGGGACAAAGTGTGAAAACACCCTCAGTCTCAGTGGAGTCTTCAGAGGGAAGATGACGTCTCTTTACTTAGACATCCACGAGTACTATATACTCATCAATGTCACAGAAGTGGTACATGACTACTCACTGTGACTGGTGAAGCGACTGGTGTCTGTGGAGCAATACATTCAATGTTACTTTCCATTGTAAAAAGCAGTGAGTATCAGCAGAAACTAAAATAAATAAAATGCTAATGTGTCAAGAACTGCAACGCTGCTGGGTTTTTCACGTTCAACAGTTTCCCGTATGTATCAAGAAGAGTCAGTGCCCCGACAAATTGAGGCTGTTCTGAGGACAAAAGGTGAGGGGGGGTATGCAACTCAATGTTCCTAATGTTTGGTATACTCCGTTTATATTGTCATAATGTCTTTCATTAATGGGTCATAGCCTTACCAGTTGAGGTAATGTATCCAATTGTTCAGGAGTCCAGGGGAGACCATGGGAAGAGAGAGTATGTTATTGTGTGTGCCTGTGTGTGCACGCGTGCACGCATGCCTGTGTGGACTACAGGAAAAGGAGGCCCGAGCACGCACCCATTCTCATCGACGGGGCTGTACTGGAGCAGGTTGAGAGCTTCAAGTTCCTTGGTGTCCACATCAACAACAAACTAACATGGTCCAAGTGCACCAATCAGTCGTGAAGAGGGCATGACAAAGCCTATTCCCCCTCAGGAGACTGAAATGTTTTGGCATTTTGGCACAGCTGCACCATCGAGAGCATCACTGGTTGCATCACTGCCCGGTATGGTAACTGCTCGGCCTCCGACCGCAGGGCACTACAGAGGGTAGAGCGAATGGCCCAGTACATCACTGGGGCCAAGCTTCCTGCCATCAGGACCTCTATACCAGGCGGTGTCAGAGGAAGGCCCTAAAAAATTGTCAAAGGCACCTGCCAGTCATAGACTGTTCTCTCTGCTACCGCACGTCAAGTGGTACCGGAGCACCAAGTCTAGGTCCAAGAGGCTTCTAAACAGCTTCTGCCCCAAGCCATAAGACTTCTGAACATCTAATCAAATGGCTACCCAGACTATTTGCATTGCGCCGCTGCTACTCTCTGTTATCATCTATGCATAGTCACTTTAATAACTATACCTATATGTACATATTACCTCAATTAACTCAAATAACCGGTGCTCCTGCACATTAACTTTGTACTCCCTGTATATAGTCTCTCTATTGTTATTTTACTGCTGCTCTTTAATTACTTGTTCCTTTTATTTATTATTCTTATTCATATTTTTTCAACTGCATTGTTAGTTAGGGGCTTGTAAGTAAGTATTTCACTGTAAGGTATTCGGGTCATGTGACTAATATGATTTGTTTTGATACCTTGACCCTCATGGGCTAGATCCAATCTTCTCATTAATGACACATCCCCCCCACCTCCTCCCCCCAGGCAGCACTGACAACTCACCTCTGACAGGTATTGTAACATCCTCCATCTCAATCCAACCCCCCACCCGACTGTGACTCTTATCCCCCTGACAGATGCACAGTGTGAGCTAGTAGTCTTTGAAGAGCAGAGGGCCTAGCAGAAGCCCTGAGGCTGATGTTTAGGTAGAAAGACATGGAGATACAATGAAGCATTTTTGTTGATTTGGTAATACTTTACTGAAAGCCAACAGGCATAATTGTAGTATTATGAGCCCTTAGTATGAGAGTAATAACATACTGTATGCAACTGACTCAACAACGGCAGATACAGTATACATATACAATTTGAATGGTTTTCAAATAATTGTCCTTCAACAAGTTATTATATTATGGTTAGAGACAGAAAAAAACATATATATATATATATATATATATATATATATATACAGTGCCTTGCGAAAGTATTCGGCCCCCTTGAACTTTGCGACTTTTGCCACATTTCAGGCTTCAAACAAAGATAGAAAACTGTATTTTTTTGTGAAGAATCAACAACAAGTGGGACACAATCATGAAGTGGAACGACATTTATTGGATATTTCAAACTTTTTTAACAAATCAAAAACTGAAAAATTGGGCGTGCAAAATTATTATTTATTATTATTATTTATTTATTATTATATATATATATATATGTATATTACTCTTTCAATGCTTGACACACTTTCTTTGGACCTTGGCACCTTCAACAGTTGGCGAAACACTTTATTTAAGATGTGCCAATCAACATTTTATTTTTGCTTCAACCAACTCAGATTTCTAGTCTGTTGCTGAGTCTGGTTTTGGGAGAGGTGCGAGGTGTGTCGCATTATTCTTAGGCCCCCTAGGCAGCAGGGGAACTCAGGGGATTATGTTGTCATCTTATTTAGATATGTATTCATCTTATCCATGACGAATCTGTGAGTCACTACCGTGTTAAAGTTTTTACTACCAAATAAAGTCTACATGTCATGAAGAAGCTGAGTGCAAATGCTAATACAAATTTGTCACACACCTGTAAATAGGGTCTAATACTTTCAGAATATACATCTGGACATATTCATGCACGTTTATCCAACTAAATGAAGAAAAACCCTGCAGCGAACATTATTTAACCCCACCCTCTGAGAAAAAAAATCAAGATTATGTTCAAGCACACAATATTTTTCACTATGTTGGAGCAGGTATCCTTCCCTTTCCAGCCATTTTATGGAACATTTTCAGTGATTGTAAAATGGTTCAAAACATTGTTGTGATCTTGAAAGCAGAGCAACATACTAATTATTTATCAACCAAACCTAAAAATGTCTCCCCAGTCCATTTAGTGTTTTTGTCTGTGCTCCTCTCTCTCTCTCTCTCTCTCTCTCTCTCTCTCTCTCTCCTCTGTGTGTGTGTGTGTGATATTGAGCATTCCCCTAGCGGAGTGCTAGAGAGGAAAAAGGAGTTGGCTAGGCTCAGAGGACTGATAGTGTGTGGGCGGATGACTGGGCCTGACTACCTAATCCATCACACGTGTAACAACCGAGTCCCTGGTGTGCTTTTGGGGTTGGACACATGCAGACACACAACTACGCATGTCGGCATACACATAGGAAAACCACAGTTTTTTTCGATCCAGCACCTGATACACTGGATACACACAGAAGACATGCAGATACGCACAATCTCATGCACATGCTCTTACACCAGGGCTCTCCAGCCCTGTTCCTGGAGAGCTACTGTCCTGTACATTTTCAGTCCAACTCTAATCTAGCGCACCTGATTCTAATATTTAGCTGGATGATAAATTGAATAGGGTTAGTTTTAACTGGGGTTGAAGTGAAAAGGGTAGCTCTCCAGGAACAGAGTTGGAGAGCCCTGTCTTAGATGCATGCAAGCACACATGCAAGCACACACACACACACACACACACACACACACTGGAGGATAGATGGAAACACCTTTAGTAAAGGGCATCAACGCAATTTTTTGGTTGTGATTTCCTTGTGATTAGTTTGTGTTTTAAGGTCTGTATGTTGCGGTTGAATTATTCTGCATACCCCAGCTATCAGACATTTGCTTGTACGTGTGCATGAATGTTTGTGTTTACATAGGCCAAGGGCTCAATACAATCATACCCGCATTGCAGAATTTACACAGTAGCTCTTTTTCCAGTGGTCAAATTAACTCACTGGTCTTGGGTAATGTATAAAAACTTACAACTACTACCAGTGCAACCACCTTCACAGGTATGCTTTCACTTTTCAGAATTAGAAGTGTGTGGGCACAGGATGAAAATGATTAATAAAGACACAGCGTAAACATCAGGCATGGTGGTAGGGCCTGGATGACTTGTCTTAATAGTAAGGAACCATGAATTCTGCTCTGTATCAGAGAACTCTACAGGAGAATGTCAGGCTATCTGTCAGGAAGCTGAAGCTGAAGTGCGTCATGCAGCGAGACTATGATCCAAACCACACAATCAAGTCTACATGAACATAGTTAAAAAGCAGGAAATGTTAAGTTTTGGAATGGCCTAGTTGAAGTCCAGACTTAATCCCAATTGAGACTTTGTGGCAGGACTTGAAACGAGCAGTTCATGCTTGAAAACCCACAAATTTCGCTGATTTAAAGCAGTTCTGCATGGAAGAGTGGGCCAAAATTCCTCCACTGCGATGTGATAGACTGATCAACAACTACAGGAAGTGTTTGGTTACAGCCATTGCAGTTAAAGGTAGCACAACCAGTTACTGAGTGTAAGGGGGCAATTACTTTTTCACACAGGGGAATTGGGTGTTGCATAACTTTCTTAATGAAATAAATAAAATAAGTACACCTTTTTTTTGTTATTTGTAAACTCAGGTTCCCTTTATCTAATATTATGTTTTGTTTGAAGATATGCTAACATTCAGTATAAAAAAAATATGTAAAAATAGAGAAAATCAGAAAGGGGGCAAATACTTCTTCAAGGCACTATATGCTCCTGGAGGCAGCTGTTCGATCCCCCGTTCCGCCACGCACTTCTTGTGCAATATCACTCTCATCTATCTGCCCATCTATATTTCTAAATAAGTTACATTCTCCTTGAAAAAATACATAAAAATGAAGGCCTGCTTACCCTGTGATGCGCGGCAGCGTGTCAGTGGACAGGAGGGTTAGCGGATGTTTGTCCCTCTCGATGAGCCACACTGTGTAGCGTCCGCTCTTCTGGGGGTGCAGGAACACGGCCATGTCCAGCCCGCAGGGGTCCCGACCTCCCCACAGCCAGGGGCTCAGGACCCAGGGACCGGCCAATGCAGAGTCGTTCACCCACAGAAACTGACCTGAGCGAAATAGAGATATAAAGTTATTATCTCTGTCATTTGATACTTGCAATCCTTCAGCATTGATTTGACAATATTTTTTATTTTATTTTGTTTTGAATTTAAGGGGAATCCCTTGCCCCTACTTGCTAGACACTTGTGTAGAACTTAAAATATTGGATAGGTGGATGCAATATGGCCAATATGGAACAACTACCATCTACATGACATGCCTAGGGGAAGGGGCTACGGGTAAGACGTGGGGTGGAGGTATCATTATTGTTATTATTAACATAAAGACATGTGCCTCTGTCAGGGTAATGGTTAGTGATAGAACAAATGTTCCACATGAACTCTACATGATACTCATACCAATCAATGACTGGTCTGCAATAATGGAGGACAAACTGCTACCATAGGGCTATTGACTCAGTTATTGGTACTGCATTTGATGGATAGGACAAGACAACCATGCTCAGGGATGGACTGGGACCATTTCAAACACAGAAGAGCCTCACACAAGTAAAAACATTTCCCCGTGGCTCCCACACCGGCCCATTTCTTTGCTCGAGGTCACCATGATTGGCCAAATAATTATAATTCTGTGTAAAAAAATGATATATATTTTTTTAGATATGCCTACTGGACTAAAGATGGACCAGATCATCTGGCATTTGCCCAAACTGTCATGTGGCCGGTTCATTTCTGACCTTGCTTAATTGTCTAGTTCAAATGCAGGCTAATTCAGACTCTACAATATTGTTTATTATTTGCCAGCTAAACAATGTTTTCATCTATTCACGAACAATTATGGTTCAATTGAGAAAACATTTAATTTACATCCTTTATAGACAAAACCACAACATTTAAAAGAGAAAATTAAACGAGACAACACCATAAAATATAGTGATCTATCGGATTAATCTGAAAGCTACACAAATAAGAATTGACTTGAATGAGTAGAAGAAAATGTAATAGCCTAGTGGTTAGAGCATTGGATTTGTAACCGGAAGGTTGCTAGATCAAATCCCCGAGCTGACAAGGTAAAAAATATGTCGTACTGCCCCTGAACAAGGCAGTTAACCCACTGTTCCTAGGCCGTAATTGTAAATAAGGATTTGTTCTTAACTGACTCTCCTAGTTAAATAAAGGTTTAAAAAATGAAGTACACCATCAAACCATGAATACAGGACATATCCTATGCTCTAGTATTGAAATGTTCTTTAAGCATAAATGGTGACGCGTACTTATAAAACATGAATAGACTTCTTTAGGTTTTATCTTCAACATGAGAATTAGAGGTTACTTCAGGTTAGCTTCTTCAAAGTGAGACAAGTCGTGTGAGAAAGCTATTCATAAAAACTGAATTAGATGCATAGTGTATTTTAAAAGCTGCACTTTATAACCAATATAATGCAATCACACGCCAGACACAAAGGTCTACTGTCATATAATTTTTTTATTCCTCTGGCAAAGACCAACAGGATAAATACACAATGTAATCTCTTGACTTTGAAATGATAATGTTCAGTTTGACGTGGTTGAAATATGAGAACAATGTCACAGGGCCATTCATCTGGCTATTAAAGTGTCCATATTAGGACAGCCTTAGGCCATTTCTTTTCATGAGAAGAAGAAGACCTACAGTATAGCTATATCAAAGCGGTGTCTACAGTCTTTGATATGATGTCCCAACTCTCCAACAGACTCACTGAGCTCGTTTCAATCAGGAAGTTCACCAGAAACAGCGGCGGGGAAAAAAAACTACAAAGACTTTCCGCTTTAAAAAAGAAAATCCATGTTTAAAGTAATAAAAAGTAATAAAAAGTCAGGGTGAAGGTGGAAACTGGCAAAACAACAGCAAAATCATCCTGTGGAAAGTGTTTTTTATATGTACAGGGAAATCCAAAAAGGATTTAATGCTACATTATTGTTTTTTTTTTCCCACTGAGGTGAGGATGGAGCAGGAACCTGGTTTCACAGAACTGATAAAGCTGTCCTAAAACTTATGACCTCCGACGATTCTAGCTGATAGTCTTATTATTTTGTCACTCCCAGTGAGCATTTACTACTCGCTTGGAAAATACATTGTTAATAATATATCAGCTTCTGTGGTATCACAATGTATCAAATCCACCACACTAACAAGAACATGGAATGTATTGTGTGTCACTTGTGCACTCTTTCAACCTCTCATGGACGACGCCATGTGAAAAAAATCTTGTCACAGAAACATATGAGAAGTGGATGGTGATGCATTGAAGACATGAATCCTCTAATGTCATAATGGGTTGGATTAGCATGCACTGTCAATCAAAACCTGTTTCAATGAGTTTCAAAAACCAATGAGAAACCTTTGATGTGGAGCGCTCAGTGTCACATGGTTCAGTGGCTGACAAGGCCTGAAATTTCTACACTCAACATACTGCAGAGGTTTCTCTCGTTTCATCATTGGTGTGACAAGTTACAGTGCAGTACAGGTGTAAGCTCTTAATTTGAGCCAGTTTTCTACAGCAGGAAAATAATCCTGCAGCAACAGGAAATGTGAATTATTATGCGGAGTATACTTCATGGACATTTTTTGGGGGGTTGAGACGTCAAGGTTGAAAATCAAGTCGAGTCAAGTGGAAATCACAAACGTCAGAAGTCTTTTTAAACCTCAAACACAATACAAGTTTTACATTTCCTGCTTTACAGGAAGGTTCTCCTGCAACAGTATGATCAAACCAAGATCCTACATCTGTATGGGTGCATATAATGCAGCTGTATATTTCAATCCATTTTAAGGTTATTTTCTGCCACGCACTTTTTCGCTGCCTCTGGAGTTTACCACAAGAAACTCAATGACAATACCCAGAGGGCCAATGAAAACAAAAATGTTTACACATAGATTTAGCCCCATATCAATGAAAATCAAGCAACTTGAATAAAATAGTCCTGAGTACAGTATAAAGGTTGTTCATTCCTATTATTCCTTTTTGAAGGTGGCCATCGTCCCCCAAAGGCTTTCAGGGACGATGGCGAAATCGGAGGCCCTCAATATGCTTCTCTCTTCCCATTTTAATGATGTATAATGTTCAGAGGATCCAGACAATTTGTCTGAGGGAGGGAGGCTGATGCTCGGAGTGTTTCCAAAAAGTTTTCCGGGCGCCGCCTGCCCACACACATTCTCCACAACCTCCTGTTATTTGATACAAAGCTGCTTTCAGGACTAAGCCTTAAAAGGGAAGTATCATTCAGTGTTTCCTTCCTCGCGGAGATGAAATACCTGCTCACTACAATTATCAGCAGGTCACAGATTTTTCAGCAAACTACAAAGTTGAAAACTGGAATTCCATTAGCGGATATCTTTGCCCTTCTGGCATAGCTTATGACAATGAACTATGCCCGAATATTATTCCTGCATAACATAAAAAAGCTTTTCGGCTAATGCCAAAGTTCCGGCGACATCACTAGGAATGGTTGAGCAGACACTTTTGTCCAAGAGAAACGGGAAGGCTTATGTTTGAAATTTGTCCTTTGATAGAGCTGGGTATTTACTTAAGCAAGGTATATTCAGTTACTCAAGGGGGCTTACACAACAGCTTCTTCCCCACCTGTTCATTCAACTTTGAGTTCTGCTGTGCTCAGCCAGACTGCGTTTTACTGCACCTATCAGTCTGTGAAATGAAACAGAATGCCGTAATTGGGCTAGTGTCAGATCCAGTCCTAACCAAAGTACAATTTTGTTCGAAATTTTAGCTTTTCCATTATTGAACAACTGTTGTCTGGTGCTGCTGCAACAAGTCCACAACTTCCATCAAACAGACATTGTTGTTTTTGGTTTATGTTGAGGAAGACATTTGTGGAAAAATTACATTCTCACATTTCTGTTGCTTGGGGGGAACCCCTCAATGTCCACAGATTTTGAGTCCATTTGCCATGCAAGCCCTTGTAAGTTGGGCTATTTTGCCACAGTTAATGGACTTTGTTGGAGGCAATTTCTAATTTAGCTCTAATGTGCACAGTAGCCATATTACACCCTACAGTATGTGTGAGGATAATTACGTTGTTTGCTCTATAACCTGTTAGTTCATATGATGTGACAACGTGATATATAGGCCTAAGGTCGAGACAATAAGAATACGAATAATACATTCAACCAAACCATTGTTTCATCACAAAACCAAAACCAGAGAGCAACATCTGTCCCATGGAGTTCACAAAGCCTATTGCACATAACAAACAGTTACATGACCTACAGCATAGTCAAGCAAGGTAATGTTTCTGACATTTTCGGACAACTAAACTATTGATTTAGAACACCGGAAAGTTTCTGCAACTCGCTACGATACCCCATGTATATAGCCTCGTTATTGTTGTTTTCTTGCGTTATTTTATTTGGTAAATATCTTCTTAACTCTTCT
Organism: Oncorhynchus mykiss; assembly: GCF_057628025.1. NCBI lineage: Eukaryota > Metazoa > Chordata > Actinopteri > Salmoniformes > Salmonidae > Oncorhynchus > Oncorhynchus mykiss. Next base: position 4,522,726 of record NC_143047.1, on the reverse strand, counting down.
TGAACTGCACTGTTGGGCTTGTAGGTAAGCATTTCACGGTAAGGTCTAAACTTGTTGTATTCGGCGCATGTGACATGAAGTTTGATTTGGTTTGAATATCATGTTGCTGTCCATGTGACTGATTTCTAGTGTGTGTGTGTGTGTGTGTGTGTGTGTGTAAGTAGAAAAAAAACATGTTGACTCACCCTACTTGTAGAAAAACGCCAATGCCATTTTTGTTGTCCTCGGCGACCTGGCAAAGTTAACACTAGCCTACTACATCTAGGTACATGTTGAACATCCATCCTCTCAGGCTAGAGGCACAATATATGAGTTTATGGTTGGATCAGAATCACCGTTATAATCATTGGCCTGTACTTTTTTCCCTACCTGTAAATCGCTCTGGATTAGAGCGTCTTGTAAATTGATCAAATGTAACAGAGACAGAGGGGTTGCTGTTATTCTCGCTCTGATGCTTTCTCCTGTCAAACATATTCAGGGAAATTATGAAACAGAGAAACTAAGGAGAAATTATGTCATGTGTATTTTGATTTTTTCCCCCTTGGGATCTATGAATACATACCACTGTTCATCAGCAGTAGTTATAGTGGTAGCTGAAGTGGAGATACATTGTGATTGTAAAGCTTAAGTTGTAGTAATGTTGTGATACAAGACTGCTTATGATAGTATCATTAGTGTGGTAGCGAGACAATAGCTATATTGAACATTTATTGCTGCATGCCCTAATCTTGACCTGAATACTTTATAGCCCATGGAAACTCTCACATCTCTATCTTACATCAACATACAAAAGCAATGTCACATGTATTTCTGTCTATTGAATTGACTGAGCATGTGCACTTGCATGAAGTATTGAAGGTGTTGTTGACTCATCACTGGTCGCGATTCAATATTTATTTACAAAGGAAATCTGGGATTGGTACATCATTTTTTGAAAACGTTTTAAATGAATGATAAATAGCTAGCCATTGATTCTTGACAAATATAACGTATAATACCTCATGGGCTTAGATCAACTGCTTTACCCCAAATTACCTAAAACATTGACTTTGTTGTTGTTGTTGAATCCCAGATTGGTCCTTTAAAAACAACAAGGAGAATGAGAAGAAATAGTCCACAATTAGCCCAAATTAAATTAGCTGAGTAGAAAGGATGCCCTGTTTAATGAATTGATTGCTCCAAGCCCTTTATCTTTGTAGTTGCAACCTTGATAATCATAATTAAGTCTGATAATAACCGTCAACTGGAATTTGTGTAAGTACCCTTCTGCTACCCCAATCAATAGAAGATAGTTCAGCTAAATAAACCATATGATCTGTTGCAAATATGTATTTACTGATAGATTACATTTGAATCTTTAGAAGCTCACATGCAGTGCCTTCAGAAAGTATTCATACCCTTTGACTTATTCTGCATGTTGTTGTGTTACAGCCTGAATTCAAAATGGTTTAAATAAATAAATGACCAAGTGAAAACATGCTTTTAAAAATGTGTGCACATTTTCTGAAAAGGAAATACATAAATATCTAATTTACATAATAATTCACGCCCGAGTAAATACATACTTTGATGAAGCACCTTTGTCAGTGATTACAGTTGTGAGTCTTTTTGGGTAGGTCTATAAGAGCTTTCCACACGTGGATTGTGCAACATTTTCCCATTATTCTTTTCAAAATTCTTCAAGTTCTGTCAATTTTCAGGTCTTGCCATTGATGTTCAAGTACATTTAAGTCAAAACAGTAACTTGGCCACTAAGGAACATTCACTCACGGTCTTCTTGGTAAGCAACTCCAGTGTAGATTTGGCCTTGTGTTTTAGGTTATTGTCCTGCTGAAAGGTGAATTCATCTCCCAGGGTCCTGTGGAAAGCAGACTGAACCAGGTTTTCCTCTAGGATTTTGCCTGTGTTTAGCTCCATTTAATACATTTTTTAAATCCTGAAATACTCCCCAGTCCTTAACGGTTACAAACATACCCATAGCATGATGGAGCCACTCCCATGCTTGAAAATATGGAGAGTGGTACTCAGTAATGCGTTGTATCAAATATAACACTTTGTATTCAGGGCAAAAAGTGAATTGCTTTGAAATGTGTTTTGCATCATTATATTAGTGCCCTGTTGCAATCAGGACGCATGTTTTGGAATGTTTGTATTCTGTGCACGTGTCCTTCTTTTCACTCTGTCAATTAGGTTAGTGTGGAGTAACTACAATGTTGTTAATCCATCCTCAGTTTTCTCCTATCACAGCCATTACACTCTGTAACAGTTTTTAGTCACCATTGGCATCATGGTGAAACTGAGATGTTTGCGGTTCCCTTCCTTTCCAGCAACTGATTTAGGAAGGACGCATACAGAATATCTTTGTAGTGACTGGGTTTACTGATACACCATCCAAAGTGTAATAAACAACTTCACCGTGCTCAAAGGGTTATTCGATGCCTGCTTTTTTTTACCCAATAGGCGCCCTTCTTTGCGAGGCATTGGAAAACCTCCCTGGTCTTTGTGTTTGAAATGCACTGCTTGACTGATGGACCTTACAATTATGTGTATGTGTTTGGAGTACAGAGATAAGGTAGACATTCAAAAATCATGTTATACACTATGATTGCACACAAAGTGAGTCCATGCAACTTATTATGTGACTTGTGAAGCGAATATTTACTCCTAAACTTATTCAGGCTTGCCATAACAAAGGGGTTGAATACTTATTGACTCAAGACAGTTCAGCATTTCATTTTTTATTTATTTGTAACACTTTTGAAGAACATAATTCCACTTAATGATAGATAACTAGCCATTGACTCTTGACAAATATAACTTACAATGCTTCATGAGCTTAGTTTAAATGCCTTACCCCAGAATATGAGCTTGTAAATAGTGTAATTGGAAAATACAAATAAAAACACATTTTCAATACACATTTAAAAATACAATTTTAATCGTATGTATTTGATATTTGTATTCAAAACTCTCAAAACTTTGAATTTGAGAGTGGTTATGTTCAGCCTCAGTGACATTTTAAATTCAGGCTCTAACACAACAAAATGTGAAGGCACTATCCATCATGTTCGCAACCAGCACACTCCTACACTTGTTGCATAACTACAGGCAGAAATACAAACACCTACAGTATACAGACACATCCTTGCAAACAGCATATGAATGTAAATAAACAGAAGAACTTAAATCTAGTAACTCCCCATCCCGGGTGCGGGAGCGTAATCATCGACTGGCACTAATTAGCATAACGCAACGGACATAAATATCCCTAGAAAATATTCCTATTCATGAAAATCACAAGTGAAACATATTGAGACACAGCTTAGCCTTTTGTTAATCACCCTGTCACTTCAGATTTTGAAAATATGCATTACAGCCAAAGCTAGACAAGCATTTGTGTAAGTTTATCGATAGCCTAGCATAGCATTTTGTCCAGCTAGCAGCAGGTAACTTGGTCACGGAAATCAGAAAAGCAATCAAATTAAATTGTTTACATTTGATGAGCTTCGGATGTTTTCACTCACGAGACTCACAGTTAGATAGCCAATGTTCCTTTTTTCCAAAAATATTATTTTTTTGTAGGCGAAATAGCTCCGTTTGTTCTTCACGTTTGGCAGAGAAATCGCCTGGAAATTGAAGTCACGAAAACGCCAAAAAATATTCCAAATTAGCTCCATAATATCTACAGAGACATGGCAAACGTTGTTTATAATCAATCCTGACGGTGTTTTTCAAATATCTATTCGATAATATGTCCACCAGGACAATTGGCTTTTCAGTAGGACCGATTGGAGTAATGGCTACTACCTCTTTATTTTATGCAAGAATCACTCTGGGAGCCATCAGGTGACCAGTTGCGCAATGTAGCCGCTTACGGGTATTCTTCAACATAAATGCGTAAAACTACATCACAATGCTGTAGACACCTTGGGGAATACGGAGAAAAGGTAATCTGGTTGATAGCCAATTCACTGCTCAATAGGGACGCATTGGAACGCAGAGCTATCAAAATATGAGTCACTTCCGGATTGGATTTTTCTCAGGCATTCGCCTGCAATATCAGTTCTGTTATACTCAGACAACATTTTTACAGTTTTGGAAACTTTAGAGTGTTTTCTATCCTAAGCTGTCAATTATATGCATATTCTAGCATCTTGTCCTGACAAAATATCCCGTTTACTACGGGAACGTTATTTTTCCAAAAATGAAAATACTGCACCCTAGTCACAAAAGGTTACTAACCTTAAAATATACAGTTGAAGTTGGAAGTTTACATACACTTAGGTTGGAGTCATTAAAACTATTTTTCAAACACTTATTTCACTTATTACAATTCCAGTGGGTCAGAAGTTTACATACACTAAGTTGACTGTGCCTTCAATCAGCTTGGAAAATTCCAGAAAATCATGTTTTGGCTTTAGAAGCTTCTGATAGGCCAATTGACATCATCTGAGTCAATTGGAGGTGTACCTGTGGATGTATTTCAAGGCATGCCTTCAATCTCAGTGCCTATTTGCTTGACATCATGTGAATATCAAAAGAAATCAGTCAACCTCTGAAAAAAAAACTGTAGACCTGGTTCATCCTTGGGAGTCTGGTTCATCCTTGGGAGCAATTTCCAAATGCCTGAAGGTACCACATTCATCCGTACAAACAATAGTACGCAAGTATAAACACCAGGGGACCACGTAGCCGTCATACCGCTCAGGAAGGAGACACGTTCTGTCTCCTGGAGGTGAACGTACTTTGGTGTGAAAGTGCAAATCAATCCCAGAACAACAGCAAAGGTGAATATTGTGAATATTGTGAATATGCTGGAGGAAACAGGTCCAAAAGTATCTATATCCAATTTAAAACGAGTCCTATATCGACATAACCTGAAAGGCTGCTCAGTAAGGAAGATGCCACAGCTCCAAAACCGCAATAAAAAAAGCCAGACTACGGTTTGCAACTGCACATGGGGACAAAGATCGTACTTTTTGAAGAAATGTCTTCTGGTGTGATGAAACACAAATAGAACAATTTAGCCATCATTATGTTTGGAGGGAAAAGGGGGAGGCTTGCAAGCCGAAGAACTCCATCCCAACCGTGAAGCACAGGGGTGGCAGCATCATGTTGTGGGGGTGCTTTGCTGCAGGAGGGACTGGTGCACTTCACAAAATGGTTGGCATCATGAGGGGGGGAAATTATGTGGGTATATTGAAGCAACATCTCAAGACATCAGTCAGGAAGTTAAAGCTTGGTCGCAAATGGGTCTTCCAAATGGACAATGACCCCAACCATACGTCCAAAGTTGTGGCACAATGGCTTAAGGACAACAAAGTCAAGGTAATGGAGTGGCCATCACAAAGCCCTGACCTCAATCCCATAGAACATTTTTAGGCAGATCTGAAAAAGCCTGTGTAAACTTCCGACTTCAACTGTAATACATAAAGTATCCAGAAATGATGAATTAAACTTGTACCAAATGGCCTTGCAATAAGCAGACAAGTTCCAGCAGAGTTATACTTTATGATCTACTGAGAAAGAAATAGAGAGAAAAAAGGGTAAAGAAAGTTACAGGTATAGATAGAACATAAGGGAGTTTACTTATACTGTCCAATGAAACGAAAGCACATCAACTGTTTTATATTTCATTACTCAAATTCATGCCTGTGTTTTATGGATCAGTGTGTGCATGTGCCTGAGTGGAAGTGAGGTGTAAGGAGGTGGAGGAAGAAGGAGGGTAGAGACTATTAACACATGCAAAATCTGCCAGGGAGTCAACAGAGAGTTTTTAACAGGGATTTAAAGAGGGTTAGCAAGTGCAGCATTTGCCTGAGGGGGCTAGCGCCGGCCTAACTGACTGATTTAGCTGCGTTGTTTATCGCATTTGCTGATGGAGGCGAGTTCCGTGAGAGATGCCATATAGGCTGTGGGCAGTGCCAGGCCGGTAGGTCAATATGCCTCGCTCTCGGCCAGAGAATGGTGGGAAAAGGACCAAGGAGAGGCTTATTTCTGTATCATTTTACTTTAGCTACAGACTGCAAAAAAATCAATAGGTAATATTCTTGCCTGGCCTCGGTTTGGATTAGATTATCCAAGTGCGAATCCCAAAGTAGTTGGGCAAAACTTTACCCTACCCCATCTCATTGATTTTGAGCTGAGAATGGAAAAAGTAGAGGCTTTTTTAAACGTGAAATGAGTTCAGACCACTTCCCTATCAAGCAAAGTACAATGTGACAACAAAGGAACATCATGGAACAGTCTAGATGGCTTCTGTCACAAGCGTTGCCTAAATATCAATTTAATGTTAATTTGAGACATTGATGGGGACAGACCGCATTAGAAGACCATTCGCATGCAGTGGGACTGACAAATGAGCAATGATAGTGGCTCAACTAAGGGGGAAGCGGGAGCGAGATCCAACAACCAGGAAATATATAAAGAATTGGGACACCACAGCCTTTGTAGTTGAGACAAAAAGGAATGAATCCATAAATTAGTGGAACCTCCGAGCCGGAAACACACCAGAGGGCCCCTGCAAATCCCTCACAGCAACAGATCCCAGGCCAAGGGACGCCGGCATGGTCATTTAATGGGAATGGGAGAGCAGGAGGAGGAGGGAAAATGAAGAGAAGAGGTGTTGCTTGTTGAGAATGGCTTTTGAAATCCTGTGGAGCGCATCCCTGTAGGCAGGGAAATCGACTTGATTAAGTTACATTAGGAGAAGACAGTGGTAATACCTTCACCAAATACCTTGGGGCAGCAGGTAGTCTAGTGGTTAGAGCATTGGACTAGTAACCAGAAGGTTGACAAGGTAAAAATATGTCGTCCTGCCCTTGAACAAGGCTGTTAACCCACTGTTTCTAGGCTGTCATTGTAAATAAGAATTTGAACGCTTACACATGAGTGCAACCAATCGCATCAGATTCTCTCCAATCCCATCCACTCCAACTCTCTCTTTATCACGCATACACACCCTCTCCAGAAAACCCTCTACTCACTATCTCTTTTTCACACACACACGCGCATGCATGCACACACAGACACACACTCATCCTCTGTAGAATCTCTCCAATCCATCCAATTGATCTCTTAAACTCACTTTTTTCTACCCCACAGCATGTTCTCTCGTCTCGATGATACATACCATTGCTATTCATCTGTAGATGCACCAAAACAAGAATTATACACTGATGTGCTTTGAAACTCCCATCGCGAACTGTGCATCATGTAGCAGCTTCATGATATGCAAAATAATGTCTAATACATGCTATTAATGTGTGATTTAATGTGTTATTACACAAATGTTCCATTATATTCTTCAGGACATAGACAGCTCCACAACCAAAAGTACTGTATGGTGATGCAAACATATTTGCGCTAAGAATGACTTATCTGTTATCTGTACCATAACATTTCTGGTCAGACTCGTTTAGGTTCCATTTCTCTTCAGCAGAGTAGATTTGGCAAATGAGTACACGTGACATGTGAATCTGATGTATGTTACATTCCCCAGTTTCTGTGCTGTTTTGGGTTTGTATGTGTGTGTGTGTGTGTGTGTTTCAGGATAGCTTCCTGGATTTCAAGCAGCTGATTGGTCGGCCCCATTGCAGATTGGCGCTCATTGCAGATTGGCGCTCTGACCTCTCATCATGGGATACAGCTGGTAAAATTACCGACTCCTTCTGCAGCTTGAAAAACCAGTGCTCCTTTGTTAGGAGAAAGAGAGCTTCTTTGTGTGTCCTGTGTTTCTTTGTTGGTCTGTATAATTTGTTGTAAAGTATTTTATAGCTGGTCCTGCAGAGGTATGTGTATGTCAAAAGGACTATGTTTTTGACTATTGAAATTGTTCACTGTAAACGGTAATATTCTCTGCCTATGTCATCCTTACCCGCACCTACGATCACATACCTCTTTCACTCCACGGGGGGTTGAGTGTAGCAGGGTGTTGAGCTCCCTCCTCCAAGAGGCATGCGTAACAAATGTGTTGAGAGAAAATCTGCCACAAACTCCAACATCCAAAAGTGGATAATGAAACAATATTCATAACATGAAGAATGTGGCAATTGGTTGGTGGGGATCCAAACAATAATCATATAATTTGTTTTGTGATGTCATTAAAGATGTTTTAGCAATATAAAGGCAACTACAAATGTTTATGTCCCAGTTTACATTGTTGTAAAACTTATATAAATAAATATGAAACTATTTGTGAAAAGATAGCAAAGTGATTTGGGCCTTCTAAATGAGAATTGTTGTCATGTAAAGTTTTACACAAGTCAGTAACCACACCCACATGAGCTCAGACATTATGCCAAAAGGATGGAACGCCCCTTTTGCCAGAGTGCTTATAAAGGACGAAATGGTTAGAAACTCTACACATGAGTGAGGAAGAAAATCTTTAAAGACCAAAACATGCCGGTGTTTAAAATGGTCCTAGCTGTACCCTGAATAATCAACCATTAAGAATATGAGGATCATCCACACATTGAAATGGTTTAAAACTTCCAGACCAGAAAATGGTAAGACTCAAACTCTCAAGTGAAGAAGATAAAGACTACATTGGAACATTCAGTCTGCAGCTGTTTAAGTACTTTAGTCATTTGAAGAATCGAGTCTGATGAAGGCGAGAGTGGAAGAACATTTCCCTCTCACCACCGTGTGGTACATCTGAAGGTACTGTCCTAACGAACACTCCAAGACAAAGAACAACTACAAAGGACATTGTGACCTCTAGCGGACAAACCAGAGACTTCTGTCGAACGACTCCCCATAGATGGACCGGGCGATTTTAACAGAGAGAAACGACAAAGACATGCAAGCGTAAAAATATACATTGCAATTATTTTCGAATGAGCGGTCGTTCATGTGCAAAGTATTCACATTCCAATGAGTATAGATTTCCAACTGTATATACGATGGGTCCCCTCTCTGTCTCCCGCTCTTTCTTTCCCCACCCCTCTCCATTGTGTAACAAGCCTTCATATCGGGTTAGTCCACTAGGGACTTTTCATTGCATTATGTTAGTAATCAATTCAACCTATACTGTGTGTTAAGTATTCCTGTGTGGTTAGTTAGTTAGTAAAAAAATAATTCAGTAAAAGGTATCTCATTCAACAAACATTTTCTGTGCTGCCCCAGGATTGCTAATTTTTTTTTTTTTTTTATTTTTTTTTTTATTTTTTTTTTTACCTTTATTTAACCAGGCAAGTCAGTTAAGAACAAATTCTTATTTTCAATGACGGCCTGGGAACAGTGGGTTAACTGCCTGTTCAGGGGCAGAACGACAGATTTGTACCATGTCAGCTCGGGGGTTATTCATTTAATCATAGTTATTTATTCAATAAAATAACAGTCATCACATTAATGATAGTCACGTCATGACATACGTCAATGTCTATGTGTTGTGACTTAAGTTTTAAGTAGCTTTGCACAAGCCTTGGCTTCTGCGAGCCACAACGGCTCATAGGAGCATAAGCCTATCTCCTGTTTCTGTGTGAGACAGCTTTATTTACAAGTATACCCCCTGGACAGGATTCCAGTCTCTCACAGACCCTTACCACATTTTACCACCAATCTATCTCCTTAATGCTGAGGGCCAAAAAGTGACTCTTTGGGTCTCATATTTACACTTTTGGTATGACTCGACAGGAGATTAAACTCCTAACCTTTCATCTCACTCTAACCACAAGGCCTCTAAAAAAGTTACTGTAATTCAGTGCTTCTCAATTATTTTCTGTTACGCCCCGCCTAGGAAGAAGTAAACATTTCGCGCCCCCCAACTTTCCGCCGCGACTGTAAATTGTACACCTCTGCATAACATTGTGTCCTTATTAACATTAAAGAAAATAAAAAAATAAAAAAGAAATATAGATCAACTTACAACAAAGAATAACTTTATTCAAAAATGGTTTAGTCTGTAACAGAAAAAGACATAAAGTGCATCAATTTGCCTGAAAAAAAAAATCCATCCTTATTTAAACTAATTTTTTTTGGACCATTTGATACTGAAAAATAAAATAAAATATAATCAATCAATAATAATACATTCAAATTGATCAACAACATTAACTCAGGAGCACAATATATGAAACACTAACCTATAAAACAAAAATGAATAAAACAATTTGTGCTGATTTTTAAAAAATCTAAATGAGGAAGTCAGGATTAATGGCTACAATGAGCACGTGATACTGCAACTTTCAGCTCCTGCTCAATGTATAGCTGGGATCTGTACTTGGTCTTTAGTGCAGCAACAGCAGAGAAGCCATTCTCACAAAGATAAGATGTTGCAAAAGGAAGAAGAATGCCCATGGCCCTCTGCCCTAAGAGTGGATACTGCCTCTCTACACTCAGCCAGAATTCACTCAGTGTCTGTGATGTGAACCTCATACTCAATGTGGAATCAGACGTCATATCAATGAACTGGTCCTCCTCTGCAGAGCTGAAACAAGTTGGAGCTGGTGCATTGAAAGGATCTCTCACCCAGTCATTTTGGGAACTGTTTTCAGGGAAGTACTTTTTAAAGAATCCCATCAGTGATGAAATATGCTCCTTAATATATGGAATCACTGAGGTGCCATCATAGTCAGTAGTGTCAACAAATTCATGCAGGTTCTCGAATGAATCAGTATTTCCTTCATCAAGTCGCCTGCCCCACATTGCAAGCTTTCGAGTGAAAGAGCTGATCTTGTCTGTGACCTGAGGGAGGTGTTTATCTTTCCCTTGAAGCTGTAGATTTAGTTCATTTAGCTTTCCAAATATGTCACTCAGCTAGGCCAGTTTTGCCAGGAAATTCTCATCACTAAATTTTTCTGCGAGGTCATACTTGTGCTCCTCCCCCGAAAACATTATTATCTGCTCTTTGAGCTCAAACTCGGGACAAGACTTTTCCTCGTGACAGCCACCTTGCTTTACTGTTAAACAGCACAGCTTGATGTTCAGCTCCCATCTCCTCACAGATAGCAGAGAAGACTTGTTTTTAGTGGTCTTGTCTTTATAAAATTGACTACACCTACAATGTCAGTCATAACCTCACTTAATTCAGAGGAAAGGTGCCTTGATGCCAGTGCTTCTCTGTGTATAACACAGTGTGTCCACTCAGCATTAGGTGAGGCCTCCGTTTCTCATCTCTGCCATGTTTTGTGCACCATCACTGCAAACACCAATGCAGTTCTCCCACTTTAGCCCATTCTCAGTCAGGAAGTAGTCCAGCATTTTGAATAGCTCTTCAGCTGTGGCTCTGTCTGTGACATATTTACAAAAAAGTAGATCCTCCCACAGGGAGTTTGTCAGGTCAAAACGTACATAAGCGATAAACAAACAGTCTTTGTTGCTGTCAGTTACTTAATCGAACTGTCTTTGAGTTTATCTACCAGCTGTTCTTTAAAGATTGTTAGCAATGTCATGTATACGTCTGGCGACAGTGTCATTGGACGGAGGGATAATTTTTATTTTTGCAGCACTTGCGTCATCCAGCATGACAGAGACCATGTCTAATGCTGCAGGCAGTATCAGCTCCTCTGCTATGGAGTGGGGGTTTTTCACTGAGCAATTTGGTACGCCACCTTATATGATGCTAACAGTGCTCGCTGGTTTACTGAAGTAGCATTCACAAAGCGGGACGATTGTTGACAATATTCGGCACGTTTTCGCTGAAAAAACTCAAGCGGCTTATCAGCGTGATTGGGATGTAATGTCTTTAAGTGACGCCTTCATTTATTTGGCTTCATGCTGTCCGCTGCCAACATTTCTAGACACAGTAAACACACCGGTCTTTCCTCGTCTCCCACCGTAGTCACAGTGATGCCAAGTGCTACATACGCTTCGTCATATTTCCTCGTCTTAGCTTTCGGGAGACTTACGTTTGTCTCATTATCTCCGTCTCTCTCTGCCTTTCTTTTCATCCCTGTTAAATATTTTTTTGGGGTGTCTCTTACGGGTTTGTTATCTGCTCTTCATATCTCCTGCTCTGTGCTGTGTGCTCTTGTTCGGTGCAAAAAAAACCTACTCCCTGCGGCAAAAAAAAGCATGTTCCCCGGGGTCACACGCGCCCCCCTGGCATCGCTCCGAGCCCCCCCCCAGGGTGGCGCGCCCCACTATTTGAGAAGTACTGCCGTAATTGTACAACCTTAGACACAAGACAGGGCGGCAAGGGGGGCTGGTCAGGGTAAGAGGTCCATCAGCTGAGGTAATGCCTTGATGGATCACTCTTCAGAGGGGGTTCAGAACCTCTCCACTGCCACACTCAGCCTAAGGGGGAGAGCCTCAGCTAGGTTGAGCTGAGCAAGTGGGCCAGAGCCAGGGACCACTGTGGCTAAGTGCCAGTCAGTCCATGGGGGGTATAGGGAGTGTGGGGGTAGGGTGTGTGTTTGTGAGTCATTCTTACACACACCCATTACCAGAAACATACAAACTCTCAATCCGCAGCACTCAACCAACTCAACCTTTTACATGCAGCGCTCCACATGGCCCTCGTCAGTGTCACATTCCGTCTTCCGGCACACAAGACGCCATGATGATCACAGAGACAGTGGGAGACTGCGGAAATCTCACCGTACCTAGAATGATTGGGAACTATTACTGCAGGCCCTTCAGTCATGCTCAACAAGTCTCTCTGTTTATTATCAGATGGCAGCCTTCATTTCCCGCTGCCATGTGACACTCACACAGAACGTGGTATTGACAGCTAGCAAGGAGAGGCACAGGCTTTCAAGGGGGGGAGGAATGTGTTTGTGTGTGTGGTTTGATAGAACCTCTTGGGCATAATTAGGGATGTGTGATTGTGTGGCACACACACAGAGGCAGATGCGCACACACACACACACACACACACACACAAACGTGAAACCCACACTTACTTGTAGGTGAAGGTACAAACACACACCCGCTCACCGAAGGTGTCTCAGGGGGAGTTGGGATATGCAAAAAAAACATTTCCAATTGACAAATTGTGAATACACACTTCTACATGTGTGAAATAGTACAAATATAAGCACCCACCAAATTATTATTATTGTTATTAATTATGCACAGACACACACCTCCCCCACCCGACACACACTCATTAATTTAAAATATTTGACTTCCAACCAGAGTTCAGGATATTAAAGGAGATACATATGAAGCCATGAAAACATAAACAACAACAATGGTATCCTATAGAGAGGCTGCCCACAACAACTGACACAAATCAATCCCTAGCCAGCCGCTTGGCCTTTTTTTCCAAAAGGCACAGTTGGCTTCAACTCAGAGTTTGCTGAATATTAACACAAAAAACTGAAATTCAAGGCAGTCAAAAAATGCAAGTAAAGACTGGTATTTTAAAAGCTAAAATGCTGATTTTCTTCATCCATCAATGAGTCAAATGAACAGTTTAGTTTCTGCAATATGAAAATATTCACCTGATATCATCCATAAACACACCTCCCCCAACACCCCCCCCCCACACACACACACACCTAGCACCACTACACACACACACACACACCTAGCCCCACTACACACACACACACACACACACACACACACAATTTCACAGCAATACACACACCTAGCCCCCCATGATGATCTCATGAATGCCACGTCCATAACAGTGTGTGCTAATTTAATTACCTATCCTGCCAAACAGAAGCCATTTAAATGATTTACCACTGTGGCAGGCAACGTCTATTACAGCTCTGAAAAGAACAAGACTGCGTCCCAAATTTCACCCTATTCCCAATTTAGTGCACTACTTTTGACCAAGGGCTCTGGTCAAAAGTAGTGCACTTTATAGGGAACATGGTGTCATTTGGGACATAGGCGGTACTCACCAGGGTTTTTCTAACTAATGATCTGAGCGTATGTAGACGGCAGAGCTGTACAGCTCTGAATCACACCATACGCTCCGAAATTACTACGGGCTGCACTCAATCAAAGCAGCATTTCCTGGAGAGTTTAGAAAACAGCATCCTCCTTCATTCTGGAGTCATGTACCAAGCAAAATAATGTTTTTGTCATGTGAAAAGAACATGATCTTAATTGTATTATTGACTGATCGTGATGTTTTTTACTTAATCTCAGGAACCCTGTTAGCAATTTTGATGGAACGATGAGCTGTTCAATCGACTATTACTTTGATTTGAGGAAAGGGGGACAGGTTAGTTGAGAGACGATGGGGGCATAGTTTTTTTCATCACGACATTCCTCACACCAATCCCCCTGCAGACCACAACAAACTGTGTCATGTGATCTGGCATCATCTGGCATGATTACTCTTCGACTGGTCCCAATGGTGGCCAAGCTCACATGTAGCGACTCTTATCGATCGCTTTCCCCATCTGACCTGCCAACCCCTGTGCTTAATCTGATAGAAAAAACTGCATGTATGCATACACACACAACAAGGATTTATGTTCATACACACAAACACATACACTTACTGTATATACTGTACACTTAGCGTGTGAACCAGTCAGTCAGGTATATTCAGAGGTAGCCACAGAAAGATGTCTTCCTAACAAACCACTGAGCAAAATAGTCACATTTCATACACCGAGGCATGGGAGTAATTTTTACTAGGGACTGGGGGACTTGTCCCATCCCACTTTTATCAAAGGTTCTATAATTCAAATAGATGTGACACTAGATGCACTAAGATGTTTCATGGGGTGTTTGATCTTTCTGGGGTAGGACTCCCAGACCCCTGCCAGATGTTGTCCCCTCTACATCTCAAATCAAAGGTATGCCCCTCACTGTAAGCCTCATGAAGCACTACTCAATAAAGTACCTGGTACCTTTCTAAGCTGTACTTCAACAACATAGCAATAAAGTGAGTTATTCTCTATGTCTTCTCTTTATATAGTTGGTTTTATATTTGCTATTTCATAATGTAAGGGTTGACAGTGCCTGAGAAGCCTTTAAATGTAGATTCCTTGATGTGGTGAATGTGATGGCTCCCATTAGATGGGTCAGAGTAAAGCAGAGATCTAGCCCTTGGTTTAATCATGAGACTGTAGAATCTATCAAAGCAAGGAATAAGGCCTTTAAGGTATGTAAGAACTCTCAAGAGCAGCCTGATTTTCTTCTATATAAACATCACAGAAATGAAGCACAGAGCAGGATGGAGGAAGCTAAGAGGGGTTACTTTGCTGATAAAATCACTGAGAACAAAAAATACTTTAAAAAGCGTTGGAAATCATTTAAGGAACTAGGCTGTGGTAGTACTACCAAAAACAAACTGTTGGACTGAACATCAGGG